>NC_138032.1:7791108-8198813 GCF_964106645.2 Podarcis pityusensis
AACTTCCTGCTCAAGGCAGAATCAGCAAAGGCAAGATGCGACTGCAGCATCCCTGACAGAGAGCCATCCAGCCACGGGTGTCTCATACTGGGTCACCTGGCCTGATACTGTCTACACGGACTGGCAGCTCTCCTCCACAGATGTGGTCCAAAGGAAAGTAGAGCAATGCCTTTGGCACCAGCTTGGCTGCAGGAGTTGCAGGAAGGAGGCGTCCAAGTCGCCACCCTTTGGGTTTCCACTGTGGATTTGTATAGCCTTTTCTTCTCCCAAAGATATCCAGCAAGGCAGTAGAGGTTTAAGAACGGAGTCTTCCTAATAATAATAATAATAGGGATGCGGGTGGCGCTGTGGGTTAAACCACAGAGCCTAGGGCTTGCCGATCAGAAGGTTGGTGGTTCGAATCCCCACAACGGGGTGAGCTCCTGTTGCTCAGTCCCTGCTCCTGCCAACCTAGCAGTTCGAAAGCATGTCAAAGTATATGTAGATAAATAGGTACCTCTCCGGCGGGAAGGTAAACGGCATTTCCGTGCACTGCTCTGGTTCCCCAGAAGCGGCTTAGTCATGCTGGCCACATGACCTGGAAGCTGTACGCTGGCTCCCTCGGCGAATAAAGCGAGATGAGTGCTGCAACCCCAGAATCGTCTGCGACTGGACCTAATGGTCAGGGGTCCCTTTACCTTTAAATAATAATAATAATAATAATAATAATAATAATAATAATAATAATTTTATTAGGTGTCCTGATCTGCTCCTCACATCCCTCTACAGCATGCACAGAAACCACCTTCTTGACAGTTGAACCCACTATTGGTCTCATCCATGCAACCCACTGAAGACTGTCTTTGCATGCAGAGGAAGTCACTAACTCACTGAGGGTTTAGCCGGCCAGTCAAAGCTGTTTCCTGGGGTGTGGTCTCTGTTGCATGCTGGCAGCTTCTAGGGGCCATAGGTGAGAGCTGAGTGGGGACCAAAGATGGACTAACCACCTTAGAAGAAGCATGATGTAGAAGGAGCATGGAGGAGTAGCCACCAGAGGTACTGCCCCTCCCCTAACACACCATACAACTCCAATCATCATCATCATCATCAAATTATAGAGCTGGAAGGGACCACAAGGGTCAACCCACTGCATTGTAGGCATCTTTTGCCCAACATGGGGTTCAAACCCATTACCCTGAGATTACGAGTCTCATGCTTGCTGTTGCTCCAGGAGGGTTGCGTCCAAGCCAATGGGTATTTGAAGGACAGGAATCTGAGTTAAACATCAGGAAGAGATCCCTGGTGGCCTGAGCTATCCAGCCCCACAACAGATGGCCTTGGAAGGTAGTGAACTGTCTTTTGCTCTAGGGAAGAAGGACTCCTTCCCTTCCCCACTCCTCCCACCCATATTCAGGACAGGAGGACATTCCTAGCCCTGGATTGCAACCGGCCTCTCCTGCTACCATCCCTTTCAAGAGACGGAGTGTGTACTACAGAGAGATGCCGATTAGCACTGCTTAACCTTTTTGTCTGCAAGAACAATGGCTGCTTGTCTCTTTCATGAGATAGAGGGGAGTCTCCTCCCGTGACCCACAGGTGACTCTCTGCACCTGAGGCCCTGGGGCTTCCTGCCCATTGTAATCATCCCCTGCTGTGCTGACAGAGAGCCCCGGCCAAATAAATAAAGGTAAACAGGTGGGAAGCATTTAGTTCTGTCCAGCCACGAGCCCTCCCAGGCAGCCGTTCTGGGGTCAGGGTGGGGAAGGTTGACCCCCAGGAAAGGCATGCATGGGGTGGGGTGGGGGAGGAGCATCCCAGGGGGCAGCAGAGCCCTACGCCCCATCTCCTGAACTGCATATCCTTCGGTGTTATCTTCTTCTTTGGTGATCACTTGTAGCTGAGCAAGTTTGTCTTCCATAAACATGATTTTAACAATGAGTCCGTAAGTGACTGTGGAGGCCAATTCTGGATCCACACGTCCTTCTACAGTGGAGACATTGATTTCCGGGCGGGAGTTGATCGTGGTGTGGATTTGCCAAGCGTGCCTTCCTCTTAATATGTTTCTCCCTTTCGTCCTAAGTTTGAGTGTCTTCAAAGCCCATTACACCTTTGGTAAAGGCTGTTCTCCCATTGGAGCACTCGCAGGCCAGTGTTTCCCAGTTGTTGGTGTTTATACTACATTTTTCTACATTTGCCTTGAGAGAGTCTTTAAAACTCTTTTGTTGACCACCAGCGTTACGTTTTCCATTTTTAAGTTCAGAATAGAGTAGTTGCTTTGGAAGACAATCAACAGGCATCCGCACAACATGACCAGTCCAACGAAATCGATGTTGAAGAATCATTGCTTTCTATGTGGCCTCCAAACAACATTTTTCTGGGATGTGAAGGTCCAGATTAGCAGACATTACAAAAGAAAGTGAAGCAGGAAAACGCAAATCTAGTTTGCATACATGCAAAGCACATTGAAAGCACACACACAAACCCAAGAAATTACCCTAAGGACTGTCATTTACTCCTCCCACAATATAATTCCCAGCACCCTTAACCAACTACAGTCCTCAGGATTCCTTTGTGTTGGGGGGGGGTTACTTTAAATGTGCTTTAAATGTGTGGTGTGTATATAATTAATTGATTTTAAATAGGACCAAATTAGGCTTTAACAATTTTTTTAAAAAAGTGATAAGACAACTAAGAGCTGTACCTTTTAAAGAGGGGGTGATTTTTAAAGAAGAAAATCTGGGGGGAAACCCCCAAAGACACTCTGGACTAGATAGATTTGTCATGTGTTTTATATATTCTATATTCACATACATTCATGCATGGAATTCAAGGAACTTTCATATTTCACCTTTTGTGTTTTTATATAAAATATTGGATACTCCTTTGCCCAAATTTGAATCCTGGAAATTAAATTAAAAAATGGCATCAATATTTGGAATTCAACTGTTTGGCATTATTGCCTCCCCCAGAGGATGTTTCTTGATGAGTGAATCGAATAGAACCAAATTTAGAACAGTAGCAATCAATTGCACTTTTATTCAAAATCCAATATCATGGAATGGTACAGTTGGAAGGGCCCACAAGGGTCATCTAGTTCAACTCCCTGCAAAGCAGGAATATTTTGCCCAACGTGGGGCTCAAACTCACAACCCTGAGATGAAGAGTCTTGTGATGGCTAAGTGTGGTTCCTACTGCCCCGCCCTCTCAGCTCAAGCACTGCCTTTATCCTTAGTCAAAACCTCTGGGGGCTGTATGCCAAAGATAGATGTGGCCAAGAGTGGGTGTGGCCACCCCATACCCTCTCACACACCGCCCCCCCCTCCACTCACCAAATTTCCATCCCCATCAGGTCATTGAACTGAAGGGGTCCAATTCAATGCTATGTTAGAAGACATCTGAAGGCAGCCCTGTTCAGGGAAGTTTTTAATGTGTGACATTTTAATGTATTTTTAATCTTTGTTGGAAGCCGCCCAGAGTGGCTGGAGAAACCCAGCCAGATGGGCAGGGTACAAATAATAAATTGTTATTATCATTATTATTATTTCCACCTACTCTAGTGAAGCATCTACTTTATTTAGCAAAACTGATGACATCCTTTTTGGGTAGGGGCTTCCACTGCAACATGATGTCCCTTCCAGCCCCAACTGTGTTTACTTGTGGCTGGGATAGGGATGGAGGAGGCATATTGACCCAGTTTGCATTTAGAGACAAGCCTACCTAATCTGTACTTTTTTTAAAAAAAACACACAAAAAAAAAACAAAATAAAGATGTCCTCCGAAAGTTGCGCTTCTCTGAATTTTTCAATGCAGTTCTCCAGTCAAGAATGAATGCACTGGAATAAAATGTGTGTGTATATATATATAGAGTCGGCCACGACTGGACCTACTGGTCAGATGTCCCTTTACCTTTACCTATATTACTGAAAATAACACCATGGGGGGGGGAATAGAAATAGCCTGGGAGAGGGGGTGGGAATTGTGTACAAAATGTGTGTATTAGGAGAAATTCACACTAGAATGTTGATAAATTTCCATGAAGGCTTTTTAAAAAATGCAAGCTGATGTGCAAATGTTGGGAACTGAACTTCAGACTGATAGAAACAGAGAAAACCCAAAACTGAGAGATTCGCCCATCCCTAGGCTGAGCTGAGCTGATTCCTGAGCGTCTGTATATATATGTACGTACAGCATGTATGTATTATTTATTATCAATGTTTTTACGCCTCTCTTCAATTACATTCTTAAGGTGGTTGCCAGGGAGATGTGTTGCGAAGAAAAACAGGTTGCTGGTAGATATGAATTGCTCATGACCTGTAATGGGGTCCTCAGTATTTAATATTATAGTAATTGCGTGATGTTGATGACTGCTATAGAAAAATCAGGATGTTAAATAGAAAATATTCCGCAAAAGAGTCACAAAGGAGAATTTTGGTGGCACAGATTCATTTCTAGGGATGAATGGGTCTGTTTATTCCTGCTCTCCATCAGCCTCACCTGTCTTCATTCATAAATCCATCCCGTCCCCATTTCTGCATTACTCTGCAGTTCTTGAAAGATTGCACGGCATTTGTACCTGAATACATATTTTATCTCATTGTGTGCATCTCTAAATGTGTTTTACCCCAAAATACACATTTTTAATGTGCTGCAGGACATCTTTTGAGCCAAGGACCATATTGTAAGATTCAGAGAGGTGCAAAATCTGGAGGATAATTATGTTCCAGGAGCTGCTGATCAGGCTGGTTTGAATAAGAACATGCAGGAATTGAATTCTTCAGGCAGCATTGATCATTTCTGCTCTCCTCTGAGACATGTGACTGATTTCTCCATATTATTAAATTACGTTCCTTATTTATGCAAATGTGTGAATAGCCTTATTTGTGCAAATCATAGAATCATAGAATTGTAGAGTGGGGAGGGACCCAAGGGTTATGTAGACCAACCCCCTTGTAATGCAGGAATCTCAACTACAGTGTCCAATATAGATGGCCGTCCAACCTCTGCTTAAAAACCTCCAAGGAAGGAGAGTCCACAACCTTCCAAGGGAGACCATTCCACTGTTGAACAAGTCTTACCACCAGGAAGTTCTTCCTGATATTTAATCAGAACCCTCCACAGCAGAAGAAAACAAGGACCAAGGCAGAATCGAGTGGTACTATTACTTCCCTTGATTGGGACATTATCCTTCTGTTGATGCAGCCAAGAATGTTGTTGTTTAGTCGTTTAATCGTGTCCGACTCTTCGTGACCCCATGGACCAGAGCATGCCAGGCACTCCCATCTTCCACTGCCTCCCGCAGTTTGGTCAAACTCATGCTGGTAGCTTCGAGAACACTGTCCAACCATCTCGTCCTCTGTCGTCCCCTTCTCCTTGTGCCCTCAATCTTTACCAAGATCAGGGTCTTTTCCAGGAAGTCTTCTCTTCTCATGAGGTGGCCAAAGTATTGGAGCCTCAGCTTCACGATCTGTCCTTCCAGTGAGAACTCAGAGCTGATTTCCTTAAGAATGGATAGGTTTGATCTTCTTGCAGTCCATGAGACTCTCAAGAGTCTCAGCCAAGAATAGCATTAGCTTTTTTTGCTGCTGCATCACACTGCTCACTCATGTTCAGCTTGTGGTCTACTGAGACCCCTAGATCCTTTTCACAGGTACTGTACTGACAGTAAGCCATATGTCCCCCATCTCATATTTGTACAGCTGGTTATTCCTGCCTAAACATGTGCAGTATGGTCATTGGAGCTGATGCATTCAGGCCCGGATTGAAAGGGGCAAAAGGGGCATATGTCTAGGGCAGCAGGTTACAGGAGCAGCAGCTTATGTAAAAATTGTTCACAATAAGGAGAGCAGCACTGCAGACTATTGCCCCCATGGCAAAATCTGTAGGTCAGGCACTGGATGCAAATGCACTGTTTTCTGACATGGTACAGTCCTTTCCCAGAACCTCCCAGTGGGGATGTTGGGGAAATTCTGTGAAAATAGGAGTGGAAATGGCAAGTGCAGAAATCAATTCAGCAGACGCAATTGTTATCCTCTGATGTTGCTTTCAGTATCCAAATGTTATGTAATAGATTACATTCCACCCCTAATTGGCATTGTGTTTGCATTGAAATACATGGAGTAGAATAAGTTAATGACAGGAACTAATTTATAATTATGCATGTCAGTTATGTAAGCTACATGATTTTGCCATGGTGGACAATGAAACAACTTTGTTTTGGGCAGAATACGAACTGCAGCAGAAAGAAAACTGCGGTGCATGTGAGAAATACAGAGAGGAATCAAAACTGATGCCCTCCTACATCCCTACCTGCATCATGTATAAGATTTCAGGAAGCAGGAAGGTCCCTTTTTATATTATTATCCCATCTCTGCAAAATGCATGGGCTGTGTCTCCTCGTCCACTGCGACTCTCCGTCTCTGACTTCTGCACCCATCTGCCGTGAATGGCACATTTTAATCTACCTACCGCCCTTTCCTTTGCCCCTAGGCCTGACCCTTGGTGAACCCCACCCACAACATACCCGAGGCTTAGTTAAGAAAAGCATTTTCCCCGCGGGCTCCCAACCCCGTCCTAATCTCCTGGATAAGCTGCAAGATCCAAAAAGAAACAGCTTTCTCTCAAACACCCCCCCCCGCCCCCGCTCTCCTCTGCAAAATGGATTTCTAGCAGCTGCCTGAAAATTCCCCGTGTTTTCTCTGAGTCTCATAGGTGCAGTGTCTAGGGGTGCTTGTGGGGAGGGGGGTGGAGAATTGCCCCAGCCGCAGCATTTAGGGCTTTGAACCAAAAGCTCCCCGCTGTTCCCTATTCACTCATGCTGTCTCTACTGGTTTTCTGTGCAGTTAAGAGCCAGGAAGAATGTTAAATGCAGTGGCCTTTGACCCTCCCTTGTCTGGCTAAGGCAGGCACGGTCCTCTCCCTTCCTCTCTCCCCTTGAGGAATGACTCTCTCTCTGTGTGTAATAAAGATGCAATATTAAAGCAGAGGAAATGTAGGAAAAGGAAAACAGTTCCAAGCATCCACCCCAGTCGAAGCTGGCATTCGGAGCTTGTGGAGCCAAGATTATCAGCGCTGTTTTCCATGCCTGCTTGGGAAGGTGTGTGTGGGGGGGGATCTCTCTGTAATGATACAAATGCCCCACAGATTGTGGGGAGTGGAGAGGCAATGGGGGCAGCCACAACAACTTCATGAAATTTGGGGCAGTGTGTGTGTGTTAGAGAGAGAGAGAGAGAGAGAGAGAGAGAGAGAGAGAGAATATTGTAGACCAATTGGTGGCCTGTGGACCCCAGGGGGTTTGCATAACCCACCCAGGCGGTCTGTGGCACCATTTGCATAACAAAAACTACCATAGAGATATCTTTTTCTCACTCCAAAAGTAGGGGATCCATGGCTTGGCTTTAAAAACCAACAACAGGGGTTTTTGCAGGACTGAGCTAATTGGGAACCACTATTCTAAACCATTGCAATTCTGCTAGTGAAAGTTGAAATACAGTCCCAATGTCATTTTTTAAAATTCTTTGTCTGAGTGTAAGACTCGTCTGGGGATCTTTCCAGATCAAAAGGCAGGGTTTGAAGCAGAAAAAAGCAAGCAAACAGAAAAAAGCAAGCAAGCAAATAATCGATAAAATAAAAGCCCAATTGAGGGCATTTGCATGGTGCAGCAGAAGCAGGCTGCCAGGGTGTCCCTGTGCCATTTTCTATAAAAGAAAGTCCTCTATTCCAAGGGCTGTCAAGTGGACACCCTGTTACCCCCCCCCCATGTTATGCCACTGGGACACCCCCAGAACACTCTCATTTTAAGCGGGACATCTGGAATCACAGGAGACAATCCCGATTTCTGTTGGCATCCCGGAATGTCCCGTTTTTTAGGTCTGGTGCTCTGGTGCGAATCCTCACGCCAGAGCACTGGACCAAAAGAAGCTCACTCTGGCACGAGTCACAGAGATGCACCAGAGGTCTGGCAAGCCCTGTGGATGAGCTCCAGAGCTCCAGATTAGAAGGCGTTCTGGCGCACCCCTGCTGACAAGCACCAGTGTGCCTTATCATCAGCAGGTTTGAGCTGAAGGTCCAGCGATCTGGCACAACCCTGCCGATGAATGCCAGAGCGTTGGACCGGACCGGAAGGCAAGCCCCTCCTAATGCCTTGGTTTTGTGGGTGAAAATGTATGCATTGGGAGCAGGTCCAGGATCCACACCCCCTATCCAGGATTGGCCCCTACACATTCTTTCAAATTGTGCTCATTTATGAGCACAATTCAAAGTGGTGGTGCTGACCTTGAAAGCCCTAAACATACCTGAAGGAGCGTCTCCACCCCCGTCGCTCAGCCCAGAAACTGAGGTCCTCCTCCAAGGGTCTTCAGCTGGTTCCCTCACTGCAAGAAGCAAAGTTACAGGGAACGAGGCAGAGGGTCTTCTTGGTAGTGGTGCCCTCCCTGTGGAAAGCCCTCCCTTCAGATGTCAAGGAAATAAACAACTATTTGACTTTTAGAAGATATCTGAAGGCAGCCCTGTATTGGGAAGCTTTTAATGTTTGATGTTTTTCTATGTTTTATATATGCTGTAAGCCACCCAGAGTGGCTGGGGAAACCCAGTCAGATGGGTGGGGTATAAATAATAAAATTATTATTACAGTGGTACCTTGGTTTTCGAGCGTCTTGGAAGCTGAACATTTCATTTTCCGAATGCCGAAAACCCGGAAGTAATTGCTTCTGAACAGCTTCCTCTGTGTGTTTTTCAATTTTTCTAATTGAACTTGCAGCCAGCCCTTTGCGCCTTGGTTTTCGAACATTTCGGAAGTCGAACGGTCTTCCGGAGTGGATTATGTTCGGGAACCGAGGTACCACTGTATTACTACTACTACTACTACTACTACTACTAAATGTGGGATTGCATAACTCATGCAAACACTGAAGGTAAACTCTTTCTGGCTCCTGTTTTGAAGTAAGTCGGGTAGGGAGAGTGTAATTTGTAGCAGAGAAAATGTCAAGAGGGGTTCTTCATCCTTTCCCTGCCCACTGCTTCTCTACTACAAGCCCCTGTCGTCGCCACCACCAAAAGGCAAAACCTCTGCCACTTTTTGATAGACACATATTTGCATGGAACCTGCAGCTCGTGACTTTCGTTCCAGGAGTTTGGGAAGCACCAGGTCAGATGGACCGGTCGACATTTGAGCACCTGTCTCTGTCACGTTGTTGCACAGCGAGATGTGGGGAGAGGGGCACCAGGAGGTAGCAGCCAGGAGCCAGCAATTCCCCAAAGGCTACTGGCTTTGATTGGGACAGGAGGCATCTGTCAAGCTCTGCCTTTGCAATTACAGGCCTCTTCCTTCCTTCAGAGCTGGCGGTTGGAGATGTTACACTCAGCCGCTCTATTGATTAGATGCTGAGTTTTCCCTTCTTATTAGTGCCGGGAGGTGAGCTCTCCTCCAGTCCGGCTGCAGTGCCTGCCCCCTTCTCCTGACCTCTCCTGGCCCCTTCTCCTGGCCCCAGTTGGCTGACGCGATCCTCTGGGTGCCCAGAGTAGGAGTGCCAGGATTGACGGGCAAATTTAGGCTCTCGTTCAGCTGGAACCAGATTGTGTTCTGGGACTCCAAGCACCGAGCCTGATGGTTGCCTAGGCAGGCTCCTGTCAGGGTTGCTGGGCCAGAGCCTGTCAGGGCTATCACACAGGGAAAGAGCCAGGGAAGACATCAGCCTGGTGCTGTAAGGGAGGAAACACCAGGCTGCTTCATCACTCTCTGCTCATTGCCCCACTCTGGACTTTTCTAGAAAGTGCCCAAAGCCTGTGAAAGCAAGAAGAGTCACAACACCTTCACACAACCCATTGTTAGTGCAATTGATAGAATCCGTTTCCCCAGGATACAGAGATAAGAGATTGCGTACCCTCCAACATTTTGAGTTCCTAAACTGGGATGCACATCTTCCTGCATCACGAAGTCCAAAATAGGCACCTTTTCAGGCTTTTCGGGGGGGCAAGGTCTCAGTGCGAAATTGGAACAAGAGAGGAAGAAAGAACAATGTTGGGATCTGCTGCCCCGGTGAATCCTGCCACCTGAGGCAGTCACTTCATCTTGTCTCATGGGTGGGCCGGCCTTGGCTGGGGGACTGCAAACTTTGAAGAAGTGTGAACACTGAAGGATAGTTGCGTATTGTGACTTAGCAGTGGCAGACTTTGGGGTCTCACATTTGAGCGGTGCCCTGTGTGATGCCAAAATTTGGCACCCACGGCCTCTCACACTCATTCTGAAGCATGGTTGCGTCATCCCCTGTGGCACCCCTGAGGCTCTGTGTCCAGTGTGGCCAAACCAATCACACTCCCCTAAATCTGCCACTGGAATTAGGCAGGTTCACCTTTAGATGTGAACTGAACCAAGATTCTCCCTGGCATTGTTGTCTCTCAGGGAGTGTGATCTTCATTTTCAGTAGGGCTTTATAGGTTGCAGACAGCATCACCGGCTGCCACCACTGCGCCTTACAGCCATGCCCGCTTTCTGCCTTCCACCACCAAGTCCTTCCCATTAATGCCATGTTTGGGACATTTTGGGGGGCGCCTCCCCATGGCAGTGAACGGCTGCGGTCCGCTTGTGCCAAGGCTGTGGCAGGCCCATTCCTCTCTCCTCAGACAGGTTAATGGTTCTTGGCAGGCCTTGCTGCCACCGCGCCAGGCTCTGTCCTCTCGCTCAGCCTGGGCTGGAATTATTACAGCGTAATTAAAAACGCAATTAAGCGCTGCCACTTAGCAGAAAAGTCATACAGTTTGGGGATAATTATCTGACAATATAACAAGTTGTGCAACATTAATCAGGCGCTGATCTGCTCCAGCAGCTGTGCCTCTGACTCCGAGCTGGCCACGTCATTCCTCCGTTTGGAAGAAAGCAATCGACCCAGCTTTTGCTGGCACCCTGGCAATGAATGGGGCTGCCTGCTGGACCACATGCATCAGAGCAGCACCACTGCCCCCTTCTCTGTGCATCCCTCCCATATGCAGGGATGCAGGCAGAGGGAGGGACTTGGAAACCTTGGCTACAATTCCCACGCAGCCCCAAGGCTCGTTGGATGGCCTTGTGTATATCACTGTCTCTCCATTTAGCTTCTCTCACTCACTGGGTTGTTATATGGATAAGGCGAGAAGGGAAGACCATTGCACCCTAGAGCACCACTGTTCAGGGTTCCAGCTTCTGTTTTTTCTCCTCTGCCTCACAGCAGTCATTCATCATTCTGTGCTTTGTACTGCTTTTAAGTGCTTTTAAAAAAGTTTTAAGATGGAGACTTTTATCATATGTGGTGGACATGTGACAAAATAAAAACATTTTGGGAATCGATCTATAATGAACTAAAGAAGATGTTTAGATATACTTTCCCCAAAAAGCCGGAAACATTTTTGCTTAGCCTGATGGGAAATGAGATTATGAAGATAGATCAAAGACTATTCATGTATGCCACAGCTGCAGCAAGGACTTTGTTGGCCCCAAAATGGAAACTACAAGAAATTCCTACTATTGCGGAGTGGCAGGCGAAGATGATGGACTTTGCTGAGTTGGCCAAACTGACCTGCAGGATCCGGGACCAGAAATTCCAGAGAGACTGGAGTAAATTTATTGTATATTTAAATGATAATTGAAAAAATTTGGACACTAGCAGGATTGAAGTAAATCCTACAATGTAGAGATATTGTAAAGAGTTAGACTGCGCGATTGGATTTGACATGGGATACCGGTTGAAGGGAAGGAGGGAAGTTGCAAGCTCGGCAGAGAAAAAAGGTTTATATGCTGGTCAATGTATTGTTGGAAAATGTGTTTAACGAAATATACATATATATATATATATATGTGTGTGTGTGTGTGTGTGTGTGTGTGTGTTTAGATTTCTGCATCTCAAGCCAGCATTTTTTGAGACTACATTATATGAATCTCTCTCTCTCTCTCTCTCTCTCTCTCTCTCTCTCTCTCTCTCTCACGCACACACACACACACACACACTGAGCATGCTCAGTCCTCACTGGGCTGCTTTGGGATTCATTTTCCTCCTAACCCTGCAAGACTTGAGGTTTCCCCAAGCTAGTTGCTCCCCCGGTCTTGGGAATGGATGGTGCCATTTTGGCTACATAAGCAATGGCAGTCATAGACCTGCCACTGGAAATAGAGGGAACGGTGAGCTTAGACTAGCCTTCCCTGTCTGGGTGGCCTCCAGGTGCTCTGGACTACAACTCCCATCAGCCCTACCTAGCAAAGCCAATGGACAGAACTACACTTGGCTCCCTCCGCAAGGAATTCTGGGAACTGTACTTGTTGAAGCAGGTACATGAAGCTCTCAAATAAGGGGGCGGGCAGGGAGATGAGCAGGCCGTAGGTTACCTTTCAGGAGGGAAGCTCCTTTCTCAGCCAAAGCAAGAGAGCAAGCAAAGAGTGTGCTGGATGCTCCCATGAGAGCCTTGAGATGGATCCCAGCCTGGGAGCTGTGCTGAGCTTCCAGAGGTCAACCGACACTTTCAGGGCAGGCACCTGACTGCTGAAGGCAGCGAGATCGATTCCCAGACAGCTTCCCCTTTTGCGGGTCAGTAGAGACAAGGTGTGACCTGCTCTCCATTATATCCATCATACCTCCACATCCCACCACACTCGATAACTAACGCAGATGCTAACAAGAGGAAGGGAGGCAAGGCACACTTTTTGCCCCTAGGAAGTAACCCCAATTTCGGAACGTTATGTAATGAAAACTCTGCGCACCGTGCACTTTAGGCAAAGTGGTGCAGAGCGATGGAAGGAGCCTCTTGTTCCCAATCCTTCTGGCCAAGTCGAAGGCAACCTTCTGATCTGACTTGCAAACACACAAGTTAGTGTTTGCAACAACCGAGACAAGGCAGAATCAAGCCCGTAAACTTGCTTGGGGTATAAGCTCAGCGCATTTGCAGCAAAAGAGCAGTCAAAGCTAAACACTGAAAGGGGAGGGGAGCAGACTAATTTCTCACAAAAACGAGAAGAAGAGTCTCCCCAGCGGGTGTCAATGGGTGTAAACACTATGTACATTGATTTAGAATAATAGAATTGTAGAGGGACCCCAAGGGCCATCTAGTCCAACCCCCTGCAATACACAAATATCAGCTAAAGCAGCTGCGACAGGTGGCCATATGACAGCCAGGGTAGGGTAGTGGTTAGAGTGTTGGACTAGGACTTGGGAGGCCAGGCTTCAAATCCCCCCTTGCCCATGAAGCTCACTCATTGACCTTGGGTCAGTCACTGCCTCTCTGCCTGGCCTACCTCACAGGGTTGTTGTGAGGAGCGGGAAGAACTATATACAGGAACCTTGAGCTCCGTGGAGAAAAAGGTGGGATATAAATGTAATAAATAAAGTGCTCTCGCTCTCTCTGTCTATCCATTGTTCTTCCTAAAAGCCAGTTTCCTATTTAGGATTTGGCATACCGTATTTTTCAATGAAAAGCAATGACAAACCTAGACAGCATCTTAAAAAAGCAGAGACATCACCTTGCCAACAAAGGTCCATATAGTTAAAGCTATGGTTTTCCCTGTAGTGATGTATGGAAGTGAGAGATGGACGATAAAGAAGGCTGATCGCCGAAGAAATGATGCTTTTGAATTATGGTGCTGGAGGAGACTCTTGAGAGTCTCATGGACTGCAAGAAGATCAAACCTATCCATTCTTAAGGAAATCAGCCCTGAGTGCTCACTGGAAGGACAGATCCTGAAGCTGAGGCTCCAATACTTTGGTCACCTCATGAGAAGAGAAGACTCCCTGGAAAAGACCCTGATGTTGGGAAAGATGGAGGGCACAAGGAGAAGGGGACGACAGGACAAGATGGTTGGATAGTGTTCTCGAAGCTACCAGCATGAGTTTGACCAAACTGCCGGAGGCAGTGGAAGACAGGAGTGCCTGGTGTGCTCTGGTCCATTGGGTCATGAGGAGTCCGACATGACTAAACAACGAAACAACAACAACAACATTTTTCACTCCATAAGACGCACTTTTTTCTTCCTAAAAAGTAAGGGGAAATGTCTGTGCATCTTATGGAGCGAATGCGTGATCCCTGGAGCCAAATTGCCCAGGGGCAAAAAGCAGATCATGCTCTCTTTTTTGAAAGAGGGAAGTGGGTGTTGAAACAAAGCCACTGATCGGCAAGCAATCCGGAGGGAGATAAGGGACGCTAGCAATAAAGGAGGCTGCCTGGGAGGGGGGAGGTAAAGACAGCAAACTTGCAAGGAGAGGAGACAGGAAAACTAAAGCAATGCTTATAGCATTTCTGACTACGAAGTAGATAACAGGCCAGGGCTATGCAAGGAGGCCACTCATGCACTGCTGTGTGTGTGTCTCATGACAATTTCTTATAAAATAGGTAGGGGGCAGAAATGAAGGGCCAGTTTCATTTTCACCCTAAACGGACCAGAGGGAGTGCTGAATTGTTGTTCAGACTGTGGTTCCCTCGAAACCGCTTCTTTCCAGGTTGCCCTGGCTGGATGTAAATACCAGAAGATTGGCCTTCTGCTTTGGCTGGATCACTTTGCAGAGCAGTGTCTTCTCCCTCTCCCCCCGACTGCACCGACTGCAGTTCCTCCACCAATTGACATGGGGGACCCTGGTTGTAAATCACCCGTCCTGGCTCTGTGTTTGGGGATGGGCAAGAGTTAGGCTTGCCATATGTCAGGAAAATTCCTGACATGTCCTGATTTTGGGGTGTAAAAATGGCATGGGGGGGTTGCTAAATGTCAGGGGAAACCCGGATGTATGGCAATGCCCCAAAAAGTTTCCCCAATTTTGGTGGGTTTCCAAAAAGCTCAACAATTTTGCAAGTGTCGGGAATATGGCAATCCTAGGCAAGAGTTGTGACCCCTGAAAAGCTTGGTGGTGGAATAAGCTGCTGAAGAAAGCTGTGAAATCTTAACGTTTGTCACAGACCCTCCAAGTATCCCTTTTTTCCAGGGACAGTCCCGGGCTTACAGAAGCCGTCCCAGTTTCTGATTTGATCCCGGAATGTCTCGCTTTTCCATAGGACTTCCCCTTTTCACCGGAAAACTGATGGAGGGTATGGAATTATCTGACCCCAGAGTCAAGGCAGTTTTTTAATGTCTAATATTTCTTAATTTTTTTTATATGCGGGAAGCCGCTCAGAGTAGTAAAATTAGGGCATTCTAGGGCAGAGGTGGGGCTGAGTCCCCATAGAAGGGGACTCCTGAAATCCTGTTTTCCTTAAATTTCCACTGCTATGTATCTGACGCAGCCTGCCCGGAGCTTCTCTCGATCTGGGTCAGCCTGATGTTACATCCATTCATCAGATACGTGCCCCGTAAGAGTGGAGGCCAATTCCCAGAGCAGAAAAGGCCAGGCTTTTATCTTAATTAAACTGCCTCTTTCAAACAAGAGAGATAAATTGCATGCAGGGGAGATGCTAAAATAATTAGTTCAGGGGAGCAAAGGAGTAGCAAAAATCATTCTTAGGGGCTAAGTAAGGAGCTCGACGCTGTACGGGCCCTTTACGGAATTAGAGGAAACGGCTGTCGGAAAATTTACCGCTCCCTTGGACGTAGATAAATAAGCCAGTGGGTCAGGTAGCAGAAGACAAACTGGGGATGGAAGGTTAGGGACTTGATACCTCCTGGGAGTCAGAGCTGATGACACAGCCAGAGTAGAAAATGGGTAGCCCTTACTGCAACAGTCCCCGCTCCCAGGCACAGAATAAAGTTGGGGAACCTGTGGTTTTGCAGATGTTGTTGGACTATAATTATGTTCCCACGAGCTGCTTAAAATGCAGTGAGCTTATTTCAACCTGCTGCGTTTGAAGCCGCATTTCCGCAGTCAGAGAGGGGGCAGGGTTGTGTGGCGCCTTCCCGCCCCCCCCAAGGTGGAATTAAAGACACATGACACAATTATTAAGGTTAATGGGCTAAAAAAGCCCACAACTTTATTGGTTACAGGTGATGAGTGGTATTGGCTTAGTCCTAACCGACTATATTCGACTTCAGCCCGTCCGCTTGAAGTCCAGGAAGGGTTAACCACCAGTAGGAGGAGTCCTGCTGATGCACATCAACTAGGAACTCCCCCGGGGTCACCGCTAGGGGGTGTGCCTTAGGCCCTCACCTCCATAGGCTTCAGACAGGGTCACGCCCCCCAGAATCCTTTATCGGACTACCCTTCAATATGCGGGGCAGGTGATGGCGCTACCTCCCTACTTCCAACTACAGAACAATACAAATGCCTAACCGCCAATACCAAGAAAGTTGTGACGATTTTCTACGAGGTACGCGAAAACCAAGTGGCTGGTGCCAATTTGCCAAGTGGAAAAATTCCTACCAGGCCCCTCAACGGCGACCAACCAAGGTCCATAGCAAGGTCAAGGAACGAAAACCTTATAGGGTGGGAAGGTGGGAAAAGCAGGAACAGCTGGCAGGCGGGGAAAGAGGGAGATCCCCGGCCTCATCCTGCATTAAATAGGGCAGCCTATTGGCCAGCCAGGGGGTGACGCGGCCTGGAATCCCCCCAATCGCATGGGGGCTGGCCTCCACTCACCGCGCGCGTGGAGGGGGCATGAAGTGGCTAAGTCCTCACCCACTGTGTTTTTTGGTCCCGTCCCCCCGCACCCCCTCTGGAACTGTTGGATTTTTGGGTGCAACTCAGATTGTGGAAAGGAGTTTGTCTTGGTTATGACAGATAGAGTAAGGCAGGCATAGGCAAACTCCAGCCCTCCAGATGTTTGGGGCTACAATTCCCATCATCCCTGACCACTGGTCCTGTTAGCTAGAGATGATGGGCATTGTGGTCCCAAACATCTGGAGGCCCGGCGTTTGCCTATGCCTGGAGTAAGGGACCTCATGCTTCCTAGACTATCCCTGTGCCTTTATCTCTGTGCTGACCTCTCTCTACCCCTTTACCTCTACCTCCTGTGACACCTGCCCTGGTGAAGGGCAGATAATTAATAATTACAATGCTCAGTAGCAGGTACAACATGGGACTACTCAACTTGACCCTGTGCCTTCCCTACGTATGCACTGAACACATATGCAGAAGGCCAGAATCGGGCTGTTATCAGCAGCGTGTTTCAGGCATTAGCCAGAAAATATGTCAAGGGTGGAGCGGCCTCAGTAAAATGAATCTGGCTCCACAAAGTGGGAAGTTGCAGCAGCATCGACATATCACTCTCCCAGTTCTCCCTGTTGTGTGTCCCATAATTTCCATCACCACCTTTCATGCACGGAAGATTTGTCTCCTGATACAATGCAGAATTTATCCACTAATTTATGAAACTCTTTTTTTCTCTCTTTTTTTACCACCGTGAAAAATGGTTCCATTTCTTTTTCCAGCTTCATTCTCAGGGTACTTAAGAGTATCTACAGAATTTCGGCAGCTGCGGGGGGTTTGAGCTTAACTGATAGCTGGGAGGTGGCTGAAGCTGGCAGGGGTGTTTTTACTTTCCAGTAAACATTTCCTGGTCTGAAAAAGCCACACAGGAGGAGTTATCTCATGGCGGCCTCCTCTGCGATTCTGTCTCAGACCCTCCAAGTCTCCCTATTTTCCAGGGACAGTCCTGGATTTACAGAAGCCATCCCGGTTTCTGATTTGATCCTGGAATGTCCCACTTTTCCTTAGGATGTCCCTATTTTCATGGGAGAAATGTTGGAGGGTATGGTATGATGTCCCTATTTTAATTGGAGGAATGTTGGAGGGTATGGAGTTATGTGACCCCCGAGCCAAGGTGATAAGTAACCTTGAGAGGACATCTGAAGGGATGTTTTAAAATGTTTAATGTTTTATTATGTTTTTATATATGTACAAAACTGCTGAGAATGGCTGGGGCAACCCAGTGAGATGGGTAGGGTATAAATTATAAAATGACTACTACTATTCTTGTGGAATAGGGAGTCCCTCTTTTCATTGGTGAAATGTTGGAGGGGGTGCTATCTGTGCACCTTCTCGGAGAACTTTTTCTTGATCGAGCAGCCTATAAACTTTCGGAATAAATGAAATAAAACTATGCGTCAAAGCAGCCGAAGTGTGGAGTGGGGCAGTGGAATGCTTTTGAAAACTGAGTATCTCCTCCTCAAGGGATGGTTCTTGAGTTGTGATGGTGGGTGGGAGACAGAGGGAGTGTTGGTCAGCACAAGTTGCACTGCATGGTTTGGGCAACAAACGATGAGTTTGTCAAAGCAAAAATGAAGGCATCTTCTGCCAAGCCGCAAGAAACCTCTGAGTAGAACTGCAGCCACAGAAGGCCCACTTAGTCCCGTCTCAGAGAGTGGGCCTTGCAAAGTGTCGATGAGGCATCTCCTGACTAGTTGAATCTGTCTCCTTCTCTCTCTCTCTCTCTCTCTCTCTCTCTCTCTCTCTCTCTCTGCCAGGATAGCAAGACAAATCTTAATAGGGGGAAGCTGAGGGAAATTGTCAATTAGGCCTCGATGTGGCAGGGCCGAATCCAGCCACCCCCAAACGCCTGGGGAGGCCGAGCCCAGATTCGGCCCTGCCACAGAGATGCGATGCGCTAAAAGTGAACGACGGACGATTAATTAGCCGAGTCGTAAAAGGAAACGAGGCGATTCCTGCCCTAAACAGGAGCGATGGGGCTGCAGAGTAAACAGGGGTTTGGAGGACATCAATTAGCCGGCAAATTAATGAGTATTTATGGCTTTTATTTGCTTGCGCTAATGAAGCCCTCGCACGTTGGAGAAACATTTGCTGCTGGGAAACCAGGCCTCTCGTCACAACCTCCGAGGATGTGTTTTCTCTCCGCTGCTGGGCCTGCACTCCCTGCGTTGCCATGGCAGCGCCAGGGAGACTTGCAGCTCCTTCACCGGGCCTGGTTTGCCCTTCGCTGGGCAAGGGTTTAGCGATGGCCGCCAGGGTGGGCAACTCCTGGGGCTTGTGTGTGTTGTGGGGGAAAAGATGAGCAAACACCGTTAATCAGGGCTTGGTGTTTCTTGGGGATAAAATCACACGCACCAGCCCCCTTTATGAGGATAGTGTTGTCGTTTTGTGCCCGGACGCCCATTGACGGGCACATTCAGCCCTTAATCTTTCCAATGATAGGATTTCAGGCAACACTGCCAGACCCTCCAAGGTTCCTTATTTTCCAGGGACAGTCCCAGATTTACAGAAACCATCCCAGTTTCTGATTTGATCCCTGGATGTCCTGCTTTTCCTTAAGATGTCCCTGTTTCCATCAGAGAAATGTTGGAGGGTGTGGAGTCATGGGGCCCCCTGAGCCAAGGAGATAAATAACAATTAACCTTTAGAAGACATCTGCAGACCTGTATAGGAAAGGTGTTTTTTTAATGTTTCATGTTTTATTATGTTTTTATATGTGCTGGTCACCTCCCAGAGTGACTGGGGCAACCCAGTCAGATGGGCGGAGTATAAAATAATGATGATGATGATGATGGTGGTGGTGGTGCCCTTATTTTCAGTGGAGAAATGTTGGAGGGTATGGGTCTTCACAAATAGGAATTAACCTTTTATATAGACTAGAAAGGTTTTCTGGTCTTCTTCAAAATATTCTAAATTTTTGTTTTTTACCAGTGTCATCACTTTTGCCATCTCTGTGCATTCCAAGGCTTACATCAACCATTCTTCCTTTGAGGGTGTTCTGTCCCCCTTCCATTTCTGTGCATATAGAATCCTTGCTGCTGAAGTCACATACATAAATACTGTTGAGCCTCTCTTTGTGATGTCACTGTCTAGTATCCCCAATAGTATGCTTCTGTAATCTTCTATGCATTTGCCTCCCACTGCTTTAGGTAACTTTCTAAACTGATGACTATTTGGCGCTGTAGGTTGTCGAACTGTATGGAAACACAGGCCGCCTTCGACTCAAACCACTTCCCCTTCTCTCTCCCCTCTTTTCTGGTGCTTAAGATCAGCCCCACATTGCTGTTGCTGCTGTTGTTGGGGTTTTTCCCTCCCCCCCACCCAACACCCATCCCAGAGATGAAAAGCAAGGGGGCTCCCTCCTTTGTTCAGCGCAGCTCTCGCGTAGCCCTCCTCGGGCCTGAGAGAGGGACCCTGCCAGAAAGGAAATCAGGGGCTTAGTACATTCATTTCTCCCCTAATTTGCCAGTTCTGCCATGAAATCCCATTACAAAAGGCTTAGTGGCTGCGCAGAGGGGAAGGTCATTCCTGGAGCCCCCGGGAGGGGATTTACTCAGCAGAAAAGGTGCGAGAAAAGAGCAACCCCACGCTCTCCTGCCCCTAAGCGAACAAGGTCCCCCCCCCACCCACCCCAAATACTCCTCACCCCTCCTCCGACCCTTGCAACAAGAGACGGGGGGGATTAGGCCACAAACAAAGATTGGATTCAGCTGCAATAGAAGGAAGCCGGTTCTTGGAAGCTCCAGGCCTTTTCCCAGAAGCTCCTCACAGCCTACCCTTCTTTCTACACCATACACCTTGGTTCCTTCCAGTCCTAACCCCTGCCTTGGCCACTGCTCGCATCCTGTAGCAGTGAGTTCCAAAGACCAGCCATGAGAAGAAAACAAGGGCATTATTAAACTAAAAAAGGCTAGCTGCGTGCCCAGTTCTTCTGATATTCCTCAGCACCACCAGGGGGAAAGCAGCATCTATCAGGGTTGCTGCAGAATCAGCTTGAGGACCAGCTCCAACACCACTGCAGAGTTCTTAACCAACATCTCAGTTGCATCCTCCTCCCTGCCTCCAAGGGTCCCTCCCAAGTTCTGTACCCAAAGCTTGCAGCACCCCACTTGGAATCAAAGAGTTAAGGAAAACCCCCGGAGCGATGAACACACTACCCTAAAAGTCCAATACCAGTTTTTAAAAGCTGCATGTGCAAATTCTAAGGTGCAAGTTCTGTTTGGCTGGCTTTGTTCTCCATGCAACTCACTGTGCAAATTTGATGCTGGAGGAACAAATCAAATTGTATTGGGCTGGAGCCTCCTTTCGTGGCTGCAGTCTTTGTTGAGGACTTCCTGTTCCTTTGCCTCTTCCAATCATCCTAAATCCTCAGACAGGAGACTGATTTTAAACCTGGCACATTCCCCAGCTAAGTTTGCCATTAGGGTTCGAGAAGCCTGCTCTTTTTGTTTACTCTCAGTTTCTCATTTTTTTAATCTTAAATTCAGTTTTGTACATTTCCACATCAGCTTGCTTTAAAAAATAAATAAATGTGCCAGCATTTTATTGCAAATTTCTCCTATTTGTACACAATTTTCACCCAATATACACATTTTTGCAAAGGAATGATGTATAACAGAATGCATTTCTCCATGTTACTTTCACTAACAAATGCATTTTTGTACTTCCTACTCCCTGGCTGGAGACCTTCCCTGCAAAATTCAGAGCTGTACGAATTTGAAAGTTAGACTGTGCTTCCATAGGTGACAGGTAGATTCTCCTTTAAGTGCGTCAACTGTCCCTATTTGCCACCTCCTTAACTGGGAAATAATGGGCAATCCAGCCATCTGCATGGTCACCAAGGGGTCTAAATGAGGAGGACATCAAGGGATGTATCCTATATGTGCCAACTGTCCCCACTTACTAGGGAAAGTCCTTGTTTTGGCATATCTGTCCCAATCCCACTTTTGTCCTTGCCATTTGGTGAGATCCTGGGGAGCACTTTGCAAAACGGTTGCTAGCACGAGTTGCCTTTTAAGGTTTTCTCCTGGGGTGGGACTTAGGAACTGGAACTGTAGTTCACTGTGTAATGTACAGAACAGGGGTGGGGAGCCACAGACCCAGGTGTTGAATGTGCCTCCCAGGCCTCTCTTCCAAGCCATTGGGATGCTCCCTAGGACAAGTCTCTTCCCAAGCCACACACCCTCCTCCCAGGCCACACCTCCCCTGAGAGCCTCTGTCTGGCTGCAGTGTGTCCTTGAAGTGTGATGGTGTCTCTTCCTTGCATGGACCAAGGGTGGAGACATGTGTGCAGAAACATTTGGCTTTAGGGTACCTGGGCTTACATAGGTATAACAGTCATACCTCGAGTTGAATGTGCTTCAGGTTGAGCGATTTTGGGTTGCAATCCACGGCAACCTGGAAGTAAGAGAGTGAGTTACTTTCGGGTTTCGCCGCTCGCGCATGCACAGACGCTCAAAATGACGTCACACACATGCGCAGAAGCGGCAAAACGCGACCTGCGCATGCGCAAATGTGCCGTAGCATCTTACATTCCGTTCAGGATGCGAACGGGGCTCCGGAATGGATCCTGTTCGCATCCCAAGGTACCACTGTATTATTTTTATTTATTCAATTTATATACTGCCCTTTATCAAAAGATCCCATGGCAGTGTATAACTTTAAAAACACACTAAAAAAACAACTAAAAAAACACATCAGTGATACAAACATAATAATAATAAACATAATGAGAGACAGAACCATAGTAAAATAATCATCATAATAACAGCAAGAGGTAACAGCTACATCCATTGTTCTAACCCAGGGGTCAGCAAACTTTTCCAGCAGGGGGCTGGTCCACTGTCCCTCAGGCTGGACTATATTTTTTGGGGGGGGAATTAATAAATTCCTATGCCCTACAAATAACCCAGAGGTGCATTTTAAATAAAAGCACACATTCTACTCATGTAAAAACACCAGACAGCCCCCACAAATAACCCAGAAATGCATTTTAAATAAAAGGACACATTCTACTCATGTAAAAACACGCTGATTCCCGGACTGTCCGGGGGCCAGATTTAGAAGGCGATTGAGCCGGATCTGGCCCCTGGGCCTTAGTTTGCCTACCTATGTTCTAACCCAAACCCTTTGCCTTTGGCTCCACCCAGTTTTGCCTCAGGCCCCGCCCACTGCTAGCATGTCTTCCCAGAGGTTGAAAAACATCCCCCAAACTGTGATTTAGAAAGAAGGCCCCAGGGACAGTCCTTTGGAGAGGAGGAAGAACCAGGAGTGTCTCAGCCAGTGGGAGGAGCCCAAAACTCTGCATCTCTGAAATTTGTGGGACAGAGGGAGGATGCTTCCTCTAATGAATGCTTAGGCATGCTTGCAAAAGCAGACACATTGACATTCAGGTTCTGTGAAGTGGATGGTTTGTTATTTCACATGCTGGGTGTGTGTGTGGTGGGGAACAAGATGCATTTTGGAAATGTCGGGTTACATGGGAGAATTGTGTGACTTTCCCACCTGTCTGTTATATGTGTAACTCACAGAGACACGTTGCTTTAAAATGAGTGCAGGACACGCGGCTGCGAGAATAAATGAAAACATCAGGCCAGGCAGAGCCTTCTGTGATGTGTAGTTGTGGCTTCAGGCAGCGTGAGAACACACCAGGAGGCAGAATGAGTAAAAAAAGCGGTAGGGGGTGTGTCCTCATTTTCAGGTGATGAAAGGTGTGTTAATGCGAGTACAACATAATTATGCTCATCTAGTCACTTTGCTCCAATTGCTTATATATGTCAGTATATGGAAACATCACTGCTGCAGAGAGCCAGATTGTTGACATCACATGATGCGCCTATCTTTGGGAAAGAAGAATTTCCCAGGACATTCACAGGCTGGATAAGTCTTTGTGAAGAGTGTAATTTGAAACCTTCCATTTGCGCATGTTCAGGAAGTTTGTCAGACTTGCTGGAAGAACTGAACTGAAAGGACGTGTTTTTCTCTAGTGCTGTAATGTCAGAAATAAACACCATGTAAATAGATTTCTGATTTATTTTCTTTCCCCTGCGGAAGGAGGGAGGGGTTGTGCATTTTACCCACTCTTGGGAAAATGTCGCCTATCAAAATCTCCCTGGTCTGTCTGGATGTCAGCCAGAGGAGGTTACCGGTAAGCAAGCTCCGAGGACAGTGAGAGGGGCCAGCCCCTGTGGAGGGGGCTTGCAAACCAACAAGTGGTAGCAGAGCCCGATGGTTGCAACAACAAGACGACTGAGCACCAGGTGGGAGAGGTTTTTTTGCTGATAAGCAGCGATCCACGGACCTCTGCGATGCTGATTTATGGCTGGATGGTGAACGCGAATTGAAAAGTCTTCGGTTCCCTGAGAAAAAGCTCCTGTTTTGGATAAAACAGAGCAGAGAGAAGCCAAATACTTCGCATTCCACAGCTGATAAGAGCTGCCGTTACTTGGAGACGGAATCATGAGTACTTTTTGAGCTAAATTTATGAGCTGGTTAGTTTAAAAAGCAAAGAGAGAAAAGAAGCTTCAGAAACGAAAGCAAGGCTGGGTTTTTCAGCGACGCTTGTTGTAAACAAACTGTTGGAAAAGGGACTTTCCAAGCAAAGAGCTGTTGGATTGCAGCGAAGGCTTATTGTTTACAGATTCTCGGAAAGGGAAAATTCCAGGCAGATGGGCTGACTGTCAAGTGCAAGCAGCTTGTAAACAGCCCAATAGACTTTTGGATTTTCCAGTTTGCAGCTGAAGCTGCAGCTTGGGATTAAAGATGGCTCTGTTCTCTCAGAAACTGAATAGCCAAAACTGGCTAGAATGGTCATTTGCAATGGAATTCTTGCTGGTGGGAGAGCAATTATGGGACTTAGTCCAAACTCCACAGCCTGTTGCTGTACAAGCACAAGGGAAGAAGGCTGCAATTCAAAATGAATTGAAGCAGCGTGTCCTGAGAATTTTGGCGGAAAATGTGGACGCTTGTCTTGAGCCAGTCCTAAAGGGTGCACAAGAACCAAGGGTCGCTTGGGAGTCACTCCGCAAAGCACCAAAGGGGGAGAGCCAAGATGAAGCTAGCCAAATTCTTGAGAGCTCATCGAAAGCTGGGAGGAGCTTTGAGCCACAACAGGAAAGTGGAGAGACTGTTGCTGCTGATGCTGTTGCTGTTGATGATCCTAGCATTGCTGCAATGGCTGTTGCTGATGGGGGGAGTGAACCTCAGAAATCAAGCACCCCCACTACTATTGCTACAGAGGAGAAAGCTGTAGTTCAGAACGCTGTTCGTCAGGAGACACCACGTCAGGAGAAAGAAGCTAGAGGGAGCTCTGTAAAGCCTGAGTCTTCAAACAAAGGTCGTACCCAGTTCCAGGCAAAACCAGATATGGCTTTGATGTCACTAAAGGCCACATCATCCATGGAGAACTCATTTATTGTAGACACAGGAGCGACGCAACACATGACATCACGCTGGGAACTGTTTTCTACGTTTGAGAAGCAATGCTTCACTGTGAAACTGGCCAATGGTCAGGAAATGGAAGCAACCGGGATCGGAACTGTGTTATCTGGAAAGCCTGAACTTGACTATAAACAATGTTTATTTTGTTCCTGATTTAAAGTACAATTTGCTGAGTGTTTCTCAAATCGCTAAGAAGAAACTGGTGTTATCCTATGATGAGGAAAGCTGCAAAATCTACAAAGATTGAGACCTGCATCTTTCTGCCAGAGAGAAAGATGGACTGTATCTGTTGACATTTGAGGAATCGGACTATAAAATGTGTACAGCATGTGAATCTAAAATGCTTTCTCTTGCAGGTATCTCGAAAGAAGACACGAGAGGAAAGGCAACAAAGATTAACAGTGTTTTTCAGCGAGTGTATGCTGATGTAATTGGTCCTTTAGCACCAGCTAGAGGCAATGCAAAATACTATCTTGTATTTGTTGATCATTTTTCTCAATATGTATGGATTTACATGTTGCAGAGTCCCAGAGAAACCTTAGAAAGGTTTAAGGAGTTTTGTGATAAGGTTAAGAATGTTCATGATGCTAAAATTGATTTTCTTTTCACAGATGAAAAGCCAATTTTTCTTTCACAGGATTTTCAGGATTTCCTTGAGAAGCAAGGGATAGAGCACAAGGTTGCTGTTTCAGAGGCTGCATGGAACAAAACTGTCTGTGTAAAAGTGAACAAAGATTTGCAAAATGGCATGAAGGCACAATTGCTGAGTTCACACTTGCCACATGAGTATTGGGCTGAATCTTTATCATGTTTTTGATAAAGATTGTCACCGATGGAAGCAAAAGCACAGAAAAAGCTCAATATGGAGGCCAAATGGCCGAAATATTGGGAAATTCTGGAACAAGAGGGAGATAGATTGAAACTGCAGAGTTTTGAGAAACTAAAAAACAAAGTGCGAGATTGGCTTCATTATTATCAGATAATGGAGGCATATAATTCGGACAAGAAAATTGGCTTCCAGGTGGAAAAATCTAAATTAGAAACAGAACTGTTAGAACCCAAAACTAAGATTTTGTCAAAGATGTATAACTTGCTGTTGAAATGGAATATTCAGGATGAAACGGTGAAATCTGCTATGATTAAATGGGCACAAGATGTTGGACATAATATAATGATGGCTGACTGGGAACAGTTATGGACCACAGGTATGAAGTTTACGGCATGCAATGCCTTCAGAGAGAATATTATGAAAATGATATACAGGTGGTACATGACCCCAGTCAAGCTTGCAAAAATCTATCATTTGCCCGATAATAAATGTTGGAAATGTAAAGAAACTGAAGGTACATTCTTTCACCTTTGGTGGACGTGCCCAAGGATTAAGGCTTTCTGGGAGATGATCTATAATGAAATGAAAAAGGTATTTAAATATACCTTCTTGAAGAAACCAGAGGCCTTTCTCCTGGGCATAGTCGGCCAATTGGTGCCAAAGAAGGATAGAACTTTCTTTATGTATGCTACAACAGCAGCAAGAATACTTATTGCAAAGTACTGGAAGACACAAGATTTACCCACTCTGGAAGAATGGCAGATGAAGGTGATGGACTATATGGAACTGGCGGAAATGACTGGCAGAATCCGAGACCAGGGAGAAGAGTCGGTGGAAGAATATTGGAAGAAATTTAAAGACTATTTACAGAAATATTGCAAAATTAATGAATGTTAGAATGATGTCAGAATGAAGTTAAGTGGTTTTAGCAGCAATGTCATAAAGGTGTATGTAAAAATGGATTGTTAATAGGTGAGAATCTAAAGCTATAATATATTAAGTTAAAGGACTAAGACAAAAATAAAGAGGGAAAGGAATTGCTGAATTAACCAATTGAACTGGAATACAAAAAAGGGAGGTGAGAGGAGGTCAGGGAAGCAAGGAAATGAAATGCAAGATACGGAAGGATTGATTTGTTTTTAAGTGTTTTTTATTTTTTTTCTGTACTTTGTATTTTGTCTCTTTTTATTTTTTTCTCTTGTTTCTTTTCTTTTTAACTATGTAATTTTTTGTTTCTGAAATTTTAATAAATATAATTTTTTTAAAAAATCTTTATCATGTTTTTGTTACTCTTGGGTGAGAAAGGTTTCAAAAGGTATGGAATGTTCTCCTTTTGAGAGGCTGTTCCACAGAAAACCTTCTCTAGCACATTTTAAGGATTTTGGGTCTCAAATCCGGACAGAAACTCCAGATGGGGTGAAGAATGCCAGAGGCATTTTTGTGGGTTATGAAAAGGGTCTCTACAGAGTAATTTTGTCTGAATCTGGTCACGTGATTCTCACATAATTTCTAGAAAGTGCTCCTGGACAGGAGAGAGTAATTTTTCACACATTTCCCACTGCTGATGATTCAGATGATGAATTTGCTTATTCTGATTATAGTGATACTGAAAGTGACACAGGAAGCTCGTAGAGTTCTGTTGACACAGTCATTGAGAAAGGTTCACACACAAAAGCTAGATCTTCAAAGGTTAAGGATGAACCACTGTTTACTATTGGAACTGGTTCTCCGAAAAGTCCTGAGACTGAACCAGTCAGCAAGGAGGATCAGCACCTCATACGCAGGTCTGAGAGGGTTACAAAGGGCATACCACCCAAGAGTTATTCTCAAGAGTTTGCTAGTTCAGCTGTTGCATGTATTACTATTGCTGACAACTCAAGCCAGGTTAAGGGTATGTCTAAGTCAGAGACAAAGACACAACAGGGAGTTGCTAAGCGTAACACAACATTTCCTAGCCAAGGTAATGCAGAAGCACTCATTCCTTGGAAAACAGACAACCAGAGAGTTACATTGGTGAAACCAGTGGCGAGTAGTTCCAAGGGTGGAACTGAAACAACAGGGGATTGTTACATGTATAACAACTGTTTGTTTTCTTCTATGGATCAAGCTTTGTCTGCAGCTAACGATGATTCATATGGGGGAGGATGTCAGTATATGGAAACATCACCGCTGCAGACAGCCAGATTGTTGACATCACATGATGCACCTATCTGTGGGAAAGAAGAATTTCCCAGGACGTTCACAGGCTGGATAAGTCTTTGTGAAGAGTGTAATTTGAAACCTTCCATTTGCGCATGTTCAGGAAGTTTGTCAGACTTGCTGGAAGAACTGAACTGAAAGGACGTGTTTTTCTCTAGTGCTGTAATGTTAGAAATAAACACCATGTAAATAGATTTCTGACTTATTTTCTTTCCCCTGCGGAAGCAGGAGGGAGGGGTTGTGCATTTTACCCACTCTTGGGAAAATGTCGCCTATCAAAATCTCCCTGGTCTGTCTGGATGTCAGCCAGAGGAGGTTACCGGTAAGCAAGCTCCGAGGACAGTGAGAGGGGCCAGCCCCTGTGGAGGGGGCTTGCAAACCAACAATATATGGGGTGGAAACGGAGGTCGCTACGGCACTAAGGTATGGAGAAGAAATGTGATTCTGTTTGCATTTTATACGAGCCTGCCTAATTCACTCTTTCATAGAATCATAGAACTATAGAGTTAGAAGGAACCATGAGAGTTATCAAATCCAACCTCCTGCGATGCTGGAATCTTTTTGCCCAACATGGGGCTCAAACCCATGACCCCGAGATTAAGAGTCTCATGCTCTACTGACTGAGTTATTTGCTTTCTGAAGCAATACGCAAACTGAAATGCAGTTATCCTCTGAAATAGCACGCCTCTCCCAATTTTGCAGTGCTGTTCCCAAACCCCTCCAAAGGTGTGCAAAAACGCATATGGTTGTTTTATGTCTTATTTAATTATTATTCTGTCCCACCTTTTCTCCAAAGATCTCAAGGTGGCATAAACACACCGCTCGCCCATTTCCATTTTATCCTCACAAAAAATCTGTAACGCTGAGAGCAACACTCACTGGCTCAAAATTGACAAGTGGGCTTCATGGCTGAATGGGAATCTGAACCCTGGTCTCCCAGGTCCTAGTCTAGCACTCTAGCCACTGCTCCACACTGCCTTTCATACAATGCCCGTATCTCATATTTGAGGGGAGAGTGTGCATAGACACCCATGCATACAGTGAAAATAACAAACAAAATGTGTTATATTAGGCAAAATGTGTTGTATTGAGGGAGCCCTCTTGGTAGTTCCTCTGCCATCAGAAGCTTTGTGGAGAGGGCATTTTTTGTGGTGGCCCCTAACCTCCCCACAGAGGTGTGCCTGGCAGCTTCATTGTACAACTTAAAACCCACCTCTTCACCCTGGCTTTTGACCCTGGAGGTGTGTGTTTTGCGGACGCACCTAATTTCTGTGACTGTAAATTGTCATAAACAGTATGTAACCTGCCCCAGGAGCTTCAGGTAAATGGTGGGTTAACAACAGCAACAACAAGAAAATGCCCTGAATGGGATTTAAGACTGGGGAAAAGTAAAAGAAACTGAGAGGAAGAAAATAGGCAAAGTCATCCATCTCTATTCAGGCGCAATTGCTATTCCTGCCATTATCTCACATAGGGTTCCCAGTTTCTAGAGTGGGAATGACTGATAAAAATATCAAAATGTATGTATGAAGCAACTTTGCCTTATTAGTTCTTTTTCTTTTCTTTCCTTCAAAGCTTGCTGGCTGCTGCGCTTTGCTCCAGAAGCCCTTTTCTCCTTAAACAGTCTGTTTTCCTCCTTTGAAACTCAGGGCAGGACTAAATGCCCAGACAGACAATTTTGTCTCTGCCAAATGATGCCTTTATTCCATTCAATTTCTTATGAAATAGAATTCGCAAGAAGAAGAAGGAACTCACAGCTACAGGCAAATTGTACCCATGGAAAGTTTTCTTGATTTTTATTGACAGAGCTTCCAATATATGAGCAAACCATAAAAATTATGAGCAGGATTTAACTAGAGGAAGGACTGTATTCACCCAGTGACCAAATATTACGGTTGAAGCAGTGGGGAAATACAACAGCCTTGTAATCACTCTCCCAAAAGGGGGAAAGAGGGACACCATTTCCCATCCCCAAATAAATCAGTAACACCTGTGCATTTATTCTATAAAACAAAGGTTGTTGAGAAAAGTGCACCAGCTCGAAAATCTTCCAAATTTGGAAGAAGCTGGCTGTTCAACAAGCACAGCACTGCCCCTACCATGAGGCAGAGGAACATGGCTGCCTCAGGCGGCAGATGCTGGGTATGCAGCACTGGTAGCCCCTGTCCCCAGCTGTTGCTCCTGAGCTCCCAGGCATGGTCCTCTGTTACTTGAAGGAAAGTCTTGTCTAGTAATAAACCCAGTAGATCGCTGTAGTCTGCGGGAGAGTCCGTTCTGCAAATTCCAAAGATCTCAGAAGCCTGCTCAGGGCAAGGCTTTTAGTGTGGTCACTCCTGGTCTGTGGTCTGTGGAATAGCATTCCTGTTGAGATACAACAGGTGCCCACTGTGCTGGGCCCGGGGGTAACCCAAGAACCACGATCCAGGTCCAGTCCAGAATCTGTAGGTTCTGCTAGGAGTCAGTCCGACAGGGTCGAGGCAGGAAACCAGGCAGGGTCTGGCATACAGCAATGTTGCTCCCGCAACCTAGGGCAGGGTCTGACAACCTTTTATCTTTGTCGGGGTAATGGCCAGTCCTGATCCCCTGGCGACTCACCTCCCTGTTTTGCCCAAAGTCAAGCACTCCTCCTGCGAGTACTCAGGTCTCTTCTTCTCTCAGACCTTAGTCTCTGCAGCTCTGGAGACGTCGGTGGGTTACTAGACCCAGGGGCTGCCTCAGCCTCCCCTGACCAAACCAGTAGTAGAGCAGCTGTAAGTGATGGCCTAGCTGATGGCAACGAGGTATTCCCCGCATCTGGAGCCAGGGCAGGCTCAGGCCCCTGACTCAGCCCAGCTGGTGTTTGTTGTAGGGGAACCTGTGCAGACAGGGACGCTTCAGGATCAGGCCCCAGACTTGGTTCAGATGATGCCTGAGGCTAAGGATCCAGTGCAGACTGAGACTCCTCTGGTTCTGAGTCTGAGCCTGAGTCCCAGGCCATCACACCCACTTTCTGCACTTTCTGGAAACAATGGAAGGGATTTTTGTTCCAATGGATGGCAAAATGGGTCTTTACCACACATTTCCACCAGTTGGGTTTTAGTCCTGCTTAAGATATATTTGGGGGGGGGGGTTGGGGGGATGTTTTCAACTGCTTTTAACCACTTTACTTAATTTATGTGTGGATCACCTTACAAGAAAGGAGATTCAGACTCAACATCAGGATGACTCTCCTGAGGGAAAGAGCTGTTTGACAGTGAAACTGCCTCCCTCAGGAGGTGGTGGGTTCTCCTTCATTGGTGGTTCTTAAGGAAATGTTGGAAGGCCATCTGTCAGGGGGATTCCTTAGCTGTGATTTCTGCATTTCAAGGGGTTGGACTACTTGACCCTGGGGGTCTCCTCCACATCAAGTGTAGCTCAGTTGGTAGAGCACGAGACTCTTAATCTCAGGGTTGTGGGTTTGAGCCCCATGCTGGGCAAAAGATTCCTGCATTGCAGGGGTTGGATTAGATAAGCCTTGTGGTCCCTTCCAACTCTACAAGTCTCTGATTCTAAGATAGAAACCTTCGCCAAAGGGGATGTCCCAAGGTCCTGCTGAATTGAGGACATCCTCACCTGCTTAGGGAACCTGGATAGGGAAGGAGCTCTTGCCCACCTGGAGAGTCAAGTCCTCCCCCTGCCACCTGGGGGTTGGGCAAGCAAACATGGAGACCAGGTCAGCTCTGGGGGTCTGACACCCCTAATTAGAGCATATACTAGATGTGGATTCTCTCCAGATGCAAATAGCCATTGCAGACCCTCCAAGTGTCCCTATTTTCCAGGGGCAGTCCCAGATTTACAGAAGCCATCCCAGTTTCTGATTTGACCCTGGAATGTCCTGCTTTTCCTTAGGATGTCCCTCTTTTCGTCGGAGAAATGTTGGAGAGTATTTCATTGAGGAGAGCTTCTCTGTAGCCTTAGCTGCAGTCTGGAGGAGCTGCTTTGCCCCACGATCAGGACAAGAAGACGGCAAAGAGGGACGTCCGTGTGAATTGCTCATAAACAATTAGGCTGATACAGAGAAGAAAGGGGCCAAAGGGCAGCAGCTGTGGGAAGATGATTTTTCCCCTTTGTTGTGAGCCGGAGCAATCAGCAAATTGCAGCTTCGAGCTTACGTGACCCCGGCACGGAGAAAAGAGCCAGCCTGCAGAGCAAGGAACCGGGAGTACAAAGCGGGGAGCTGGAGTCTCGCTTTCTGACAGGCTGGTGCCCAGCGAGCGGAGAACACAAGCCAAGGAGCTGCTCAGATCTTGGTGAAGCAGGCCTCAAGTGCTAAATGACAAAATCTATTTTCAAAGGGCTGCTTGGTTTTAAAATAACAAACACTCGCTTTAAAAGAAAGGTCTGTATCATTATGTGTGCCCTCGTCCCTGACCATGACCCCCATCCTGGGAATGGGAAGGGTGTGTGTGTCTTCAGTGTGCAACCTTTGGTGAGAAGCATGCTAGAAATGTGTGGTGCCTTTGCAGTAATCCCCCAATTTACAAATGTGGAGATGGAGCGGGTATCATAGAGGGGCAGAGAAGCAAAGGCACAGGTGGACCTGATGCACTCCAGGATTAGGTCAGCAATCCAAATCATATTCTAACACCATGGAATTCAAACTCCATCTCCTCCCACCAGCCGCCAAAGCCTTCCACAAGAATTCATCACAAAAGACCTCTGCCTAAAAGCAGGAGGTTTAGACTCAGCTGCAAAGAAGGGTCCCATTGCTCTTTCCTTCATAGGAAGCACAATAAACAGATTGGGGCATTCATCTGTCTCACTGTTGTCTATCCCAGACTTCTGTGACCTCATGCCTGAAAAGTGAAAACCTATTTCCAGTGCCTTCCAGATGTTTTGGACTATGATTTCTTGTTGTATTTCTATTCCACCTTTTCCTGCAAGGCTCTCAAGGTGGCTTATTTGGGTTTTCCTCTCCTCATTTAATCCTCACAAGAACCCTGTGAGGTAGGTTACACTGAGAGGAGCAGTGCCTGGCCTAAGGTCACCTGCTGAGTGCCATGGCCGGGTGAGGATTTGAACCTTGGTCACCCAGGTCCTAGTCTGGCTGCTGCAGCTGATGGCAGTCATATCCCAAAAACACAGGAGGAAGCCTGGTCTGTTCTGGTCAGCGCTGGCTGCTTCTGCTTTGCTGAAAAAGAGGAAAACCTCCCCAAAATAGATTGCAAATCCGGATGCAAATTTGCATAAATGTTGCATGTGCTAATTTATTGGGATAGATGCAAATTGAGAAAGGATGACTATAGTTTAAATAGAAATACAATTAATCACAGCAAGGTGAGGAATACTGCTACCAGCTCCCTCCTGCTGTCCTGACATTTTGGGAGACTGCCAGCGAGGAGGAAATAACAGAGTTCAGTCTTCCAGCACAGAGAAGCAGCTCTTTTGCTTGAGAAAGTGGGGAAACTACTGCCAGCCCCCTCACCTGGGAACCCATGAAACACCAAACCGGTGTTGTGTTGGGGGTGGATTTTGCAGCATGCCATTGATGCAACAGTGGTGTATTGCTGATGGATTTATCACTGGGCTGTCCACACATTCTGCTTTGCTATTTGCTCTGTCATGCTTCCCCAAGGTTATCACGTTGTGGCCATCTGGAGAGTCACTTGCACATTTGTGGAATGAAAAGTTTTGGGATCTCAGCAGGAAGCTAAGGGACGCCCACCCACTGCAAACGAAACAGGCACAAACGGTAGTGAAAGCGGGATTGCGTGTAACTGCCCTGTTAACATCATGAGTGCAAATCATCCTGAATGCCGAATGAAAAAGGATAGGGCCCCAAATCCTGCAGACAATGGGTGGGACCAAAGGAGATGCTCATGCCCCATCCTGGTGTGTAATAGTATAGCTAAGGATTGGGGCACTGCCCTGCTTGCTTGAAATGCAAGACTGACTATGTCAACAGAAGCATAGTCCTCAGATCAAGGGAAGTAATAGTACCACTCTATTCTGCCTTGGTCAGACCACACCTGGAATACTGTGTCCAATTCTGGGTACCACGATTTAAAGAAGGATGTTGACAAGCTGGAAGGTGTGCAGAGGAGGGCAACCAAGTTGATCAAGGGTCTGAATACCAAGCCTTATGAGGAATGGTTGAAGGAGCTGGGTATGTTTAGCCCGGAAAAGAGGAGACTGAGAAGAGACATGATAGACATCTTCCAATATCTGAAGGACAATCACAGGGAAGAGGAACAAACTTGTTTGCTCCTGCTCTGGAGGGGAGGACTTGAAGCAATGGCTTCAAGTTACAAGAAAGGAGATTCTGACCAAACATCAAGCAGAACTTTCTGACAATAAGAGCTGTTCAACAGTGGAACAGACACTCTTGGAATTTGATGGATTCTCGATCCTTGGAGGTTTTTAAGCAGAGGTTGGATGGCTGTCTGTCATGGATACTTTAGTTGAGATTTCTCCATTGCAGGGGGTTGGACTCGATGACCCTTGTGTCCCTTCCAACTCTAAAATTCTATGAGTCTATGTTGTTGGCCTTGTGACAAGCAGGTATTTTCACTTTATTTAAAATAAGTATTGCATATCATGACAGATGCACCATTTGGTTGAAACACCTTCAGTGTTTTTCTCTCAAAAAAACGCCCCAACCCCACATCAAACTGCTTAAATGTGAAGCTATAGGGGAGAACCACATCGTCAGCATATAAGTAGAGTCTTTAGGCCTCTTCTGACAGATAAGAGTGCCTGGGAATGACAATATAACTTTGCAACAGACCGCTCAGGGACTCCAGCAAATCTCCATTAAGAAAAATCCATTTCCCATCACCAGACAGAGCAAACGATGGTTTTGATATTATGGGAGGGCTGGAATCTATTGAAAATTCAGAACAGACTGCAAACTGGATTAGCTCCATGTTTGCAAGGTAACTGAAAAGTCAAAGCCGGGATGCGCACTGAGCCAGATGTTTTGTGCGAGACCATAAAAGACGGGCATTATGGGATGAAGGCTATTGAAGAGACTGCAGATGAGTTCTCTTCTAAAGTTTTTGTAAAAAAAAAATACTCTTTGCAGGGGTAAGCAAGTTAAGCACAGCTTGCTAGAGACTCACTTCAGTTATGATGGTGCAACATACCATTCTCTCCTCCCTACCCTACATAAAACAAGGGGAAAGTGGTGATAAGCTGGTATTTAAACTTCAAGCAGAAAATTGTGTGATGGGCATGAACACCAGCTGGCTGTTTGGGCCTGGGGTTGATGGAAGTTGTAGTCCCCAACAGGTTGGGGAAGGTGAGGCTAAAGATACAAGTAGGAAAACAGTGCCCCTAGAATACACTGTTGAGCATTGGAAATGTGCCTTCAGGGCCGTCTTTACTCGGGGGTGCAAGGGGTGCAGGGCACTCAGGCACTGAATTCTGGGGGGCACCAGGCGCCTGCCGCTGAAGCCGCCTAAGCTCTTAACTATCTACCTGTTATGAAATAATAAATAATTTTGATCAAGCTGACATTCAAAGCCGGCCGCCGCTGCCGCATCCACCCTGGCTGCTTTCTCCTCCCCGGAGTCCTGCCCTGCGCGGAGAGGTGTTGCTCTCTCACCCGCCATCGGCATGGCTGCTGCGTCCCTCTTCTTCTCCTTCCTCCTCCTGGGGTGCTTTTAAAAGCGCCTGGATGTGAAGCTGCATGCCTTTGCGGAGCTCGGGCACCCGGTTCTTGAGGGACGACGGTAGTGAGACTCAGAAGAGCAGGACGCCACTGCTGCCACCATGGCTTCGCCTGCAACCGTGGAGAAGTATATCTTGGGTGTAGATGTGGGCAGCACTAAATTTGGGGGCACTGGGCAGATCTTTGCACCTCGGCGATGCATATGCTAAAGACGGCCCTGTGGGCCTTAGTATGTGTGTGCACATGTGTGCATGCTTGTGTGTGTGCGCATGATGGCAACCTGAGCAGTGCATGGCGCCTTAGCGTTTGCTCATGTGGACATATAGCCATTCCTGCTAGAGATGCAAGATTCTGTGGACCCCTCCGCTTAGAAATGTATTGTTATGGGCTTGTGGGGGTCAGTCTTGCTGACATCTGTGGGTCCCTCCCAAAGCTGTGACTGTGAGGTTAGAATCTAGTAGAGCAGGCATCCCCAAACATCTGCCTTCCAGATGTTTTGGGACCACAGTTCCCATCATCCCTGACCACTGGTCCTGTTAGCTAGGGATGATGGGAGTGGTAGTCCCAAAACATCTGGAGGGCCAAGTTTGGGGGTGCCTGTAGTAGAGGAAGCTGTTGAATCAGTTAAGTGCTCCCACCAGCATCTCAAAGGGTGAGCTCCATGGCCACAGCAACAACTTAGCAATGGTGCTCTCCAGGAAGGTGGTATTTCTCCTCCCCACCAGTCACCTGACTGGACTCCACCCTGGAATGGAGAACGGTAGGCCAAATGGGGGCTCTTTTGGTGTGAGTCCCAGTTGGTGATGGAAGGTGGAGATTTGTCTTGCTTTGTGCTGGACCCAAAGCTATGACTTGGGGTTCTCTCCAAAAACCTGATCGGGAGGCAAGGTCTGCTGGTGTGTCAGTACTGTGAGCACCTCCATCTTATTATCAGGTTGTATAGATGTGTATATAAAACCATATACCCTGAAGACACTCCGGTCTCCATCGACCTTAATGCCAAGGAAACTGAACCCTTGGAAAGCACCAGGGACCCTGGGAGTCCCTTGGTGCTCAGAGGTCGGAGTGAGCACAGCAGTATATTCTACAGCAGCGCTTCCCAAAATGTGTGGTTCCATGGGGGGAGGGGGGCAGAGAGACAGTGGGATTACTTAGGAAGATGCTAAGAGGCAAGGGGGCAGTAGGGGGCGCTGGAGGTATAAATGACCATCAGACTTTGAAAAACTGGTATCACTGGATCAAGTTTGTCAGTTTGGTTGAATTAATCAAACCACAGTGGAACGGACTCCCTTGGGAGGTGATGGACCCTCCTTCCTTGGAGGTTTTTAAGGGGAGGTTGGATGCCAGTCTGTCATGGAAGCTTCAGTTGCGATTCCTGCTTTAAAGGGGGTTGGACTAGATGATCCCCGTGGTCCCTTCAACTCCACAATTCTATGATTCTGTGAAATAGTTTCAACTGGATTTTGAATAAATGTGCAATTAATTGTTTCTGTGTTGAATTTCATTGTGTTTGTTTTGAATTTTATTTTGAATTCTACTTCCTTAGTGGGTGGTGCAAACTGCTATTCTGAATTATTATTTTTTATAAGGAAGGGGAGCTGGGGATAAGTTCATGGAACCAAGCACGCAGCGGCCTGAGAAGGTTTGGGAACCGCTTCTCTAGAGACGCAAGGAAGGAGCAAAACCCTGAAGACAATTCTAGCAACCCAGAGTTGCAAAACAAAACGAGGCTCTCATTGAGGGGAGAAAGAAACAGGGGCATGTGTATGCATGAATACATGTATGTTTGCAGACCTGGGTGATGTCAGAGCGTGATTTCTCCCCCCTCCCCCCTTCTTCTCTCCCTGCTGCTTTTCAGACCCTCTGTCTGTAGTGACCCAGCCTAGATCTTTGTCTTTTCCCCGAGAGATGATTAGCGTCGCGTCGAGGGGGAAGAATGAATGAATGCATGAGTTCGTAGGCAGAAAGGGCCCTCTTGGCATTTCTCACTGATTCAGAAAAGGAGCAGGAAAGAATCCCACCCTGTGAATGGTAATTAGCCCCAAATGAGCAGGCACAGCCACAAAGCCGGCAGCTGGGCCAGTGACCGCCTCAAAGAGGGATTTCTCCGTGTTTGCAAATATTGGAGGCCACGTATTGCACTGTGCAGTTGGGGGGGGGGGACTAGCGGTGGGAGGTGGGTTGTGAAGGAATTGGGCCAAGCCTAGGGTGGGGTGGGCAGGGGAGAGGGGTGGCTTCTACCCAGAATCCTCCAGGACTCCCTGTGCCAGCTCGTTGCAGCCAGCTGTTGGCTGAAGTGCTTAGAAGTACAAACAGTCCCCAGGCGCCTACATTTAAAGGCACTTTTACCCCCTTCTCCCCTCCCAGGGAGCTGCCGATGGAGAGATTAGTCACCCCAAGCAAACACCTCTTAGCCAAGAGACTATACAAACATGCCTCCTGATGCAGGATGAGCGAAGACGAGGGAACAGGCCACATTCCACCTACACCTCATTCACTGCTGAAAAGCACAAAGCTTGCAAAATCGGCAGCTTTCTGTGATGCGGCCAGCCTGTATATTGGTAACCAGCTGATTGCTGTTGGGCAGAGGGAGAGTCACATGATCAGTCAAATGGCCGTACTGTTTTTGGACTGGGGCCCCAGCAGGGCCAGCCCTACCATTAGGGAGAGTGAGGCAGCTGCTTCAGACTGCAGCTGCTGGTGGAAGGGGTAACAGCAAGTAATCTGTGAGCAATTTTGCATGCAGTTTTGAGTAATGAACTGCAAGGGATCTGGGCAGAAGGTTGATGTGCAATAGTCAATGTGAGCCTTGAAAAGCACATAGGGCTGCAAGAGGAAGTGCGAAAGAGTGTCATATTTACAATTTCCTCTTTCGGTTCTAGGCACTTTTCAAGGGGGGAAACGGTCAACACTCTCACTACCTCATGGCCAAGGGTGTGGTGGGCTCAGAGCGGGTTGCCTCAAGGTTGCCATCACACACACTAAAGCATCACGTTGGCAACTGCTGTTGTAGACCCAGGACTTAATGATAATATAGAGGCCCCAGGGGGGTCTCATGGGGCCCATCCTTAAGAATCTAAACTTTAGATGGCCATGTGTATTATTTCACATACTTCAAATTGTCGCAAGCCAGTCGTGCTGCGCTGAAGGCCCACCTCCTCATTCTGCTGAGTGGGGCCCTGGACCCAAAGTCCTGCCCTGCTTCATGAGCTTTGAGTTTTTTGGATGGCCACCTATCAAGGGTGCTGTAGCAATAGGATTTCTGAAACAACAGGGTTGGTTATGGGCTTGACTAGATGCCCTGTGAGGTCCTTTCCCGCCCCGTGCTTCCAGGATTGTATGAAACTTTTCATCCCATAGAAATAAGTTTGATCAGTTGCTGGTTGCTCACGTTCAAACCATTGCTACTGACCACAGATAGCTGCCCAGGCTAGTTGAAAAGTTGCCAGTCATAACCTCGATTCCAGGAGACGCTTCATGTCAGGCTGCTCTCTCTATATATGTATATATTAAAATCTTTATATCGAGAAAGTTGCAAGCTACTTTTTGGACCTGAAGCAGTGCTGTCTGCTTCTGGGAACTTTACCCTTTGTAATTTTTGACAACTTGTCTTCCCGAAAATTCACATATACTGTATTTTTTGCTCTATAAGACTCACTTTTTCCCTCCTAAAAAGTAAGGGGAAATGTTTGTGCGTCTTATGGAGCGAATGCAGGCTGCACAGCTATCCCAGAAGCCAGAACAGCAAGAGGGATCCCTCTTGCTGTTCTGGCTTCTGAGATTCAGAATATTTTTTTCCTTGTTTTCCTCCTCCTAAAACTAGGTGCGTCTTGTGGTCTGGTGTGTCTTATAGAGCGAAAAATACGGTGTCTTGGATTGTCCTGCCTTCGTTTGCGTGTTACACTGTAATGCCATTGGCTACAAACCATAAATATCTGATTGACCCAAAAAGAGTGTATGGGACCCATTTCCATCTTTTGGTTACTTAGCCCCCAAAGAAGGATGAAAGTCAAAATGCATCTGGCATTTATAACGGTGCTGTTTCCAAGTTTTGAAGCCACACACTATTTTTAGCCATTTATAGACATCACACTTTGATGACTTCGGCAGGGAGGGAGGGAATTATTCTTGGTATAGAGCAATGCAGTTCTTTTCAGGTGGGTGAGCCATTTTTCCATGTAGTAATAAAAGAAGTGATTTGTATGGATTTATATTTCTAACCCTTTTGGCTAGCAGGCCACCGTTACAGACACATGAGAAAGGTCCAGTTTTTGTTATTTTTTAAAGAAGTGCTAACTCCTTCTTGGCGTGGCTATTGGTCTGTCATGACTCCTGGAACATTCCTTTCCCATTCATAGAACTGGAAGGTTGTCCTTTTTTTCTGCTTCTCCTGATACTCCAGTTGACCCTCACTTTGCCATGTGTAACTTGAGCAACCCAGGTGAATGCTTTGGAGCAGCCTTCCCTAACCTGGTGCCTTCCAGATCTTTGGGACTGCAACTCCGATCAGCCCCAACTAGTGAAACTATGGAACTCACTTCCACATGAGGCAGCACCAGCCATTAGCTTGGATGGTTTTAAAAGAGGATAGGTCAAATTCATGGCAGAGAGGGCTATCAATGGCTGTGACAACTAGTAGTTATAGCAGCCAGGATGGCTATGCCCTACCTCCAAGGTAAGAAGCATTACTGCATCTGAATACTAGTTGCTCAAAGTCACAGGAGGTGAGAGCATTCTTGCGCACAAGGTCCTGCTTGCAGACTTTTTACAGGCATCTGCTTGGCCACTGTGAGAACAGGATGTTGGGCTAGAATCACAGAATCGTAAAGTTGGAAGGGACCCCAAAGGTCATTTAATCCAACCCCGTGCAGGAATCCCCACATGCAATCTCCCATCGTATTTGAAACCATTCTGGAATCAGCTTAGCTTTACAAATTTGCTAGCAGTTTAATTACTGCACTGCTAGCAGAACCAGATGGGCCTTGGGCCTGATCCAGAAGGCTCTTTTTATGTTCTTAGGTGGGCTTCCTAGAGGTGTCTACCTGACAGCTGTGGGTATCAGGGCATTTGAACAGATGAGCCTTTCGGGCCGGGTTGCCATATTTTGAAGCGCAACAAAGATGACACATTTGCCGACTTCTGCTTTTAACTATGGATCTCTATGATGACTCTCGTTTTACATACCCATGAAAAAGAGGATGTATCCTGGAAGAAAAGAGGACTTATGGCAACCCTGGGCTCTCTGATGTTCATACATACACATGTTAATAACTGAGACCAGGGCACTAAAGGGTAGACATTACACTGGCTGTAAACAGTTGGCCTCATGCTGGTATATATATGTCAACATGCATCAATGGGGGTTGGGGGCAGGGATAAGATCAGAAAGCCTAAAGAGACCCCTGTGATGAATCAAGCTGTTCTATGCCTGCAAATCGCATCTGACGATCTGTCACAGAATCTTTCAATCAGCCGGGAGAGAATTCCGCATTTCGCCCCCGGCCAGAGTCTTGCAATGATTAATTTCCCCTCCCCTCTAAAGGACAACAACGAAAAATCTATTTGGAACGGATTTCTCAAGTGTCTTCCATTTCCACTCACTGTCTCTACTCCTAATTTTACCTGCTGAGTTAAAGGCCTGTTTGCTTTCTGAAATCTCTTCCCCCAGATTGGTTGGAATGGTCTGTCTTGTCCAGCAACCCCTCCTGCTCAGCGCAGGGGAAAATCCAGACTTGGGGCATCCCTGATGGACGGCTGCTGGAAGGCTTCCAGCGTGGGGGAGCCCTTCACCCCTATAGGAGGGATATGGGGAAAATTCAGGAGCTGCAATTATGATGCCCACTTTTACCCATCTCCAAGATAAAGGCCATGCATCACCAGAGGCGGCAATAAAATCTGCCTGTGCTACTTTATATCTATAGAAGCAGACTATTTTTTTATTTTTTATTTTTTTAAATGACTTGAATTTGAATAGAAATGCAACATGTCTCGCCATAGTGGGGAAGACTGTGGCCAGGAGACCTGATCGGTCTGCTGCCCAGGTATTAATACCTGATCGGGAACTTCAAGACTCCTCTTGCTCTCCTTCCTTAGGGTTCTTGAATGTGGACTTGGACTGGGAAGCCCTTCAAACAGAGGACTCTGCTCTGTCAGGCAAGACACATGGCCCCCTTACTAGCACTGCTCAGCTTTTCTGCTTCACAGAGGCAAAGCAAGTGTTTCCCCTTCCTCCCCCTACCTTGTAAAGGAAGTGGGCAGTATATGCATTTGTGAGAGAGAGAGCCTACAGCCTGACCTCATGCCTACAGCTCTAGCCTAGTTTTCATATTTGCTTAATTTTTCCTCATCCCTCTGCTTGCTGTAATATATTGCCTGATAAAAAGTTCTGGAGAACCGTCAGAATGAATATAAAGTGAAAGCCTTTGCAGATGATCTGGTAATTATGATTGAAGAACCATTAGAAAGTGTAAAAGAAGTCTTGGATGAGATTGAGAAATTTGGAAATGTGGCAGGGTTCAAACTAAATAAGAAGAAAACCAAAATAATTACAAAAAATATGGATCAAAGTATGATAGAAATAATGCAACAAAGAACAGAGATAGAGGCGGTGAAAAAGGTAAAATATTTAGGAATTTGGTTAACTACTAAAAATATTGACTTTTTTCAGAACAACCGGTCTGGAACGGAATAAGGAAAGATCTAGAGGTGTGGGGAAGAATGAAGTTATCTTTCTGGGGTAGAATCTCTACGATAAAGATGAGTGTCCTTCCAAAGATGTTATTCTTGTTTCAGACTATCCCCATAATAAAGGGGGTAGTAATTTTTAAAGAGTGGCAAAGAGTGCTTTCAAGGTATATCTGGCAGGGCAAGATGCCGAGAATTAAATTTAAGTTATTAACGGATGCAAAGGAAAGAGGAGGCTTTGCCCTGCCAGACTTGAAACTATACTACGAAGCAGCATGTCTTTGCTGGTTGAAAGAATGGATAAAATTAGAAAACAAGGAGTTATTAGATTTAGAAGGATTTGATAACAGATTTGGATGGCACGCGTATTTATGGTGTGAAAAGAAGAAAATTCATAAAGGCTTTGGGAACCACATATTCCGGAGCTCACTAATTGAAATATGGGATAGGTGTAAAAACCTATTAGAACCAAGAGTTCCACACTGGTTGTCTCCATTAGAGGTTATGAGTGTAAAGAAAATAAATATGAGAGGTAATTGGATTACATATGGTGAATTGATAACCAAAGAAGGAGGAAAATGGAAATTAAAGCCATATGAAGAAGTCAGAGAACATGTTTATGATTGGTTGCATTATTTTCAGGTTAATGAAATGTTTAAAAAAGACATTAAAGAAAGTGGTTATGCAGAAAAAGACTCAAAGTTCCAGACAGATGTGATAAATAATGATTGTAAAATTTTGTCAAAAATGTACAAAATATTGTTGGAATGGAATATGAAAGATGAAGAAGTTAAATCGGTAATGGTACAATGGGCCAGAGATTTTGGGTACAATATACAGTTTGAGGATTGGGAAAAACTGTGGAAGGAGAACTTAAGATTCACTGCTTGTACGGTATTAAAAGAAAATGTTATGAAAATGTTTTACAGATGGTATATCACACCGGTAAAATTAGCAAAAATGTATAAGACGGGTAATAAGTGTTGGAAATGTAAGGAAAAAGAAGGAACGTTTTATCACATGTGGTGGGAGTGTAAGAAAGTGAAGGGTTTCTGGGAGATGATTTATAATGAAATGAAAAAGATGTTAAAATACACATTTGTAAAGAAACCTGAGACCTTTCTTTTAGGAATTACAGGAAAGGAAATAAGAAGAAAAGACTGCAAACTTTTTCAATACGCAGTTACAGCAGCAAGAATTCTACTGGCCCAGAAATGGAAACAAGAGGAAATACCGACGATAGAAGAATGGAGACTGAAGCTGACAGACTATGCAGAACTGGACAGACTAACTGGGAAAATTAGATATCTTCGAGACCAAAAGTTCATCGAGGACTGGGGGAAATTTGTTGAATATCTGAAAAGAATGTGTGATGTGCAAACAACGCTGGTGGGGTTTCAAGAAGCACTGTGAAAGTTGAGATATATTGTTAAAAAGAAATAGAAGTGGGAGGGAAGTTTAATGGCAATATAAATAGAAGAAATGCGTAATTGAGAGGTAAATATGGATGATTGTCAGAGAAGCCGAAGGAAGTCCAAAAAGAACTAAATTTGTGGAAATTTCGATAAGATTGTATATTTGTGTTGGAAAATTAATAAAAATTATTTAAAAAAAAAAGTTCTGGAGAACCTGGAAGCAGGCCACCCTTTGTGACATTTTGGCCAGCCCCAATAAAGGTCTAGTCCTACTTTGGATTTAGGAGTTTCTTTTCTGTATGGTCCACCCCATGGGATCATCACTGGAGGCTTTCCTCCCAAACCCTCAACTTGATAAAGCCAGACGAGTAGCCACCAGGAGCTGGGCCTTTTCTGTGGTGGCACCAAAGAAGATCCATCATAGAATTATAGAGTCATCTAGACCATGGGTCAACTAGTCCAACCCCCTGCAACACAGGACCCAGGCATGTTATTGCTTTAGGTGCCTGGTTAAAACATGGCTATTGGGCTTATCCTGTCTAATTCTGTGCTTTTATGACACCCCACCCCTACCCAGAATTATTTAAATCTCTTCTCTAGCCTGACCTCTTAACACTGGTCTTTCTCGACTGCTGTTTTAAGGAGTATGGCAAGCCCCATTGCATCCATGTTTTTGGATAGAGAGAGAGAAGCAGCAGCAGCATAAAAATGTTAAAATAATGATTATACACAGGTCCCATCCAGCCCCAGGGAAGGAGTTTTAGGCTCGGATTTCATTATCATTATTTATTTCATCCATCGTGAGGTCTTAGACAGTGTCCATACATGTGCATTCCCTTCCACATAAATGATACTCTGTATCATTCGGTCCGGGTTGTCTTCCTGGAGCTCTCCAATCTATTATCCTTTGGTTGCCAGGGTAACGGGCATCTCCTCCTGTGGCCTGTTTCTAGGCCTTGGTTCCTCTTGTTTTTCTGGACTATGTTCCCCTTGTTTTTCATGATCTTTTCATGAAAGGGTGGCGGGGGGGACCACAGAAAGGCCTAGCTCGAGTGTGCCAAAGAGTTGGGGGGTTGTTGTTGTTGTTTGAAAAATTCGGAGCCGGGGAGGGCGTGAGGAGCGCAGCTGAGATGTATGGCGCTGCATAGACCCAGCCTTTGGTGCCGCTCCAGGCCTTGGCGGCTTGGCAGGCCTCTGCAGCCTGGCTTCTGGAGAGGCTTTGTTCCCAAGAGGAGTTCCGGGCCGCTTTCGATGGCAGCTCCTCTTGGTGGCTTGTCTGTCCGCAGCCAGGGGAGCTGGGTGCTCCAGGAAGGAATGTCCCCTCCTCAATACCCACCAAATCCATGCATGACAAGCTTGAAATCGAGCTGTCAGTTTCCGTCTGGACAGCCCTTCACCCCCCATTCGATCTGCCTTGTTAGGCTCCGCTCACCATTCATCCAACACAAACAAACCACTTAACCCCCGGCTCACATACACAACCCACCACTCAGCCTCCTCCTCCCCCCTCCCCGCAACCCAGAAGGTGCCCATGGGAAGAGGCTCCCAAATGGATGGGCAAAGGGGGAACTTGGCAACTCTCAGGCCGTTTTCTTCTAGGGTAGGCAGCCCACCAAGCTTGCGGATGGCCGCCAAAAGTTTGGCACCATTGCTCCAGAGGGAGGGTACTCAGCATGGATCTCAGGACCGGCTACTGGTACCCAGATCCTTGAGCGATACTTGCAGAATTGGACTAAGGACCAGAGTGTACTTTTGCACTTCCGATCTTGCACTTCTCCGAAGTTTGCAACTGAGTTTCTTGCTCAAAATAACGTATCCAAAAAGGCATCGTAAAGTAGACAGCTTAGGGTGGAAGGCATTGAGAAATGTGGACATTGGGAGTAAATATATATTTAAAATCTGCATTTTGTGATTAAAAAATGATATTTGTTTAACTGCCAATTTTGTGTGGCTTTTGATTTTCTTTTTTAATGTAGATTAGTGGAGAAACAGGATTGAAACGGACATATGAATGAACACGTGCAAAATTGTCATTGACTGGAAATAGGCTAATCTCTTGAACCCTGCTGTAGGGGCTGGGAGACTGATGTCAATGGTTCCCTCACATGTTTCCTCTTACCTGCTGCATAAGCATCTTCCTCATAGTCTTAGTCCTTTTGAGATTCCTGGCCTTTAAGGTAGACTGGATTTCTCTAGTATTACCCCTTTTCTCTCCCTTGAAAACAGCAATCATACACATTTTGTGAAGAAATAAAAGTAGTATTTACTTACATAATCTAGGTCTTGAAACAGCAGTTATAGCAACAAAATGAGGGTAGGTTTATAACTACTATCTAAGTACGAAAGTATAAAGTGTAAGTTCAAAACTAGTGTCTGAGTATGTGTGTGTGTTCAGTTGGAAGAATGATGCAGAAAGAGGGAGATGCTCAGGCAGGAAGGAAGTTTGTGGTGTTACAGCTTCCTCCCAAGGCAGACGGAGGAAGTGATCTCACAGAGTTCTCTCTAGCAAATTTTACAGGAGAGCTCTGTGAGCCCAAGCCCTTTAATGTACTTTTCTGTGGCAAAACATAAATGGTTGGTTTGACTGCAATAATATCCCACAGATTTCAGGCAAGGGTCTCTCCCTGCCCTATGTAGAGATTCGGGGGAGTGAATCGGGGACCTTCTACAAAGTAGATGCTCTGCCACTGTACCCATTCGTTTTCACCATTGCACCTCTCTACCCACTCTATATCCTGGAGGCTTCTTGGCTGCCACACTTTCCCCCACCTCCCTAATGGCTTCCAACACCACTTCTCATTTGGAAGGCAATGGGTGCAATCCATTGTCCCAGTTCCACTTGACCTCTTCCTTTAAAAGGATCTGGTGGAAAAAGTTGGTGGTAAATCTCTCTCCATTCCAGCGAGTATTTCTCCCCCTCCCTCTCCTCTGATATCAAATTCGTTTTCCCTGCTTTATTTGTAATTTTCATATATCACAGGGATAAGCTTCCCTATAAAAAGTACCATATAAAACCATACATGTTCATGAATTGGGAAACTGTTTTTGACATTTCCCTGAGATTCCTGGAAAAACAATAACCACATCCCACACGTCCGTATGCACAAACCCTTTTTACGACAAATCTCTCTTTTTTTCATGGTTATTAACATTAAACAAATCGGATTCTGGATGTCAGAAATTAATTTTTAAATGAGAATTTTAAATCCTTGCAGAGACAAGGGAGCGAATACGGTCCCGTTCCACACACACACACCCACACCCGGTGGAAGTTTGCCAGATTGGAAACGTGCAGGAAAAATGCAAACACTTTTTGATGGAAATATTGCTTGCCTCTCCCTGAAAGCCTCCTGCTAAGTTCAAACTCCTCTGCTCCTCTTTCATTCCCAGGCAGAATAAGCAATTGATGGTGTAGCTGCAGTTGCATCTCTGTAGCCCACCATATTGCTGAGCCTCAGAGCAAAACAAACACCAACAGTGTCCTTATTACAGATAAGTAAAACCTCAAAATTTCCTAACCACTACCTTAAATTTATAAAGCTGGTGTGGCAAAGTCTCCAAGAGTATAAACCAACCTTCGTCAACCTGGTGCCTTCCAGAAGTTTGGAACTACAACTCCCATCAGCCTCAGCTAGTTGAGGCAGACTTGAGTGTTGGCAGTTGTTTCTCCTACAAATAAAACACACCTAGGTTTCCAAGCTGGGCACTGGTGTACCAGGAGAGAGCTGCTGGTGGGTACTGAGAAAGAAATGGCTTAGATAATTAAAGGATCCTGGGCACTCAAATGGTAGGTAAAAAGGTAAGATAACTGACCCCTGGACAGTTCGGTCCAGTCAAAGGTGACTATGGGGTTGCAGCGCTCATCTCGCTTTCAGGCCAAGGGAGCTGGCGTTTGTACACAGACAGCTTTCTGGGTCATGTGGCCAGCCTGACTAAACTGCTTCTGGCGCAACGGAGCACTGTGACGAGTACCAGAGTGCACGGAAATGCCATTTACCTTTACCTTCCCACCGCAGTGGTACCTATTTATATACTTGCACTGGCGTGCTTTTAAAGTGCTATGTTGGCAGGAGCTGGGACAGAGCAATGGGAGCTCAAACCGTCGGGGGGATTTGAACTGCCGGCCTTCTGATCAGCAAGCTCAAGAGGTTCAGCGGTTTAGACCACAGCGACAGTCGCCCATTCATTCAGTGCTCCAGAACGTTGCCTTCTTAAATCACATGGGGAAGGAGCTATTCTGAAGCATCTCTGCTTGGGGCTGCTTTGTTTGTTCAGTTGCTCTCAGCGCAGATGTGCTGCCGAATTGCCCCACGTCACCAGAGGCTGCCTGCTGTCTCTCTGCACGAGTCAGTCCTTTCAGTCGCGAGGCGCACCTAACTTGACATCAGCACATAGTTAAACTACGGAGCCTGTTCCTACAGAAGGCAGCAATGGCCACCAACCTAAAGGTAAAGATAAAGGGACCCCTGACCATTCCAGTCGTGACCGACTCTGGGGTTGCTTTATTGGCCAAGGGAGCCGGCGTACAGCTTCCGGGTCATGTGGCCAGCATGACTAAGCTGCTTCTGGCGAACTAGAGCAGTGCACGGAAACGCCGTTTACCTTCCCGCCTATTTATCTACTTGCACTTTGACGTGCTTTTGAACTGCTAGGTTGGCAGGAGCAGGGACCAAGCAACAGGAGCTCACCCCATCGTGGGGATTTGAACCGCCAACCTTCTGATCGGCAAGCCCTAGGCTCTGTGGTTTAACCCACAGCGCCACCCATGTCCCTGGCCACCAACCTAGACAGCATTAAAAAAGGATTAGACAAATTCGTGGAGGGGGAGAGGGCTGTTGATGGCTACCTGCCACGATGGCTATGCTTGCCTTCACAGTTGGAGCCAGCAATGTTTCTGAATGCTGGAAACGCCAGGAGGGGAGAGTTGTCCATGTGCTCGAATCCTGCTTGTGGGTTTCCCACAGTGGTTTCCCACTGCGGCAACAGGATGCTGCGACAGAAGCATGATTGGCCTGATCCTGCAGGCTGCTCTGATGCGCTTAAGGCAGATGCTTTGCCACTGAGCTCTGCCCTTCCTTCCGTATGGAGCTGGGCCATGAACTGCTTTGAAGATAAGGAGCTTGTGCTGGAAATGGAAGCAGACAGGGAGCCTTGCAAGGGGTGGGGGGTGGCTTGGCCATCCGTACTTTCAAAAATGCTAAACTAGGGAGTGATTTATTTATTCTTTCTTTTTTCTTTTTGATTAATTAATCCTAACAACAAGATCTTCTGTTCACGGTATATTAATCTGTCCTCTACCGCCTGTGAAATCCACACACTCTCGCTTTTTTTTTTTTTTACTCTTCTTTTTCTCTGGCCCTAGCACAGCTCGGAGCATCGCTCCCTTCCTCTTTCTCCCTTCACACCCTCCCCTTTTTTTCCTCAACCCTCCCTTGTGCGAACCATCCCCAAAAACCCTGGCTCCTAATGAAAGGGCAAGTGTACAAAATTTTCTTTGACACAATTAAAAAGCCCGGGGTCCTGGCCCTCTCAGCTTGCGTCAGTGTGTTAAATTAATGTAGCATAAAAAATCATTATGCGGGGACACAGATGGACGTGGTCAAGCAGAAAATGCAATGTGCAAAAGCAGAAGGCCCCCGGTTACCCGTGTAAACATTAACGCGAAGACAGGGTTCCAGGCCAAGGGGGTGACAGAGAACGCTCCCAGCTTGCCAGAGGGATGGAGATGCAAGGACTTAATGTCTATCCGTGGAAGGGCTGGGGATCAAATGGCTCAGGGATTCGGCTGGTTGTCCAGGCTTCTTGCCCTGCTACTCATTTATCCAGGAAGGAGGAAGATCCTCAGCAGAGAAGGACTTGCTCCCTTGCTCACGCTCAGAGGAAGCGCGTTTGAAAACACAGGCCTGACAGAAATGAATCCACCTAGGTCAGAAAATGGGTGAAGGGAAACGGGGGTATAGGGGAATTTGAAATATTATTTATAATATGAAAGCTTTAATATTAAATTTCTAACTGTGTTGTATTTGTATACAGCAAAGGGAAGTTAAGAGTAATTAGGTATATTTTAATTTAGTTAATTATGTAATAGGTTTATGTTAAAAAATGAATATGGATGTTGAATTTGATGTTTGTAATTTTTCTTTTTTCCGTTTTGGATAATAATAATAATAATAATAATAATAATAATAATAATAATTTTTTAAAAAAACAGGCCTGGCAGAAATGAATCCACCTAGGTCACAAAAGAAGAGGAAGACAGATCTCACACAACCCTCCAAAAAAGAGGACACAGATTTGCCTAACGGTGCTTTTGGGATCTTATGATAAAGGGTAGTATATAAATTGAATAAATAATAAATAATTTAGGGAAGCTTTAAAGGAATGATGTTTTATTATATTTTTTGATATGTTGTAAAGAGTGGCTGGGGGAACCAGATGGGCAGGATGATCTATAGGTACGCCTTCAGAAATAATGGCTATACAGTGGTACCTTGGTTTACAACCATAATCCGTTCCATAGGTCCGTTTGGAAACCAAAACAGGTTGTAACCCAAGGCGCGCTTTCGCCAATGGGGCCTAAAAAAAAAATATGTTCATAATCCCCCCCAAAATGGGCTGTAATCCAAAAAAAGATTGCAAGCTGGGACACGCACTTACGGGTTTGACATGTTTATAATCCAAAACGTATGCAAACCAAGATGTATGCAAACCAAGGTACCAATGTAATTTAAACAGAAGTACAATCCACTTCACAGAATGATGGTGTTGGAAGGGACCACGAGTGTCATCTGGCCCAACCCCCTGCAATGCAGAAATATTTTTGCCCAGTTTGGGACTTGAACCCACCACCCTGAGTTTAAGAGTCTCATTCTGTGCTTTTGCCCAGATGTTCCCTGTTGACAGGCATCTCCAAGACCCCTGTTGCTCTCATCCTCTAGCTTGCCAGCATGAAAGAGAGAGGTAGGTTTGTGTAGAAACTAGGCTGCTGCACAAAGGTAACATTTGCACCCGTTGCTGTACACACTTGCATCTCCCCACTATTGCCATGTGGTCCTCAGAAGGTTGCCCAGAGGGGAATGTGGCCCCTGGCTCCCCATCCCTATCATAGAGCCTATTTTATAGATGGCTAGGTTTGGGTTTTTTTAAAACCAGGGTTAAGATGAATGTCACCTCTCTGAATGTCCCATCCTCTAGCCTTGACCTAGCAGCGTGGGGATAGGCCTGGGCTGTTCACTGGCAAGCAAGATGCCTTCTGCGCACACTCAGATGTGTCTTGCTCCTTATTGCTTGCTATGTTCCTGGGCTCAGCCCTTGTTTTGGAAACAGCTTCTGGAATGGAGCCCTGTTTGGAACGAAGTCCGTGGTCGAAATGCCAGCTGTGCGCTGATGCTCAACAGACCACAATGGCCAGCACATTGCAGCAGGGTGGGTGAATATCAACCTCATGTGGGCGCGTAGGAAAGGCAATATATGAGCAGCAGGCTGGTGCAATTGTTTCGGAGGCCGAAGAGTGATTTTCAGCAATGATGTTGCTGGCTTGCATCCACTTTCCACCTTATAAAGGCAGAGTTTCGACACTGGCCCTGCGACGGATCTGGATGCTTGTGTGTGAATCTTCCGGGGGCCACTGTGGGGCCGTGACAGGCCACGCATGTTTGCACGCAGCAGCTCCTGATATTCGGAGCTGCGTCACCGACACAGCCGCGCATGTACATTCCACTCACGTTGACACGATGCTGCTTGCCACAGATGGAGAATGAAGGTTCATGTGCACCGCCTCCCATTTCCATGTGCACATGCCCTCACTGAAGTCTGCAACAGCACACAGTGATGCCCACATTGCGCATGGATCCTATGCTTTCATTTACACACACTCAGGACTTCAATAAGCCGCTCTGCTAGCGCAGCAAACAGGCATCTGTGCTGCTAGAAGGCCAAGTGCTTCATGGTTGGGTTCATCCCCCCCCCCCGTTGTGCGCATGCACCCATAGACCATGCTGGCTCTCCTCTGTCACCCTGGTGCGCTCCAGGCCCTGGCTGCCATGTGCCCATCCCCCAGTGCTGCCGGGGGTGAGGGTGGGGGTGAAAGGGGGATCCATCTGCCGTAATGGAGCTGTTTGCCTCTGTCTGTCACCCTGACCTTTCTGCCTGGCTGGCCCCAGCAATGTAAATGGGTTCCTTTCTTCCTTGTCCTGCCCTTCTTCTCCCCCCTCGCAAGCCCCCACCGCCACAATCCCCAGCTCTGATCCTGCTTGTGAGTGTATGTGTGCGTCTCAAGCCCCAGCTCTGCGAAAAATCTGTCACCTCGGGTGTATTAATCGGACTGGAATTTTAATCCCCGTCATATTAACCACGACTCCTCGCCACCACCCTGCTAAGCGCTGCCCTCTTTTGCCCAGCCCCCACCCCCAGGCCCGGCAATCTCCATCTCCCTCCCTCCTGTCTTATTTAAAAGAAACTTTCCGCATTGCCAAAGCAGCCGGCTGATTTGCTCTGTTAATTTTCGGTGCAAGGAGAACTTAATCCTCCTGCAAGAAGGAGCAAAATGGCCAGAAGTAATTCACAGCAGAGCATTATGGGAGGGGGCAGGAAGTTTTTTTAAAAAATTGCAGGGGGGAAAGGGGGTGAAATATACTCAGAGTCGCAAAGTGAATTCATGCTCTTTATTCAGCTCATAGTGGTGAGGAGGAGTGAATGAATGTCCCCTCAAAGTATCTGCTTTATATACATTATTTACACAATGGGCTGCACATGATTGGCTAATTCCGGAATTCTACTGTAAGCCAATCAGGTTGGGGATTCATTTCTATCTGGAGAATGATTGGGTGGTTCCTGCCAACCAATCATACTGCTGCATTGTTCTAGGACCAATCAGACTGCTGCATTCTGAATCCTATTGTTCTAGGACCAATCAGACTGCTGCGTTTTGGATCCCATTTTGTTCTAGGACCAATCAGACTGCTGCAGTTTGGATCCTATTCAACTCAGTACATAACAGGGGGGAAAAGGGAAAGAGGCAAACACACACACACACACACACACACACACACACACGGAGCTCAGAGTTGGTAAAAGTATTAGTGTGCCTGACTCCTTTCTTTGATTAGTTTCAGAATCATTTCAATGCGACAGGCCTGTGATGAAACCTTCCATCTTGCACATCAGCCTTTGTTTTTAACAAACTGCAAGAGGTATCAGTGCAGTGGAGTTCAAGCCTCTGGAGAACTCTTCCCCTATTGAGTTGCGTCCTGAGAGAGCCTGGCTTGTGTGCCCTGAGAACTCCTGCAGAATTTGTAGACTCTTCCGAGACATGTTTGAGGGCAGGATAAGCAGAAAGTCCATCGAGATCTCCTGTCGTATCTCCGGCTGATCAGCCAGGGTTTCTTTCCTTGGCTCACAACGGGTTGAATCATTGTAGCAAGGAGAAAATGATTTAAGCTGCAGAAAGGAAGGAAGGCAGCCAGGAGTGGCCTTTCAGGTGAAAGGATGGAGAGCACAGTTCAGTTCTGGTCCTGACAAGAAATTCCTAGGCTCAAAATTGTGCCAAGAGCGCGTGCATACACACCCACAACCACACACCCCTGTTCTTGAATTTTGCACTAGAATAACAAAACAAACAAAAAAATCAGATCTGCCCAACCTGAGATCGGCCCAATTCTGTTTTTGGGTGCCCATTCTGATCATTGGGGGTGGGGTGGATTAGCCTGTAGGCCCTGAGATGAGGGGCATTTGGATAGCCTGTCTACACAAGGAGGGGGGATTGCATCTGCCAGCCCCACTCCCAATGGTCCTGCCCATAACACATTCAGCGGGCCACGCTTGGGCTCGGCAGCTAGTTGCAACCCCGGCATGATCAGGGTTTGTCGTCGAGCAAAGACCCTGCATGCATCTAGTTGCACCATGCTGAATTCGCCAGTGTTGCAGCAGAGACAGAAGGGACACACAATATTGTGGGCAAGGCTCAGTGCATTGTATGTTCCACTAGGGAGAGTTGCTTGAACCCACCCCCCTAGCACCTTGTGGAACATGTAAACTAGGATGGTGCCTTAAACAAACTCATAGAATTGTAGAGTTGGAAGTGACACCCCCCCCCCAGGGTCATCTAGTTCAGCCCTCTGCAATGCAGGGATCTCACTAAAGCATCCCTGACAGATGGCCACCCGAACTCTGCTTAAAAACCTCCAAGGAAGGAGAGTCCACTACCTTCTGAGGTTCTCTGTTCCACTGTCAAACACCTCTCACCATCAGAAAGCTCTTCCTGAAATTGAGTCAGAATCTCCTTTCTTGAAGCCATTGGTTAATGTCCTACTCTGGAGTAGGAGCAACCAAGCTTGCTCTATCTTCCATGTGACAGCCCTTGAGATATTTGAAGATCTCTTCTCAGTCTCCTCTTTTCTTTTTTTCTTTAATTTATTTAACATAATTATTACAAAATCTAAGCAAAATATTGCAAATACATACATATATATTTCAGATAACCACACATATATAAAAAAAGAACAAAAGAGAAAAAAGGAAGAAAAGAAGAAAGAAAACGAAAAAATAAAGAGAAGAAGAAGAAGAAAAGGAAGGAGAAGAAGAAGAAAAGAAGTTGGAAGAATTTCTTCTAAATTTATTCTACAAATATCTCAATAATAAAATTTCATTGATTGACTTCCATCGCTTACACTGCACTTTCTATATACATTTTAAACAAGATTGTATCTGTTATTCCATCTCCTCTTTTCCATCCTCTGCTAACCTCCAGCTTGTCAACTTCCTTCTTAAAGTCAGACTATAGGTCCATGCCGCTCAGTACTGGCCACACTGGCAGGTAGCGGCTCTCTCCCTCCCAGACCTACCTGGGGATGCTGAGGATTGAACCTGGAACCTTGTGCTTGCAAAGCAGATCTTCTACCATCAAGCCGTGGCCCTAAGTTGTGTGACTGCTGTAGCCCATCGGAGAAAGTGACTGGTAAAGTGGGGGGTCAAACTATCTTAGCCACATTATCAGTTGCAATTTGGGAACTTGAACACCCACCATCAGAGACAGTCCATCACCACATTGCAATTCAAGCTAGGGTTGCCATATTTCAAAAAATGAAAATCTGGACACAAAAGGTGTTGAGCTTATTTTGCAAAATAACAAAAAGGAAGTTTTTGAACTATTTTTAAGAAAGTTCACTTCCGAAATGGGTTGCCATATTTTTACCAATCTTCAGAAATTCCACCCGGATATGTCTGGGAAATTCCAGGTGTATGGCAGCCCTAATGGAGGCTTGCTGTCCTTCCTGTTGGCTCAGCCTGTTCGTCTGTTCCCTGCCCACCCTGCTCTCCTCGGGGCTGCAGTTCCCCTGCAATCCTGCTGGGTTGCTGTCCACCCGCTTTGCAAAACATCAGCTAGTCACACACGGGCACTGCTAGACTGCTTGGGCACTGGCATGGAGTCAACAGGGCCATTTCAGGGCTCTCAGCCTTCACAATTCAACAGCAGGCATCCATGCAGCTGGCAGAAGCAGGCCAGAGTGGGGTACAGAGTCCATAGAATGGTTGGCCTCATACACTCAAAGGTGAGAGGGATCACATCCTGCCTATACAGTATTCCAGGGGCAGCCAATGCAGTGCTCTGCAGTTTAATTTGGATGTTAGCTCCCATCAGCCCCAGCCAGGATGACCAAGATTTTGGGATAATGTAGATTGTAGAACCCTCTATTATGGGGTGGGAGAGCTGATTAAGAGAGAGCAGCTTGCCTCAAGAGACCAAATGAGTTGATGGCTGAGATGAGATTTGAACTGGGGACTGGTTTTAGTCATCTGGATGCATCTGGGATTATTATTGTTTATTAAAGTTGTATAGGGCCCTTCATCCAAGGATCATGGGGCAGTTTACAATGTAAAAACACAAAAACACATAACATAAAGGTAAAAGGTAAAGGGACCCCTGACCATTAGGTCCAGTCGTGAGTGACTCTGGGGTTGCGGCGCTCATCTCGCTTTCCTGGCCGAGGGAGCCGGCGTACAGCTTCCAGGTCATGTGGCTAGCATGACTAAGCAGCCTCTGGTGAACCAGAGCAGCGCGTGGAAACACTGTTTACCTTCCCACCAGAGCAGTACCTATTTATCTACTTGCACTTTGACGTGCTTTCAAACTGCTAGGTTGGCAGGAGCAGGAACCGAACAACGAAAGCTCACCCCGTCACGGGGATTCGAACCACTGATCTTCTGATCAGCAAGTCCTAGGCTCTGTGGCTTAACCCACAGCGCATAACATAGCAACTAACAAAAACAATATCCACCCTCTCCGCCACCAGTTTGAAAGGCTGTCCATTGTTTAACCCACCAAAGGCCTGGGAGAAGAGGACTGTTTGTGCCAGGCACCTAAAGATAGGCAATGAAGGCGTCAGCTGAGCCTCCCTGGGAAGAGCATTCCACAAGCAAGGAGCCACCACAAAAAAGGCTCGTTCTCATGTCACCACCCTCTGGAGGCGGCACAAGAAGGGCGTCAGATGATGGTGCTGAGCCATTTAAGGCTTTATAGGACTCATGCTGTGTTGACCTTCTCTCTGCTTTGTAGCTGATGCTGTATCCACACGTAGGCTGGGTGCAGATACAGAGATCACAAGATTACTGCTGCTCTCAGAACTAAGCAATACAGTAGCCATCTCCAAACATCTGAAGGGCTGTCACCTGAAGAATGGGGCAAACTTGTTTTCTGCTGTTCTGGAGGATAGGACCCAACCAATGAATTCAAAATACAATATTGTAAAGGCAGATTCCGACTCAACTTTCTGATTGCAAGAGCTGTTCAGCAGTGGAACGGTTTCCCTCGGAAGGTGGTGGACTTGCCTTCGTTGTAGGTTTTTAAGCAGAGGTTGCTTAAAACTGACAGACATCTGTCAGGTGTTTTAAAGCTGTGGTTCCTGCATTGCATGGGGTTGGACTAGATGATTCTTTGGGTACTTTCCCATTCTACAATTCTAAGATCCTAGTACAGAACAGCATCTTGGTTCTCTCCTGAAATTGGAGGATGGAAGGCACTCGCCTGCTCTCCCATTTGCCTGAACATCCCACCACATCTGCTCACCTGCCCCGGCCACACCTCACCGCTAAGCATGCCTTATGAACCACCTCTGCCCCCTTTCCTTGTGGTGGGTCTGTCTCCATCCCAGCTGTTTTCAGAGCAGGGAGGATGGTGTGTTGTGCGGCCTGGAAGCCAGCATCTGTGCTGCTGCGTTCGCTCTCTGAGAGAAAAGTAATTATTCTGCAGGGAACTGGCTTCCTCCCAAGCCGCGGCAGGAGGAAGAAGAGTCTTGGTTCAAGGTTACAAATACCAGAAGCAAGTGTGATGAAGCCCTGGTCATGGGACAGGAGGGAGGGAGAGAGAGAGAAAGCGTGCAAGAGGGTGAGAGAAAGAAAGAAAGAATTTGGCATCCAGAACCTCTTTTCACGCCCAAGAGGCTCAGAGGCGGAGGGAGGCTGTTGTCACCTCGTCTTCTTGTCTGGAGGCCTCCCAAGGCTCCCTCCCCGATCGCCTAGGATACAGGAAGAGTTGCTTCAGCTGTACATATTGCCTGGAGGGCCTGTCTGCATTGGTACGCAGCTCCAAAATCAGAGCACAGGGCGCCCGACTCCAAGTTGATATGAACTGGGGGCTTCAGTTTCCCCCACTCCTCTGGCCGTGCAAACAGCTGGCATGAGAACGGAATTGAGTCCTGCAGTGGCAGCACCAGGGAGTGGGATTAATGGGGGGAGAACAGAAGGAACAAAGTCTATTTCTTAGCTGGTGAATTGTGTCACATGTTAAGAAAAATAAGAATATAATAAATTGTGTGCTGGATCAAGCCAGTAGCCTGTCCTTGTTCTCACAGTGGGCAGACAAATGCCTGCGGGAAACCATCAAGCAGGAACTGAGCGCAAGAGTCCTCTCCTCTCCTGTTGCTCCCAGCAACTGGTATTCAAAAGCATTGCTGCCTCTGACCATGGAGACATAGTAAGACCACCATGGCGAGTAGAATCATAGAACTGTAGAGTTGGAAGGAACCACAAGGGTTATCTGGTCTCCTCTCTCCCTCCTTTCTTGGAGGTTTTTAAGCAGAGGTTGGGTGGCCATCTGCCACGGATGCTTTAGCTGAGATTCCTGCATCGCAGGGGGTTGGACCAGATGACCCCTTGGGTCCCTTCCAACTCTAAAATTCTATGACTCTTCCAACTCTAAGATTCATTTAGGCAGGAAGAACCAGATGCACAAATATAGGATGGGGGACACCTGGCTTACTAGCAGTACATGTGGAGAGGATCTAGGGGTCTTGGTGGACCACAAGCTCAACATGAGTCAACAGTGGGATGCAGCAGCAAAAAGGGCTAATGTTCTTCTAGGCTGCATCAACAGAAGTATAGTGTCCAGATCAAGGGAAGTAATAGTCCCACTCTATTCTGCCTTTGTTCAGATCACACCTGGAATACTGTGTGCAGTTCTGGGCACCACAATTTAAGTAGGAGGTTGACAAGCTGGAAGATGTGCAGAGGAGGGCAACCAAGATGATCAAGAGTCTGGAAACCAAGCCTTATGAGGAACGGTTGAAGGAGCTGGGTATGTTTAGCCTGGAAAAGAGGAGACCGGGAGGAGATATGAGCCCTCAATATCTTGAGGGCTGTCCCATGGAAGAGGGAGCGTGCTTCTCCTGCTCTGGAGGGCAGGACTTGAATCAATGACTTCAAGTTACAAGAAAGGAGATTCCGACTAAACATTCAGAAAACCTTTCTGACAGTAAGGGCTGTTCAGCAGTGGAACAGACTGCCATGAGAGTGGCAGTGATTTGAATAAGAGAATTATAGAACTGTAGAGCTGGATGGGACCCCAACGGTCATCTAGTCCAACCCCCTGAAATGCAGGAATCTCAACTAAAGCATCCATGACAGATGGCCACCCAACCTCTGCTTAAGACCCCCCAAGGAAGGAGAGTCACTTCACTCTGTCTAACGGTAGAGGTGGGCTGGGCTGCCCATCCTCTGCCAGCTAAATGCTTTACAAAACAAAAAGTTGCCACCACACCCAGCACAGGCTGGGAAGAAAAGCCCTGGCAGACAGAGGCAGGGGGCAGAAGGAGGCTGAGGGAAGCAGGACCCCAAGGCCACCAAAACTGTTTGCCGAAATGTGTGCAAACGGCTTTGGTTCCCCTCTCCAGATGTGGCAAGCCCACCTTCCCTGAATGGGAAGATTCACCATAGACTCGGGGTGCGGGGATTAGTGAAAGGCCCGGCTAAGTAGCTAGTCCTTTACTTGAGCTCTTGATGCTAGCAAAGCTGCAGAGCAAACAGAAAGCAGTTTGCAATGGGGGGGCCTGCCTTCGCTGCATCTGGACACTTTATTGCCCTGAAAAGCCATCAGAAATGCTGCGCTGGCTGTAAAGCCGGCAGGGCAAGGCTCACCTCTTGACCCCCGGCCAGGCCGGGTGGAATTTTTCAGAGCTGAAAGGCCTATTGGCCATTTGATTTCCTTGTGTTTCCAAGGCCTCCAGCTCTTTCCCCTGTGGAAGCAGGATCTCACCCACCACAAACCCAGGTGCATTCCAGGTGTGGGCTTTTTAGCCTGAGCTCTCGCTGTTTTGCAGGACCAGGGAACCAGCTATTGCTCTATAAAAGCCTGGGAATTAACCGGTGCATGCACACACAAAACCCTTTATTGTTATTGTTATTATTTGTCCATCACCATCACGGGAGCACAGAAAGTTGCCTTGGACCGAATCGAACAAATAGTCCATCTAGCCCTGAGCCCCAGGCCACACCCCTCCCTACCCCTGCTTTGCACCCCACTCAAGTGTCTTCGCCTGCATGAAATGTGTCAGACGTTGATTCCCCTCCCTCCCCCCCCCCATTTTTTGCTTGCCCAGATGGAGAAGAGAAATTAGCCTGCTGTACAAAGGATGAGATTAAATTGGTTGCTCTGTCCACCTTTGGAAGGTTGCCAAGATGGTAATGCAGCCCTGTGGCTGGAAACTCTTCCCCCATAAAACAGCCTCTGATTCTACCTTGCTGACCTTTAAGTTTGACCCACAGCATGCCCCTGCTGCCCCCTCTTCACGCCTGCTTGTCTCCCCGCTGCCTGGCTACAAATTGGAACAGGGCTTTGCCTTCCTGGCTAATGCTCCGCAGACACGGATGCTGCAAATGACAGAGGATGTTCATGAGGATAATGGTAGTAATATTTCAGTAATTTATCTTGCCAACCCAACTGTACTTTAGACTAGCGGTTCTCAGCATTTGCTGGGGTGTATTAAAAGTCTCCTGCCAACCTAGCAGTTCGAAAGTATGTCAAAGTGCAAGTAGATAAATAGATACCACTCTGGCGGGAAGGTAAACAGTGTTTCCGTGAGCTGCTCTGGTTCACCAGAAGTGGCTTAGTTATGCTGGCCACATGACCCAGATGTTGTACACTGGCTTCCTCGGCCAATAAAGCAAGATCAGCGCCACAACCCCAGAGTCAGTCACAACTGGACCTAGTGGTCAGGGGTCCCTTTACCTTTATTAAAAGTCACCAGTGTGTGGCTTTCATAGGAATGCTGAGATTAAGAATGAGGGTAAGAGCAAACCAGTCCCGTCACTGACTTTCAACCTGATGTAAGAACATAAGAAGAGCCTGCAGGATCAGGCCAATGGCCCGTCTAGTCCGGCATCCTGTTCTCACGGTGGCCAACCAGATGCCCCAACGAGAAATCAGCAAGCAGGATTAAAACACAAGAGCCCTCTCCCCTCCTGTGACTTCCAGCAACTGGTATTCAGAAGCAAAGCTGGGTGGCCATCACTGATTCCTGCGTTTCATAGTTTAACCGTACCCGCCAACATTTCTCTGATGGAAATAGGGACATTCACTTGGAGAACAGCCTTTACCAAAGGTGTCGTGGGCTTTGAAGATGCTAGAACTCAGGATGAAAGGGAGAAATGTGGTATAAGGAAGGTGCACTTGGCAAACCTTCACCGTAATCAACTCCCATTTGGAAACCTATGTCTTCACTGTGAAAGGACGTGTGGATCCAGAATTGGCCTCCACAGTCACTTACGGACTCACTTTTAAAAGTGTTGAAATAGATATATTAAAAAAAATTGTCCAGTAGCACCTTAGAGACAAACTATGTTTGTTTTTGGTATAAGTTTTCGTGTGCATGCACACTTCATGAAAGCTTATACCAAGAACAAACTTAGTTGGCCTCTAAGGTGCTACTGGAATATATATATATATATTTGACTGCGTCAGACCAACATGGCTATCTACCTGAATTTTAAAACTGTGTTTATGGAAGACAATCTTACTCAGCTACAAGGGATCGCCAATGATATCATGTTGCCTCTTACTCACCTTTTCTCTAATCTAAAGAGTCCCAAACGCCACAACCTCTCTTCCAGTCCCTCAGTCATTTTGGTTTCCCTACCCCACAGGGTTTTTGTGAGGATAAAGGGGAGGACCTTCTTCTGTGCTCTTTGGGGGGAAATGTGGGGTGGACACAGAGAGAGAGATAACAAGTGCTGGACCCTTGACTTCTAATCATTTTGGTGTAACTGTGATGTTTAACTTATTTTTTAGTTGTTTTGTTAATAGTGTTACATAGATTTATTTGTGCTTTATTTGTGATTTGTGATTGTTTTACTGGTGTTTTGTTAAGTATTCTATACAATTTCTGCTGTATTTGTGTTGTTCCATTATGTTATTTTTATCTTTTGTTTGTACGCCGCTTTGAGATTTATTTGAATAGAAAGCAGCATAGAAATAGAACCAATCAATCAATTGTTCAAAATTGTGGCATGGAATGAGCGGCTTCCTTCCAAAGCCAGGCTGCCCTCGCACCGTCCTGACTCATTATGTGTCTGCAGGCCGTCACACTATTAGCCCTGAATTGGATTTTGCAGAGAACCCGATGCAGTTAGCTCTTGCTTTATCCCCCCATGCAGAAAAGCCCTCCATCGTCGTCGTCATCCTTCCTCCCAGCCCTCTCTTTCCCCTGCCAGCTGTTTTTCTGCAGATGTGGCCGTTTTGCTCTCTTCTGATCCCTCATTTCCTGCGAGCTCCCTGCTCCACCTTCCCTTCGGGCCAGCTATCCTCGCCAAGCTACGTACAGGGGGGCGAGGGGCTCATCCCCTGGATGGGCTGCGCTTCGTCAGAAGAAGGTCACATGAATCAATGCAGCAGGCGGTGGATTACTGGGGTGAGATCAGGGCTGTTTCCCCCCTGATTGATGAACTCCACATTGCACCTGACATAATTGCAGATGGGGGACGTTAAACATCCCTCAATTACCGCGCACAACTGCTGCCCAACGCCACAGGCTAATGTGCGGTTTGGACCGGCCTCCTCCAAAACCACCTGGCCAGGGAGGGTGCTGCGGCAGGTGGCCGCTCGGCCCGGCACTCAGCACCCCGAGGACGCCCCTTGATATTTCACCCGGAGGGGAGGGGAGGGCTCTGGAGCAATGCAGCAGAAGGGGAGGAAGAACAGCCTTGGCGTGGGCTCCCTTCCAGCGTCCGGGCCTGTGCAAAAGGATGCAACCAGGCATGGGAGGAAAAGCAGAGAACAGAAAAAGAGAACGGATAGGGCTGTAGCTTAGCAGGAAAGCAGCTCAACCCCCAACATCTCCAGACAGGGCTGGGAAACCTCCTTCTTTGAAAATCTGGTGAACTTCTGCCAGTCAACATGGAGGAATGGATTTCTAATTTATTGAGAGCCAGTGTGGTGTAGTGGTTAGAGCATCAAACTTGGGACCTGGGAGACCAGGGTTCCAATCCCCACTGAGCCACCTTAGGCTACTCACTGACTCTCATGGAATCAGAATTGGAAGGGACCCCGAGGGTCATCTAGTCCAACCCCCTGCAGTGCAGGAATCTCAGCTAAACCATCCATGACAGATGGCCAATCCAACCTCTGCTTTAAAATCTCCAAGGAAAGAGAGTCCACAACTTTGCGAGGGAGTCTGTTACACAGTCAAACAGCTCTTTCCATGTATTTAGTCAGAATATCCTTTCTTGTAACTTGAAGCCATTTGTTCAGAGAAAATAAGCTTGCTCCATCTTCCATGTGACAGCTCTTTAGATATTTGAAGGTGCCTATCAAATCTCCTCTCAGTCGCCTCTTTTCCAGGCTAAACATACCCAGCTCCTTCAACCATTCCTCATAAGACTTGGTTTACAGACCCTTGATCATCTCAGCCTAACCTACCACACAATATTGTTGTGGAGCTTAACTCAAGTGGCCCTGAGTTAGAATAAAGGTGAATAATAATACTAATACTAATACTAATACTAATACTAATACTAATACTAATACTTATCTGTCTCCTGTCACCCAAAGGGTCTCCAAGCAACTTACGATGGGGGAAATATGCAAAAATTCATTATGCAGCAGAAAAGAGGGAGGCATCATGTAACGCATCAATATTCCATACGACATATTGGAAAAACAAAGCATCATAACCATCCGTGACAATGATAGAAAACAGGAGCTGCACACAAGCAGTAAACACAGCAATACCCCCAACCAGCAAACTAGTAGATAAAAGTAAAAAGTGAGCAGTCCCAAAATCATTCGCATCAACCTAGGAATCTTGTTTTTTAATCTCCCTGCCCCACCAAGATGTCTGACGTCAAGGCCAGTTGCTGTCAATCCTTGGTCCAGGGATGCTCCAACACCTCTCCTCTTCCTTACAAGGCATGCCTGCTGTGTCCTCCTCACGACACACTGAGAGTGCCCCCTGGAAAAATGCAACTGGGGTCATTGACCCCGTAGCCACCCCCACCCCACCCCGACTGCACTCCTGTTCCCCGCTGCTGCTGCTCCTCTCCTGCTCATAGCTGTCAACTTTTCCCTTTTCTTGCGAGGAATCCTATTCGGAATAAGGGAATTTCCCTTTAAAAAAGGGAAACGTTGACCGCTATGCTCCTGCTCCTGGTGCACAAGGGTATTTGCTTGAAGTTGACAGCCCCCTACCAAGTGAATGTCTTCTGTGCAGGACAGTGGCTTTCTGCCCCTGCATGAAAATGGGCACATGGGCAGGGAATGTTGTTGGTTTGTGTGTGTATTTGTGTGTGTGTGTGTGTGTGTGTGTGTGTGTGTGTGTGTGTGTGTTTTAAGAGTCCCATTGCAAAATACCCCACCCTGCTTTAGTGAGAGGCTGTGCAAAAGAGAAAGAGGCTGTTTTTGCCAAACCTAGGAATGAGGCGGCGGTCTAAACCGGGCTCTGTTTACTTTCAAGAAAGCCACACGTAGCACATGCAGCCATAAAGGCGGGTTCTTTAAAAAAAAAAAAAAAAAAAAAAACATTCTGGAAGAAAAGGGAAGGCAATAAAGTGTGCAAAATCCAGGGCCTTTTTCAGAACGGCGGAGTCAGGCAGAGAACGAGACAGCGAAGCCATCTCCCGCAAGCGGCTTTGCCGGTATTTACGAAGCAAACACTTTCAGATGCAATAGCAATCAAGTGTTATGTGCAAAAATTGATTTTGTGCGTGAAATAGAATTCCCTCCAGGCGTTGCACAAAAGTCTGAAAATCGTTCTTATCAGTCAATAGCCACCTCGACGTGAGCAATAACCACCCAATTGCAACCATAGAGACTCGGGGGATTGAATTATTTGGGAGGGGGGTAAGGAGAGGAGGGTGTCGGTGTGTGTACAGTTGGAGGGGGTGGCAGTGGAGATGGTTATACAACCAGAAAGGGTTATGGGGGAAGGGAACTGGAAGAAAAGGTACAGCAAGCAAGATGGGAGGGCCGGCTGCGAGGATGTGGCATGTTCGGACTTGAAAAGAGAAAGATGAAAAAGAAAGGATTCCAGTTTCCAAAGGGGTGTGCGTTTGTGTGTTTGTGTGTGCAGTGGTCCTAGCTTAAAGGAAGTGCCTGCCATGAAATAGTACAGTGCCTAAATAAATACTTAGCAAGCCTCCTCAACACATATTTCACATACAGACATCCTAGGAGTCTCCGAAATTACTCTCTTTAGATATCGGCTGCAGCGCATCCTGGCAAACTCCCTTCTGAAGCGCAGGCTGGCAGAAGCTAAGCGTTTTTTAGGGGTGCTTCGCAGCAGCCCCCAGCCTTGTCTTGGGATGGGCTGTGCAGCAGGAACAACCGCTATTCCATGTATAGGCAGCTTCGCTGGCTGAACAAGCTGTCAATCAAAGAGCATCCCAGGTCCAGATTAAACTCTGCGCCAACTACACTGGAGCAGCGTCTATAACAAAAAATAGGGCGCAGGGGAGGGGGAGGAAATTAGGGTTGGCAGCTTGCAAAAGCAGCATGAGCCTGTACTAATGGCAGGGCAGCGTCTCACACCCTCCTGTCCTTGCAACAGGCTTTATTAGTGCCAGGACAGGTTGTTGCTCCCGACACTAGAAAGCCGATCAGTTTAATCAAGAATCAGCCAGGTGGCAACAGGACTGCATGTAGTGGAGATGGTGATTAATAGCTTGGATTTATTACATTTGTAACAAATGGGATAAATCTTCCCATGAGTTCAAGGCAGTATACATTCTCCACTTTTCCCGATAACTTTGCAGTGATGGGGGGAGGGGGAAGTACTCGTGAAAATTCACCTGCATTTTAGTGAAAATTCCTCCTTATGCACTTCTGTACATATTTTCGACAAAGTAGTTACCCCTCATATAATGCATTGTCGTCTGCTGTTAGGATACCACCATATATGCATTTTATGCAAATTCTATCCCAGGCGATGCGTTTTTGTACATCTTTCTTGCCCAGAGAACTGCAAAAATTAGCAAAGTGTTAATTTATAAGGATGGCTATGTTTTGATTCACATGTTGTTTTGGAAACTGCAGTTTAGGTAGTTTCAACTTTAAATGTGAATTGAATCAGGTTGCTTAGACTGAAAACACCAAGGTCACCTCCTTGAGACTCATGGTTTAGCAGAGGTTTGAAACCAGGTTTTCTTAAACATCCTCTTAGTCCATTTCGGAGGACTGGGGTAAGATCTACATTGTTGTTGTTGCTGTTACTACTGTTACTATTTATATACCTCCCTTCAACACAAGATCACAGAATTTGATTCATAAACCCCCAACCTCCCCACCCCAAACTAATAATTAAGGTTTGCCAACTGATCAGCTGATCTGATCTTTGTCACTGTGCCTTTAATAATAATATAAATGTAATCATTTTATTATTTATATCCCTCCCATCTGGCTGGGTTTCCCCAGCCACTCGGCGTGGCTTACAGCATATGTAAAAACACAACAAAACATCAAACATCAAAAATTAGAATATCCTATACAGACTATAAACAAACCAATAAATCAATAGAAAATTGATAAGAAGAAGAAGTTTAAATTTATACCCAAATTTAAATAACTGCCAACCCCAATCTAACATTTAACCAACCCCAACCCAACAAAAACAAAACAGAGGAACCAAAATTAAAACTGTTTAAAAGATTTCAAAACGTTTTAGCCAGTTACCCCAACCCAAGAGTTGTTCCACCAATGTTCCTCTGGCCTTCCAGGAGCCTCTTTCAGCTGTTTAGGGTGAGTCTGGTCCCTGCCCCCTAGGCCAGGTGAAAATGGGCCTTTAACGACAGTGACCCCTTTAAAAGCATGAAGATGCAGAGAGGAGGGTTCTGTCCGGTGCGCATTGCTGTGGATCATTCTGCTGTTAATGGCAAAGCTACATGGGCCAGTGGAAGAGTTGGCAGCCCAAGCAAAACCCCACTTGCTCTTGACCATTGCCTGTCCAGTCTGCACTGCCCTGGACCCCCCCCCCCCACTGCGCCATCCTTGCCTGCTTGTGTCAAAATGAAGCACAGTATGGGGACAAGATACCTGGGAAGCCCTGCAGGCAGACAAGGGGTTGTTGTTTTTAAACATTTACGAAAAGCCTTTAAAAGCCTCCAAAGCAGACAGGGCTGTTCCCAATTACATCACCCTCAAAGTCTTTCCCTCCAAACTCGCACCGTTTGTTTTTCTGTGGGGATCTGCTTTCTGGAAGACGTGCAGATGCCTTAAAGGTAGGGATAGGCAACTACGTCAAGTTCAGTCGCTCTCGGTTTTCCAGTCTTAAAGTTTTGTTCTCCACATTTTTTACAGCAGTTTGCAATTTTTACAGAAAGCCCTCGTGCAAATACATCAGCGTTTCAGTTCAGTGCAAATTTATCCTATGGTACACATTTTTATATGAAAATTCTGCCAAATGTATACATTTTTTTGCAAATCCGTTTTCCCTAACATAATGTGTTTTTGCATGTTATCGTCACCAATACAGACATTTATAGACAGACTTCTCCATAGCTAGTGCATTATCGTACACTGGAGAAGTGCATGGCAAAAGGTGGACAAGTGCGAATTTCAAGCTGTTTCGGTCTGCATGTTGTTTCGGACAATGCGAATTTTGAAATTTCGCTTTTATATGCAAACTGCACTGAATTTCTCACCCATCCTTACTTAAGGGTGGCATTCTTGGTTCCTGCATCTTATCTTGAGTGTCCAAACACTTGTAGAATTTTGCTATGCAATTCCAAGGATGCAGAGATAGATATACGTATAAAGTGCAATTATTTGGCCACACTGAATTCAGCTTGTACCTCGGCACATTAATTTGAAAATAAACCCCACTGTGCTCAGTGGGGCTTACTCCTGGGTAAGTGTGCAGAAGGCTGCGTGTGGGACTGACTCCTGCTTATCTCACCTCCCTTCTCCTTACACGCTTTATTTTCCTCATATATAAAGATACAGATATAGAGATGCAGAGAGATTTTCCTTGCAAAACTGGATTTTCCTGCTTAATGCTCTCTTTAAACTGTACATTGCTCAGAGTAGCAGCTGTATATCTTTAGAGTCTGGCAAGTGCCTTGTGCAGCGTTGATGAATAAATAATCTTGGCTTCATAAATAATTGTAATTTCCGAACTGATAATCAGTCCATGGCAAGTGTGTAATAACGTATGCGTACTACTGAGTACAGAAGACGCTGTATCAATTATTTGTAATATTCTTTATGATCATAGTGAGAGGAGAAAGGTTGTTAAGGTTTTGGATGAGGAAAGAGAGCTGTCACCTCAAGGAAGGAAAGGCGGGAGAGAGAAGTCCCTAGAAGCAGAGTTACATTTGATATAGAAGAACCTCACATCATTTGCAAACTGAGGCCCAAGCTGAACGAGTTCAGAGATGTAGCATGTAATTGAGGGGGAGGGAGCATTTTCCCCTCCCGCCCCTGCAAATGGCAACCAATGAAACAGAGGAGTGGGTGGGGAAATTGCAATGCAGTGATGTCACATTGCAGGAGCTAGCATAGGGTAGTGGCAAGTGTGTTGAACATACTCAGGGGAGACGAGGGTTCAAGTCCACCCTCACCCACGATGTTACCTAGCAAGCTTGGACCAGCAGGACTAGAGTTGCCATTTTCCTAAAAGTGAAAATCCAGCAAAGTTGTTGAGCTTTTATTTAGCAAAATCTCACTTACGATATGGGTTGCCCAGACATTTTACCAGCGGTCGAATTCTGCCTATGTCTGTGAAATTCCGGATGTATGGCAGCCCTAAGCAGGACTCCTGACTTCTCCTGGCTTCCTTAAGCTAGTGCATGCAACATGTTTTCTCTCCCTTCTTGCAAGCGAGTAAACACCTGAATCCAGGACAGGATTCTGCTTTGCTGTTCCCCGAGAAACCAGAATCTTGGGTTCTGATCCCATGCTAAATAATCTCTTCCTGGTTTGCTTTACCTGCTTGTGCAGAGGGAGGAGCACAGAGGGGATGAACAGGCTGTGTGCACCAACATGCTGCCTGATCACAGCACAGGGCCATAGGAATCTGCCTTTTACTGAGTCAAGGCATTGTGCTCCATCTAGCTTAGAATTACCTGCACTGAGCGGCAGCAGCTCTCCAAGGTTTCAAGCAAGAGTCCCACCTGGAGATGTTCCATCTCCCAGAAGATGGAACCTGGGACCTTCTGCATGCCAAGCAGATGTCCCCATTAGGAGCTCAGCCTACACTCGAGTAGGACCCTTGCAGAGACACATGCCCGACTGGCATGTTCCCTCCCTCCTGGTCAATCGTTCGGGAGCTTCAAAAGCTTTCTTCTGCCCGAACATCACAGCGACCAATGCCAACAGACATCGGCACACTTAGGGATCCGCAGAGTTTGTGCAGTTGCGTAACAGACTCAGCAACTCAGCATTTTGGCTAATCTACTTTATTTACATATTAAACACACACGGAGCACTGCAACATGGCTCCCTCTCTCTCTAGCATCAGACAGCAAAAAGAGAAAGAACAAAGGACAGTAATCCCACTTCACGGAACACAGTAACACAAACATCCTGTTTCCGTCACTTCCCACTCTGTGGAGTCAAAACATACACCTTCATGTGACAGACAAAAATCCCATGACTGCAATCACGGAGCAGGAATTCTAACAGCCCTACCACTGAGCTGCGGCCCTAGGCTGGACTAGATTGCTGGATGGTGCACTGTATTAAATCACAACAGTGCTTGTTGTTGCCATAGTTTCTAGTTTTGCTCGCTAGGAACAGAGGGAGCTGCCTAATATTGAGCAAGGCCTTTGTGGCTGATGCTCTCCAGGGTTTCAGGCAGGGAACATTGCTAGCCCTGCCTGGAGGTGTTGACATTTAAAAACTAGGGAACCTTCTGCATCAAGGCATGTGCTCTTCCACTGAGCTACAGTCCTTGCACCATTTAAGTAAGGGAACCATAGATTAAGTAAGCCAGGAATCTGACTGCACACCACAGCTTTGACCCAAATACCTTACAGCAGGGCTGGGGAACCTGCAGCCCTCCAAAGGTGGTTGCATCCCAACTCCCATCATCCCTGTTCATTTGCCATGCTGGCTGGGACTGATGGGAGTTGAAGTTCAACAACATCTGGAAGGCCACAGGCAGCCTAGCTTCTTATTCAGCACCATAAAAACAACAAAAGACCGCGAAGGTTTGCATATAATTTACTCATGCTAATTTATATGCATAGCTAAAACTAGAGCAAGTGTTAGCAACCTTTTAGGCCTGTGGGCACACTTGGATTTTTGAGCAAGTGAGGACAGCGCCATTTCTTCTGTTCACTTTTATCCCCAATCCCTCAAGTCGGTCCCCACCCCAGAGAAAGAATGAAAGTGTGTGCACCCACCCTCCAACATTTCTCTGATGATAAGAGGGACATCCTATTCCATCATCATCATCAATCATCATTATCATCATTTTATTATTTCTATCCCACCCATCTGATTGGGTTGCCCCAGCCACTCTGGGCAGTTTCCAACATATATAAAAACATTTTTAAAAACTTCCCTATACAGTGGTACCTCGGGTTACATACGCTTCAGGTTGCATACGCTTCAGGTTACAGACTCCGCTAACCCAGAAATAGTGCTTCAGGTTAAGAATTTTGCTTCAGGATGAGAACAGAAATCATGCTCCGGCGGCGCGGCGGCAGCAGGAGGCCCCATTAGCTAAAGTGGTGCTTCAGGTTAAGAACAGTTTCAGGTTAAGAACGGACCTCCGGAACGAATTAAGTACTTAACCTGAGGTACCACTGTACAGGACTACCTTCAGATGTCTTCTAAAGGTTATATAGTTACTTAGCTACTTGGCTCAGAGGTCTGCATAACCTCCAACATTTATCCGATGAAAAGTCAGGTCCACTAGAATTAATCTGGGTCTTGAAAAGCACATAGAGCTGAAAGAGGAAGTGGGAATATGTTGACCTTCAAGGAGGGAAAGAATCCAACTCACGACCAAGGGGGTAGTGAGTGGAGTCTGGGGTTTCAGGGGGCACCAAGGGAAGATGCCAAGGGTGCCATCTTGCTCCTATGGATGCCAGGTTGGCAAGCCCTGTAATAGAGGACGTCTTCTAACAGAGGGCTGTCCTCCAGCAGCTTTTCAAACAGAGGACTGTCCTCTGTAGAGCAGAATACATGGCCCTCCTAAGGAGAGGTTCCTCACTCTTGCCTTACAGGGCATGGAGGAAGATAAGCCCAGGCCCTGAAATAACTATGCCCAGGAAAATATGCACAACTTTCCTAAACTCACAACAAGCGGCCAAGCATTATGTGCAGAAGGCTCCACTTGACCAGTTGCCCCCACCATCTCCTCCAGCTTTGTTGCCTTGTAGAGAGACCCCTGCCTTTGGGTCAATGAGCCGGTGGCAAGAGGGGAGATGACCCCTGCCTCGAGGTCAATAAGAGCGAGGTGGGAAGATAACGGGGCCATTTCAGTCTTCACCACACCCGGGCTGTCACTTACGGGCCAGGCCACCAGAAGGGCCTTTATCTGCAGAGGTTATCAGGCTTGTGCCCTGACCTGGCCAGAGATGCTAACCAGAGCTTTAGTTCTGTCTGCGCGGTGAGGTGTGATGGGACCAAGATGAGATCAGGAAAGGAGAGGGATGGCTATCTCTGCTGACCCGGGAAAGCTAAAACACAGGAGACGAGAAGTAAGGGTAGCCAGATGCCTCTTGGGACAGTATTTTAGGCCTGAGGGAAGGTCATGTTTGTCCGTGGAGATATTCCCGTCTTCCATGAAGAGCAGAATTGTATCCATCCCTGAAATGAACGCTGCTTCCTGTTGGGTAATAATAATTCCATCAAGCTTTCATTTGGCAACACAATGCTAAGAAACACAGCTAGGTACTAATGTCTCTGACATTAATATTAACAATGGTAATAATAATAATAATAATAATAATAATAATAATAATAATAATAAATTTTATTTATACCCCGCCCTTCCCGGTTCAAAAACTGGGCTCAGGGTGGCTAACAACAAATTTAAAACACTTTAAAACACTTAATTATAAAAGCAGCATAAAATACAGTATAAAAACATGAATAACAATAAAATTCAAAAATAAAAAATCACTTAGATAATCCCCAGGGCTAGCTGACTGAATTGGTCCTACTTGGGCCAATGAGGAGGCCAGGGGAGAATTAGCTGTGAGGTCCCAAAGTGGGTAATCTTCATTAAAGGGGAGGGGGAGGGAAGGGAAGGGAAGGGAAATAAAAGGTCAGGCTGAATTCAAATTAAAGGCCAGGTGGAATAGCTCTGTCTTACAGGCCCGATGGAAGGAGGTTAAATCCTGCAGGGCCCTGGTCTCATGGGACAGAGCATTCCACCAGGTCGGAGCCATCACTGAAAAGGCCCTGACTCTGGAGGAGGATAGTCTAACTTCCTTAGGGCCCAGGACCTCTAAACTGTGGTTATTCATGGACCTTAAGGTCCTCTGCGGGGCATACCAGGAGAGGCGGTCCCGTAGATACGAGGGCCCTAAGCCATTTGCCTTTTAGAAGCTAACCTAGAATCATAGAATAGCAGAGTTGGAAGGGACATCCAAGGCCCATTTAGTCCAACGCCCTGCAATGCAGGAATCACAGCAAAAGAATCCCTGGCAGTTGGCTATCCAACTTCTGTTTAAAAACCTCCAATGAGGGAGAGTGCACCACCTTCTGAGGGAGTCCGTTCCATTGTCCAAGAGCTCTTACATGCAAGCATTGGCGCTTTTTCTGCTGGAGGAGTCATATAAGGACCCTAGAGCCTGCCCCCACCTTCTTACTCAGATGCCCAAAGAAATAAAAGTGAAAGGAGAAGGATTCTGTGAGCGGGGTGGGGAGAATTCCACAAGTGCAGCCAGCAGCCTGTTCAATAGACTAGCCGTGGTACATCTCAATGAACAGAGTTCGAAAGGGGACAGAGATCTGCATAACATTTGCATGTGCTATTTTTGGTGTACAGATGCAAATTTAGAAGTAATGGCTACATATTGTTAAAGGTAAAGGTAAAGGTAAAGGTAAAGGGACCCCTGACCATTAGGTCCAGTCGTGACCGACTCTGGGGTTGCGGCGCTCATCTCGCTTTATTGACCGAGGGAGCCGACGTACAGCTTCTGGGTCATGTGGCCAGCATGACTAAGCCGCTTCTGGCGAACCACAGCAGCGCACGGAAACGCCATTTACCTTCCCGCCGGAGCGGTACCTATTTATCTACTTGCACTTTGACATGCTTTTGAACTGCTAGGTTGGCAGGAGCAGGGACCGAGCAACAGGAGCTCATCCCATCGCGGGGATTTGAACCGCCAACCTTCTGATCAGCAAGTCCTAGGCTCTGTGGTTTAACCCACAGTGCCACCCACGTCCCTCGTGGTACAGTGGTACCTCGGGTTAAGAACTTAATTCGTTCTGGAGGTCCGTTCTTAACCTGAAACTGTTCTTAACCTGAAGCACCACTTTAGCTAATGGGGCCTCCTGCTGCTGCCATGCTGCCGCCACATGATTTCTGTTCTCATCCTGAAGCAAAGTTCTTAACCTGAGGTAATATTTCTGGGTTAGCGGAGTCTGTAACCTGAAGCATATGTAACCTGAAGTGTATGTAACCCGAGGTACCACTGTACGGTCTCACAATAGTGGGGAAGACTGTGAGCAGCTGACCCGTATGCCTGCTCTCTCAGTTGTCTGGGTGAATGTAAGGAAAGTCCTGCTGGACCAGATGAAAAGTCCATTGAGTCCAGCATCCTGTTTATACTGTGACCAGCCAAATGCCTGTGGCAAGCCTGCAAGGAGGAACTGCATGCAATTGCACTCTCTCAGCCGGTGATTCTCAGCAACTGGTATTCAGAGGCATACTGCGTGCAATGGTGGAGACGAAACATAGCCATCATGACTAACAGCTGTTGATAGCTTTATCTTGTTCTCATGGAATCCTAGAATCGTAGCATTGAAGGGATCCCGAGTTATCTAGTCCAACCCCCTGCAATCTCAGCTAAAGCATCCATGACAGATGGCCATCCAACCTCTGCTTATAAACCTCCAAGGAAGGAGAGTCCACAACCTCTAGAGGGGGACCGTTCCACTGTCAAACAGCTCTTACTATCAGAAAGGTCTTCCTGATGTTGAGTCGGAATCTCCTTTCTTGTAACAGGAAGCCATTTGTTCAAGTCCTACTCTCCGGAGCAGAGGGATCTGTTGATGGGCGGTTTCAAGCCCCACTCACTCCGCATTCTCGCTTCCTAGGGTTCCCTTTCAACCAAACTTGGACCAGACAGGCTTTCAAAGACAGCGTCTTCAAAGAGAGGGCTGTCTCCTGCAAAGGAGGACACATGGCCACTCAAGAGCTGGAATCATGTCCTGCCAGAGTAAAAAAAAAAAATCTTAATTTTCCAACTTTGGGAGGTATGGGGAAATCTCCTGTGCCCTCTGGCCATCTGCCATGTGTCCATCTGCCTTGTCCCATTCTGATCTCCTGTGATTTTCTCCCGCTGGAGGATAAGAAGAATATCGTGCCCAGCCAATGACTCCCATGGAGAGGTCAAGTGTGTTGTTTTTATGACTTGGGTGCATGGATGTTCTGAAAGGAGGAGGGGTGCCCAGCCTCTGTTTGATACAACTTGCTGATTTAACTTCCCTTTTGTTCAATGGCAGGGCCAGCCCTGGTGATAGAGCACTGACTGCAAGAAACATCTCTGAAACTGGTCGTCCACAATGAATTTGGAAGCAGCTTCCTGCAGAGAGCAGGTGACAACAGCACCAGCAAGAAAGTGACATAGCAAGCTGTCCCATAAAAAATGCTTTAGGTTTTGCAGCTCATGTAATGTAAAAAATGGTTTAGGTTTTGCAGCTCAACTCCCCATGGGACTCTGAGTCTCCCTAAGTCCATGATCAGTCAGAGAAGAATGGATGGAGGCAGGATCCAGTGGAAAGCAAGGCAGATACTCACTTTTCTGTTGCAATAGAGTTCTCTCCTTCCAAGGAAGGAGAGATCCTGAACAAAAGTGTGCAGGAACCTGTAAAGACTTTTGACATTGCCCAACCCCCTTAGCCAAAGACCACCCCAAATTCATCATACATACATCATAGGAGGCGGTCTACAGTGAAAATCCTGTCTGCCAGGATACCTGATAATGGTCGCTGGTTGCATTACCTGGGCAGCCTGGCCACTCTCTTGTGATGTTTAATGCTTTAGTTCCTGAATTCAGGTCACAGGCTCACCCTATTCGTACACAAATATGCCCTTAAGACAGGGTTTGTAAGTGAAAAGACAATGGGAAGGCTTTCCCCATTTGCCTTCCTTACTGCAGAGGAATATTTGAGGTCATTGGGAGAGTAAAAATGGCTTCAGGATTGCTCTCCCACACTATTTCAGACACATGGTTTATATATTTAGATAGGTAAAGGTTTCCTTAAAAGGGAAAGGGACCCCTGACCATTAGGTCCAGTCGTAACCGACTCTGGAGTTGCAGCGCTCATCTCGCTTTATTGGCCGAGGGAGCCGGCGTACAGCTTCCGGGTCATGTGGCCAGCATGACTAAGCCGCTTCTGGCAAACCAGAGCAGCACATAGAAACGCCGTTTACCTTCCCGACAGAGTGGTACCTATTTATCTACTTGCACTTTGACGTGCTTTCAAACTGCTAGGTTGGCAGGAGCAGGGACCGAGCAACGGGAGCTCACCACGTATCGGGGATTCGAACCGGCGACCTTCTGATCATCAAGTCCTAGGCTCTGTGGTTTAACCCACAGCGCCACCCGCGTCCCTTTTTATTTAGATATATTTAGATAGGTGTGCATTTATGAATATTTATTCTATATTTGAGACCTTAAAATTCTTATAACAATACTGAGTCAAGCCACTTGTCCATCTAGCTCTGTATTGTCTACACTGACTGGCAGCAGGTCTCTAGGGTTTCAGATAAGGGTCTCTCTCAGCCCTACCTGGAGATGCTGGGGACTCAACCTGGGAACTCCTTTATGAAAGCAGCTGCTCTCCCACTGAGCTACGACCTGACCCTTCTGTAGCCCAGGGAAGCTGCCACGGAGGCTGCCAGCTGAATCAAGGCAGGCAAAGGGAAGGCTCTCCAGTCTGCTGCAGCCCTGGGCCCCTCCGGAGAAGGAAGCGAGCTGGTTGTGCTGCTAATTGCTGTGGAATGTATCTGAGGCAGCCTTGCCTGGGCCTGCAGACATTCCTTCCCTGTCCGCCCAGACCTGGCTCGAACCCAGGAAGGTGTTTTCCCCTCGATCAGCGGAGAGGAAGAGATGCGATCCCTGCAACTGATGGCTGGGCCATATCTCAGCTGCCATTTTGTGGGGGGCCTGATGGAACCTGCTCTCTGCCAAGGGCCTTATTCCAAGGTGTTAACAGCATTTTTCCTGGAGCGGCCGCACTTCCCAGCATGTCTTACACACACACACACGGAAAATGGTGTGTGAATGTAGATAGAGACAAGGAAGAAAAGGCAGCACCCAACAGGCGGAAGAGAGGAAATGGACAGGAGCAGCTTTGAAAGGTTGTCTCTACACCTGCTGAATATTGCACCTTTGAAAGAATTGTTTATCACTTCAGGAAGGCAAAGCTACACAGAATAAAATGGGGACAGTGGGTTTCAGAGCTTTCAACTGCCCATATTTCCTGACCTCTCTCCCTGCTAAATCACCAGCCTTATTTTGTCCCTGTTGTTGCATCCGCCCCAATCTCCGAGCGATGTGAGATCCCAGGAATTCCAGGCGCTTTCCCAGGTTTCGTGTTTCATTTGGGGAATGAGGCACAGCAGAGACCGTGGTGTCTTTACGATATAGGTTTACAGTCATACCTCATGTTACATCCACTTCATGTTACGTTCTTTCAGGTTACGTCCTGCGGTGACCCAGAAGTACCGGAAAGGGTTACTTCCAGGTTTCGCCGCTTGCACAGGCGCGCAAAATGACGTCACACGCATGCGCAGAAACGGCAAATTGCAACCCACGTGTGCGCAGATGCGCCGCTACGGGTTGCATTCTTTTCATGTTGTGAGCAGGCCTCCAGAACGGATCCCATTCGCAACCAGAGGTACCACTGTATTCACACATATATACAACCATACCATACTAAAGGAACCACAAAAACAAAACCCCCAGTAAAACTGAACCATAGAGTCTAATCACATAGCACAGGCAGAATTTGACACCTGGTGATTCTTTTTCAAAGTTGAAATTAAAATTTGACATTTTCAAAAACTCTTGAGGTATTTTTTTCTTAGGAGAGTCTCTCTCCCCCACCACCGTATTTTATTTTTATTTTTTTAGTTACTGCTCTGATTTGGTGCCGGTTATGGATTTTTGTGAGTGACTCAGTTATGACTGCTGCGAGAAAGCTTCAGAGAAGAGAACCTGCCAATGACCCTGGTCTTGCCACACATTCCGATTTCAACACTCACATGGTGAGGTTAAAGTATCAGAGTTTAATGTTTAATGATTGTGGGCGGTTTCCCATGTAGTGAGCAATGCAAAATATTCCATCAACACAAGGATATTTTCTTGTACAACAGAATGTTCTCCTTCCCCCATATGCTATAAATCTATTCTGGGGTTTCCACCAATTCTCTGGAGCAGATTTGGGGATGGGGGGTGTAAATCTTAATGCCCTAGCACTAATTCTTGCACTAGTGCAACTATTCAGTTGAATACTGCCCTCTATTTGGGTCCTACCAATTTGGGCTATGTGGGTAGACCCCACGGGGTCTGGTTCATGGGCCGCTAGTTCCCCATTCCTGGTTCACATGCTCCTTACCTCTCCATTCTTCCACTCTCCAACTTCTGGTTTAGCCCTCCAACTTGATTTGCCCTCCTAATTTAGTGGCAAACCACAGTTTGCATCTAAACTCAACAAACCATGGCTCCAGCAAACGAGGATTGGAAACCCATTGCAGACTAATGTTTCCTATCCTGGGTAAACGATGGTTTGCCCAAACCATAATTTATCATTAGGATGAAATGAGAAGCAAGAGGGGAAATCAGAGCCAGCAAAGGAGGGAGCACTTGAGCATTTGCCTCGCTGGTGTAGGACCAAATCATGACTCGGTCTCATATCTGAACCAATCAAATAATGGTGAGATTTTCCTTCAAATCATGTGTTTCACTTTGGCCATGGTTATTCTGGGTTGGGATCATGAGGAAGTAACTCGGAGGAACAGTAAAATCACCACCACCCTCCAGGAACCAGATTTGTGGAGCTGGGTTTCTGTTTGTGGAACAGGTGGACCCCAGACGGTTGAAAAGGAAACCAGTATTTCTCCTGCAGGCTATGTGACTCACTGACCCTATCAGCAGATGGCCAGATTCTCTGGGGTTTGCTGAAAGGTGACTGGCACTGTGGGGTCTTTCCCAAGAGCAATGGTCAAGAGGCCTGACTCACATCCTTTCATCCCAAGGTGAGCTTTCACTGTTATTGTCAGATACACTCACTGGCTTTTCCCATGAAAGTGGAGCTTCTGAGAGCTGATGGCTGTAGAATCATAGAATTGTAGAGTTGGAAGGGACCCTAAGGGACATCTAGTTAAACCCCCTGCAATGCAGGAATCTCAACTACATGACAGCTGGCCACCCAACCTCTGCTTAAAAACCTCCAAGGAAGGAGAGTCCACAGCCTACCTAGGGAGACGGTTCCACTGTCAAGCAGCTCTTACTGTTGGAAAGTTCTTCCTGATGTTGAGTCAAAATCTCCTTTCTTTTAACTTGAAGCCATATTTTTGCATCCTACCCTACAGAGGAGGAGAAAACAAGCTTGCTCCATCTTCCATGTGACAGCCCTTGAGATATCTGAAGAGCTCCTTTCAGTCTCCTCTTTTGCAGGCTAAGCATACTAAACTCCCTCAGCATTTCTTCATAAGGCTCAGTTTCCAGACCCTTGGTCATCTTGGTTGCCCTCAAGTGTATATGGTCCAGCTTGTCAATATCCTTTTAAAATTGTAGCTCTCAGAACTGGACACAGTATTTCAGTTGTGGTCTGACCAAGACAGAACAGAGTGGTACTATTACTTCCCTTGATCAGGACAAAAGACTTCTGTTGATTCAGCGTAGAAGACCATTAGCTTTTTTGTTGCTGCATCACATTATTGACTCATGTTAAACTTCTGATCCACTAAGACCCCTAGATCCTTTTCACAACTACTGCTAGTAAGCCAGGTGTCCCCCATCTCATATTTCTGCATCTGATTATTCCTGCCTAAGTGTAAAACCTTGCCAACAAAGTCCGTATAGTTAAAGCTATGGTTTTCCCAGTAGTGATGTATGGAAGTGCGAACTGGACCATAAAGAAGGCTGATAGCCAAAGAATTGATGCTTTTGAATTATGGTGCTGGAGGAGACTCTTGAGAGTCCCATGGACTGCAAGAAGATCAAACCTATCCATTCTGAAGGAAATCAGCCCTGAGTGCTCACTGGAAGGACAGATCGTGAAGCTGAGGCTCCAATACTTTGGCCACCTCATGAGAAGAGAAGACTCCCTGGAAAAGACCCTGATGCTGGGAAAGATTGAGGGCACAAGGAGAAGGGGACGACAGAGGACGAGATGGTTGGACAGTGTTCTCGAAGCTACCAGCATGAGTTTGACCAAACTGCGGGAGGCAGTGGAAGACAGGAGTGCCTGGCGTGCTCTGGTCCATGGGGTCACAAAGAGTCGGACATGACTAAACGGCTAAACAACAACAAGTGTAAAACCTTACATTTGTCTGTATTGAAATTCAGTTTGTTAGCTTGGGCCCTGTTCTCCAATTTGTTGAGGTCATCTTGAATCCCGATTCTGTCTTCTGTGACATCAGCTACCCCTCCCAGTTTGGTGTCATCTTCAAATTTGATGAGCATCCCCTCAATTCCTTCATCTGAGTCCATTTATAAAGATGTTGAACAACAATGAGCCCAGGACAGAACCCTGCGGCACCCCACTTGTCACTTTTCCCCATGATGATGGGGAATCCTTAATGAGTACTTCTTGGGTTCGATCCGTCAGCCAGCTACAAGTCCACCTAACAGTTACCTTGTCCTGCCCACAGCATTCTCTTGAACCACCAAGCTTGTAATTCTATCAAAAAAAGAAATGAGATGCGTCTGGCATGACTTGTTTTTGAGAAACCTGTGCTGGGTCTTAGTAAATACAGCATCCTTCGTGTTCACAGACTGACTGTCTAATTATCTGTTCTAGGACCTTTCCCGGTCAAGCTGACTAGACAATAGTTACCTGCGTCTTCTTCCCCTACCTTTTTTTTTTTGCCCACCTCAAGTCTGCAGGGACCTCACCTATTCACCAAGATGCCCAAAGATTATTCTCAAAGGCTCTGAGACCACATCTGCAAGCTCCTTTAGTACCTTTGAGTGCAGCTCATCAGGCCCTGGAGAACTGAATTCATTTAAAGGAGCTAGGTCAGGGGTCCCCAAACTAAGGCCTGGGGGCTGGATAAGGCCCGAGGGACTCATTTATCCAGCCTCCGGCGACCCCCGCTGCCCGCTGCCGCTGTCCGCTCCTACTGGCACTGCACTGCACGGCTCCCCGCTTCCGGGTCGGAGGAGCACCAGAAATAGCTGGTGAGCATGCGCAAGCGTTATTTGCACATGCACAAGCGTTATTTCCGATGCACATCTGGGTTGGAGGAAGCCCGTGCACATAAGCACAAGCTATTTCCGGTGCTCCTCCGACTCAGAAGTGTGCTGGAAACAGCGTGTGTGCACGCATATGGGCATATGCTCCCCTGCCCTCCGGCCCGCCTTGTGATTGGCGCTGGAGACACCGGCCCAAGGCGCAGTAAGTTTGCTGACCCCTGAGCTAGGTGTTCCCTTGCCACCTCTTTTCCTATCTTGGGCTGCAGCTCCCTCCTTGCATCGTTAATTCTGTTATCACCAGGTGGGGCACTGTTTTCCTTTTGGGTGAAGGCAGAGGCAATGTAGGTGTTGAGCAGTTCTGCCTTCTGTCTTGTCACCCAAAAGCATTTCTGTCTTCTCCACACTAAGGACCTACTATTTTCTTTTTGGAATGGCAGGATATTTAATGGGGGCAGGGAGCGTTAATCCGTCACGTAGTTCCACAGAATACTTAGTGTGACAAAAACGCAAATCACATCAATGGAATGTGCAAAGCTGCCTTACACTGAGTCAGATCATTGCTCCATCAAGCTCAGTATTATCCGCACTCACTCACTGGCTCTCCAAGGCTGTAAACAACTTTTCAGACAAGAGTCTTTTGCAGCCCTACCTGGAGATGCCAGGGATTGAACCTTCAGCATGCGAAGCAGATCAGCCACAGCGCTTCCCCAGAATGAAAGCAAACTGAGCACATTAAGCAGCAGCATCAATTAGCAGCAGCAGCAGCTGTGCAAAGCTGGGCAGGACTAGGGGCGTCTGTGAGTGTGCATTGGGATGGCCGCTCCACAAAACAGATTCATCTATGCTTGGGCACATCCACAGCATGCCAAAAGGCCTTCACGCAAATTGCCTCTGCAATCCGAACGACAGCTCTGCAGAGTAGAACACAGTTAACTGTAGATATGGTTGTGGCTTTCAGGAGATACGAAGCACGTTTCATGTTTGGGTATTGAACCTGTTACTTTTTTTAAAAAAATTTTTTTCCAAAGGCCACTGCAGTCCAAAATGCTTCTGAGCATGTACAAAGAGCTCCTTCCCATGACCTATTTTTAATGCATCCTATAGAGAGTAGGGAAGACTCATTTGGGGTGCTTGCATATAATTTTACAGCCTCTGTTTTCGGCAAGTGTTCTGGAAAATAACGTTCTTATAGGACCAGTCAAATTCAGGTCCAGAATTTTCTTTTTTTCATTTGGCCAAGCCATCTAATCTCTCAGCCTGTCTAAGAATGGGAAGGTTTAGCAGGGCATAGAGGAAGGATTTGCCTGCCATTTACAGCTGCTCGTTCATCAGAAAGCAAACTTGAGGCAGGACTTTGCTCTTTCTTTCTTTCTTTCTTTCTTTCTTTCTTTCTTTCTTTCTTTCTCTTTTTTTTTCTGTTTGGCTACCAAGGCTCAGTTCTCACAATCTGGAATATTCATGGGGGTCACCTCTCCCCACCCTCTCACACAAACACCCCGCAGCAGCTCTCACAGAAACTAATCCGTCTAGAAAGGAGGGCCCTCCGAGGGATTGTTGAACAAACTGGCATATCCCTTGAACAAACAGCCAATATGGGCCTGCCGAGCCCCACAGCTGCTAGCCCAGGCCTGCTCTCGGGAGCTCTGGATTACAGAGCAAGCACCCCTTCATTGCCAAGCGCCTTTCTCTGAAACATGCTGCAAAGCTGTTGGCCCTGAGAGACCCAGTTCTGACCTTGCTGAGCATCCAAACTGGGGTTCTCCCCACCTATTTCATTGCTCATGCTAGATTCGCCCAGGGGAGTCCCTCTGGACCCCATTGCTCTTAACAGATGCTCCTGGGAACGTTTCGTGATCAACCTTCCCCAAGGAGCCAGCAGGGAGTTGGAGGCAGAATGCTATTTGAATTGCTTAATTGTGGTTGTGAACAGGGCCAGATTAAGACCTTTAGAGGCTCTAAGCACTTAAAAGATTTTAGCAGCCCCATATACGTAAAAGTGACAGTTCTGCAGATCTAAGGAATCCAGTGGGAACATATGGGGTTATGTGATCCTTCAGTAAAATGTGCTTTTCAATGTATATTTCCCCCTAATTCAGTGGTACCTCGGGTTAAGTACTTAATTCGTTCCGGAGGTCCGTTCTTAACCTGAAACTGTTCTTAACCTGAAGCACCACTTTAGCTAATGGGGCCTCCTGCTGCCGCCGCGCCGCTGGAGCCCGATTTCTGTTCTTTCCTGAAGCAAAGTTCTTAACTTGAAGCACTATTTCTGGGTTAGCGGAGTCTGTAACCTGAAGCGTATGTAACCCGAGGTACCACTGTGTATGAGTTTTTGTTTGCATTACTTTACTGGAGAACAACCACGTCATAAATTTCAAAGACATGCAAATTTCTCGTATTATTCATGTATTATTTCAGCAAGTGCAAAATTAGTTACGTTTATTTTAAAATGTGGACCAAGAAGAATCTCTTTTCCCCTCCCTACCAGTTAGCGCTGGCCCTCCTCTGGCACCTGACAGCAGCTGACAGTAAGAAACTAAACAGGTGAAGCAGCCCCATTGCCACTTCATCTCTCTGTTTGGAAAAGGCATCGCTTGCACGTAATTTCTTTGCACCAGGCTGCTTCGAAAGGCAAAAGAGCAGAGCCAGGCTACAGTAGGAAGAGAGACGGCAACCTTACTCATCTGGACAAAAGTCCAGCATTCTAAGTCTTGAGTACCAGAAATGACACCTAGAATATTTTAGGAAGTAACCACATTCAAAGTGCCTCTGACCATGGGCAGAGTGTCTTTCCCTTACTCCCAATCATCTGAAGCCTGTCCCCCATGTTATGCTTGGGAGTAAGAAGAAGCTGCTCCAGAGACAAACAGCACAGCCCCAAGCAGACTTTAAAGTCTACTCCACTCTTCTTTGGGATGTTTAAAAGCCAATTTAGTGTGCTCTGGAGCAGAAACATCTGGAGATTTAAGATATTTCCGAACACTGTTAAAAGATCTGTGGATTTTTCCTCTAGTGCTGTTTACATCAGCCATAGTCTAGTAGCAGTTGTGCCCTACTTTAGAGGACAATCTTCTGTTTGGAGGCTCCTTGTATTGCAGGGCTGAGGAACCTGTGGAACATTGTTGGGACTTGCCATCCTATTATCCCTGACCACTGGCCATGCTGGCTGGAGCTGATGGGAGTTGGAGTCTGGCAGCACCTGGGAGAAGGGCACAAGGTCCCCACCCCTGCTCTGTTCAAAGGGTTACCTGGTTCATGGATTGAAAACCATTAAGCAGGAAGAATTCTATACCCTTTACAATGTTGTCTGCACACACTTGGGAGAAAGTTCTACAAAACACAATTACTTCTGAGTACAGCATGTGACTTTTAATCTCAAGGTCATGAGTTCAAGTCCCGCATTGGGCAAAATATTCCCTCAATGCAGGGGGTTGGACTCGATGACCCTCTTGGTCCCTTCTAAATCTATAGTTCTGCGATTCTGTATGAAAATGACTGCACTGAAGGTTGCTAAACTAACCTCGCTTACTTAAGAGTAAGCCCCAGTTAACCTTCGTGCTTCTGAGAGAAAACATGTTCAGAATCTTGGGAGAGAGATTTGGTTTGGTTTGGAGTTCAATTTTCAATTTGCACCTTCTGAAACAATCTGCAGACCGAAACAGCCTTTGAAGGCGACACTTCTCTGAATTTTGCTCTGCCATTCTCCAGTCAAATAATGTGTACAAAAATGCATGTATTAGGGGAAAGTGTGCATTAGTGAAAATAACATATCAAATGTGTGACATTAGAGGAAATGACTTGCAAAAATAGGGCTATTGGGATGAATTTGCACCAAAATGCTGGCAAATTTCCGTGAGGTCTTTAAAAAAAAGCCTGCGAACTGATGCAGAAAAGTGGAGAATTGTACTTAAGGCTAGAAAGACAAGAAACCTGGACCTCACCTGCAATCCTGGCAATGATGGCTGGCTGTCACTTGTGGTTTCTCTGCAATCTGCATCTGTAAAGGTAAAGGGACCCCTGACCATTAGGTCCAGTTGCGGATGACTCTGGGGTTGTGGCGCTCATCTCGCTTTATTGGCCAAGGGAGCCGGCGTACAGCTTCCGGGTCATGTGGCCACCATGACTAAGCCACTTCTGGCGAACCAGAGCAGTGCACAGAAACGCCATTTACCTTCCCGCCAGAGTGGTACCTATTTATCTACTTGCACTTTGACATGCTTTCGAACTGCTAGGTTGGCAGGAGCAGGGACCAAGCAACGGGAGCTCACCCCGTCGTGGGGATTTGAACCACCGACCTTCTGATCGGCAAGCCCTAGGCTCTGTGGTTTAGACCACAGCGCCACCCGTGTCCTTTCTGCATTTGTACCACACCTGTAAAACAGTATTGTACCACTTTAAACTATAACTTGTTAAGGTTGCGCTGAGAGTTGCTTGGAGACCCCTAGTCCCCTCGAGAGCTGCAATTCCCTGGGAAGAGACATGGATCATGTTATGTACTGAGTTGAATAGGATCCAAACTGCAGCAGTCTGATTGGTCCTAGAACAATGCAGCAGTATGATTGGTTGGCAGGAACTACCCAATCATGCTCCAGATAGAAGTGAATCCACAACCTGATTGGCTTGCAGTAGAATTCCGGAATTAGCCAATCATGTGCAGCCCATTGTGTAAATAATGTATATAAAGCAGATACTTGGAGGGGACATTCATTCATTCCTCCTCACCACTATGAGCTGAATAAAGAGCATGAAATCACTTTGCGACTCTGAGTATATTTCAGATCATTAAACCACTCTAGCTCCGAGAGGAGAGCAGGGGTCTCCCAAGGACTCCCAGCAAAACTTAACAAACTACAGTTTCAAGGAGTGCACTACAGCTTCAAATGTGTGGTGCCGATGAGAACCCAAGAGAAGCCGAAATTGACATCCAACCTAGTTGCAATGCTTGGCTGCGATGCCAAGCTGAATAAAATATGGGGCGGGGGGAGGGGTACGGACAGGTAAGCCCCAGGCCACATAATCAATCACAAGACATGGCACTTGCACAACATTTGAATGGTAATTCCCAGCAACGTTGGGGTCTCCTGACCCCCTCAAATATTTTATTGGGGGGAACGAAGGGAACTCGGCCCCTAGGCATTGGCTGCCATGCTATGCACCGTGGAGCTAAGCCATATGGGACAAAAGAGGGTTTACTTCCAAGTAAAGCAGCTTAGGGTTGGTCTGTTAGGGTGACCCCAAGAGAGGAGTCATTTTCCCCCTCCAAACCTGCAGTTTTCAGTCCACCATTGGCCCACCCCTTTAAATGCCACCTGAGTTTTCTCCATCCCAAATCCAAGGTGCAGGACTTCCTCAGAAATTTCCCACAATTTTGGTGACCTCTCTCCCCACCCCACCCCCACCCCCTGCCCCGCAGTCCAGACCCCGGCTCTTCAGGCCACACAAGGCCAGGGTGGGACTATGGGTTCAGGAAACCAGGGAGGCGGGGGTTGGGGTTGGGGTGAGGGTCTGCTTTGTCCCAGCAGTAAAATAAAAAGGGGAGGGGGAGAGAAGGGGGCAAAGCGCCTGCACTCTCCCAGCAGTAAAATCTGACAGTTTTAGGACTGTTCTCCTGGCACCTCTTTAAAATGTCTCTGGGCCCTGCGGGAAAAGGGCCATGTGGGAGACCACCAAAAACAGGTTGCCCACAGTCCCATAAAGCCACACACATGCATGCACATTGCACATTATGTGCACACACACACACACTGCCCCGACCATAAACAGCCGCACCGTGTCTGTCCTTTACCCACTCAATGGCTGCATTTGTTCAGATAATATTCCTGGACGCACGTTCAGAACAAGAACGAAAGAAAACACGTACATATAAGAGGCTTTCCATTGCCACATTGTAAGGCTGAACAGAAGGCAGAACAGAACATTACTCCACTCTGCTTTCCTGGATTCTAAAAAACAAACAAAAAGCAGAGCCTTTAGGATTCTGACAAAGAAGCTGCGATTGAGCGGGGAATCGTGCGCCAGGCTGGCAGCCGAGATCTGAAGTTTTGCAGTGCCTGCTTGCAACACTTTAACTCTGAGGTAGATGACAGCTCTGTTTGGGAAAGGCAGTCTGGAGGAGCTTGCAAATGGGAACTCAAAATTGGAAGGGGTGCAATTGCTGTGCTTTGACCGAGCTCAGCCTAATGACTCCTTGCAGTAGCAAAGTGGGTACGAGGCATGTGGCTGTCTTGGGATTCTAAGAGCTGGCTTGAGATTGTCTCAACGCAACTTGGACGATGCCTGGATCCCTCCGAATGGTCTCAGTAGTTTGGCCTCAGCCAAATCTGGTGCCCAGCCCTAACAATAACAATAATCCGGTGTTTCAACATTTCTGTTGCCCTGCCTACTTTGTGAATCAAGCCAGTATTCTGGGTCATTCCCATAGATCAGATCACGAGGGCAATAACATAGATAGCATCACTTGTCTAGCTCTGCGTCGGTCCATGGCGCCATTTCCACCCAGTGCTTCCTCCTCGGACTGGCAGCAGTCTCTCTCTCCAAGGTCTTTCTCACTTTGGCTACGGGAAATGCTTCACGTACAGGAAATCCATTCCTTCCTCATCGCTGAGAGGTTTTCATATACAGTCATACCTCATGTTATGTTTGCTTCATGATACGTTTTTTCAGGTTGCGTCCCGCAGCGACCCAGAAGTATGGGAAAGGGTTACTTCCAGGTGTCATCGCTCGCGCATGCGCAGATGCGCAAAATGACATCGTGCGCATGTGCAGAAGCGGCGAATCACAACCCTAGCATGGGCAGACATGCCGCTGGGGGTTGCGTTCTATTCATGTTGCGAACAGGCCTCCAGAACAGATCCCGTTCGCAATCAGAGGTACCACTGTATGTTGGAAGCTGCCCAGAGTGACTGGGGCAACCCATTCAGATGGGCAGATAGAAATAATAAAATTATCATTATGGAATGGGACATGGGTGTAGCCAGGATTTCTGTTAGGGGGGAGGCCTTTTCTTGGGGGGGGGGAGACCTCAGTTAGCTATGCATTTTTATTGAATTTTATTGATTTAGGAGGGGGGCAGCTGCCCCCTACCCCACCCCCTTTGGGAATGGAATGGGACGTCCCTATTTTCACTGGATAAATGCAGGAGGGTATGGGACTGCTGATGATGGGTTTCCTGAGAGAAGCAGCAGGTCAGGCCCTCTTCCTTGGGGGGTCACCCCCCAATGGCCCTCCAATGGCTTCAGGGCAGGGTGACGGGGCTTTGCTTCACTCGCCACTCAGTAACTCAAACTGATAAGGCTTCCGAAAGGTGGAGAGGAGGCCAGGCCAGAGGGCCCAGCAGCAGACCTCACTGGCCAGACCTCTCCCACATTTGGGTTTCCCCCCTCCCGCCGCTCACCCGTTTCCCTGCATCCTTGGGGAGAGGGTCACAAGCGGGTCAGCTGAAGTGCCCCCACCTCCCCCACCTCCCAGGGTGCCTTTGGATGATTAAAGCAGAAGGAGAAGCTGGGATCTGATCTGGCCTCTGTCAGGCGGTCCTGGGGGAAATGAACTCCTCTCTCTCTCTCTCTCTGCAATGTGGAAGCCATGGGGAGATGAGTGGGGAGGGGAGCAAGCAGGGAAATGCAAACATATGGTCAGAGGGCAGAAAAACAGAGAAGAGATTGGGAATGTCACCGTGATGGACAGGAGTGGCAACTTGAATATTGGAGGGGGGGAGCCCCACCCTGCATAACGGCACTGAGACCTGCAGGTATAGGGTGGTAAAGGGACCCCTGACCATTAGCTCCAGTCGTGGACAACTCTGGGGTTGTGCACTCATCTCACTCCATATGCCAAGGGAGCCGGCGTTTGTCTGCAGACAGCTTCTGTGTCGTGGCCAGCATGACAAAGCCGCTTCTGGCGTACCAGAGCAGCACACGGAAATGCCATTTACCTTCCCGCTGGAGCGATACCTATTTATCTGCTTGCACTTTGACGTGCTTTTGAACTGCTAGGTGGGCAGGAGCTGGGACTGAGAAACGGGAGCTCACCCCGTTGCGGGGATTCGAACCGCCAACCTGCCGATCGGCAAGCCCTAGGCTCTGTGGTTTAGACCACAGTGCCACCCGGTACACAAATTGAAATAATAGGGTGGTACACAGATTTTAATAATAATAATAATAATAATAATCAGTGCTTTTTTCTGGAGGGACGCAGGAGTACACATACCTCTAAACATTTTGTGAATCTTCCATACTTTTGTCCATTTACTGTATTTATTTTTCCAGATTTGAACTATAAAATGGTGGTTTTCTTGAGTCAAAATGAGAGTACCCATAAACATTTTTTAAAGAAAAAAGCACTGATAATAATAATAATAAAATCACAAGCCGCTGTGCGCACACCATTTAAATGAATATTTTATGGAGGGGCGAAGGGAGCTCGGCTCCTAGGAATTGACTCCTATGGTGATGGACCCGGGGTAAGAAAGGTTGGTGGTGTGGGGACGCGGGGGCAGCAGGAGCGCAGGCGGCCTGCAGAGAGTGGAGCAGGAGGAGAAGCTGCGGCAGCGGCATGTGGGGTGGATGTGGAGCAGCCGCCGCAGCCCCCCAGCCTCGACGCCCGCCTCTTTCCCATGGACCTGTCCAAGGCTCCGACGACGGCGCGACAGCTCTATCTAGACGCGCGCTGCGAGCGGGCAAGCGGAGCGCAGCCGAGTGCGCGCCGGGGCGGGCGAGGTGCTGCCGGCGAGCGGGCGGGAGGCTCAGCCCTCCCTGTCGCGTCTCATCTCCAAGCTGCCTCTTCTCCAGTCCGCATCAATGAAGATTAATGAGGATCTTCCATCGGGTCTGTCGCCAGCCAGAGCCGGCGGGGGGCGGCTCCCCGCGCCGAGGAGCGGAGGCCAGCGCGCACGTAGGGAGAAAGAAAGGGAGGGAGAAAGAAAGGAAGGAAGGAGGGAGAAAAAGGACCGGGAAGATTTTATTTCTTCTATGGAACTTGGCAGGGGGTGGGGGGGGGGCGCACAGGGAGCACCAAAAATCAGCCAACACATCAGTTAAGGACAGTGGGTTTATCTGCCGCACTTGGGTGATGTGAAGAATTTATTTGGTCAAGACTGAGAAATAATAACAGTACTCATAATAATTTCAGTAAAAGTTGTAAGCAGATTGGCATTGACATCCCGCTGTGGGGGCTGAGCATGGGCGTAGCCGGGGGGGGGTGCAAGGGTGCAAGTAATTAAATAAAAATTCTTAACTAATTGACCAATCGCGTCGCAGATAGCTCGGTTCTGCCCTCCCTAGAATAAATTCTGACACGCCCCCAACACAAATCCTGGCTACGCCCATGGGCTGAGACACAGAATTTTGCCACTTTGGGGGTGATTCCAGATGGGGGTTTAATTTGCAAATCGGTTGTTGAGATATGGCAAATGCGTAATTGGCAACAGGGGGCGTTGTGAAAAAAGAAATTTACTGGATTCATTCCTCTCCCCAGAAAAGGTAAATCAGGATTAAGTGGGTGGGGGGAAATACGGAGTGTCATGCGGACTCTGCAAAAAAAGAGAGCAAACCACCTTGCGTGTATGGGGGGTGGGGGGTGGAGAGCACCCGTCCCATAATATGCAGTCATCCGGAAGCACCCCTAGTGTGTGGTTTTGCTTTAGGCTGATTGCTGCAATAGCTGGATTTGTTTGGCTCGCAGATCAAAGTGAATGCGAAGAACGCAGATGGAAGAGGGCAAGTTCTGGCCCCAATTTACTTGCATTCATTAGCATACATGAGAAGGAGGGGCTTCCCATGCAGCTCCTCATGAATGCATGTTGGTCACTGCAGTCATAGTCATCTCGTCCAACGAATCTCAATACGAGGTCTCCCATCCAGTTTGAAACCGGACCGGACCCTGCTTAGCTTTGCGAATATGCTCGCAGTTTTATTGCTCCACAAATTGGATGACTTCAAAAGAGGAGCAGCCAAATTTATGGGTGGCGAGGCTGTCCATGGATACTTGCCACAACGGCTATTGCGTTCTCCCTCCTCTGTTGGAGGAGGTGTGCTTCTGGGAATCTCGGAGCACTGTTGCGCTTGGATCCTGCTTGCAGTCTTCCTGTAGGCACCTGGTTCATTGCTGTGAGAACAAAATGCTGGATTAGTCGGGTCTATGGCCTGATCCAACAGGTCTCTTCTTCGTATGTCCACCCTGGATGTTATATTGGCTGCAATGAATCCAGAGTTGCCTGGATTGACCAGAGACTGGCCAAGCCCCCACTCAGCTCCATTGGACTTGTGTGTAGGATTGCAGGTTGTGCATGGCAGACCCTCACTTGTTTGAGCCCTGTGTTGTGTAGCTCAAATAGCTGACAGCAGCCCGCACCCTATTGCTTTGCCCGCTTTGCATTCCTCACATTTCAGGTCAGAGTTTCAGCATAATCTCCTTCCCTGTCTGAAAAACAGGAACGATTTCCTTCCCTTTAAAAAAGCACCAGACCGCATACACACACAACCACACCTTGATGGGTGTGTGTTGTAGTGGGTGACACACCAACATCACAGACTTTGGTTCAAGCCAGTGAGTGGCCCATCTAGGCCAGCACCCTGTTCTCACAGTAGCCCACCAGGTGTCTATACAGTGGTACCTCGGGTTACAGACGCTTCAGGTTACAGACGCTTCGGGTTGCAGACTCCGCTAACCCAGAAATAGTACCTTGGGTTAAGAATTTTGCTTCAGGATGAAAACAGAAATTTCGCGCGGCGGCGCAGCAGCAGCGGGAGGCCCCATTAGCTAAAGTGGTGCTTCAGGTTAAGAACAGTTTCAGGTTAAGAATGGACCTCCAGAACAAATTAAGTACGTAACCAGAGGTACCACTGTATAATAAATAAAGTGGGTCGCAGAAGGTGGTTTCTGCACATGCTGTAGAGGGAAGTGAGGGGCAGGTGGGGCTTGTCCACCTGGGAAAGTAGCCCATCTTGGAGAAGGAAAACTCTGATCCTGAACCTCTGATCCTAAACACTACACAAATCTGGAGCGGCGTCCCTAAGACAGTTGGATGGCGCCTTATATGCCTCCTTCCGGCAACCCCTGCAGCCAAGCTGGTGCCAAACGTCTTGCTCTGCTCTCCTTTGGACCACATCAGTGAGGCTGAGAGGGGAGTCTTGTCATCTTGGCAGCCCAGGACCTTCATACACACTGCCCAGGCTTGTGCCCCAGAGAGGACACTTTGGTGCTACTAAAGCAGCAGTTTAACTTCACCCCTGGATGTGCATTGCATTGTCTCCCGAGGCAGACAGAGGCCAACAAGAAGATGTATTTTTAGGGTATTTCTTTTACATCTATTTTCTATCAAATCAAGCCTCTTCAGCTCACTCGAGAAATGTCAGCCGAGCAATGCTAGCCGTCAGCAACAGCCGAGCATGCAAACGTTAATGAATTCCACACTTGACACCACTCAGCTGGATTCCTTTACTATACCTTACAAAGCCAGGGCCGGTTCTACCATTAGGCAGCTGCCTCAGGTGGCAGGTGCTGGGGGGGGGGGTGGCAGCAGTCCCCTGAACACTTCCCCTCAGCAGAAGAAATGGGGCACTTCACCACCAATCACAGTCTGCCCCACCTGCATAGCTTGTAAATTTCAACCAGTCAGCCTCTGCCTCCATCTACTATGGTGGGGGTCCCTGTCACCTGCCCCACGCAGTCCCAATGAACATCGGTTACCACTGTTCTTCCTGAGTCCCCTAAGTGGCCTGCTCTGTCCTTCCAAACCTAGCCTACTGTCCTGCACAGCAAAGGATGCTGCCCCTTCGCTAGAGTTGGAACAAAGTACACTTGACCATCTTGCCAGAACCTGGGGACACCATCGTATTATTATTATAATTTATTAATTTATTATTGTTGTTAATATTTATACCGCCCCTTCATCTGTAGGTCTCAGGGTGCTTCACAACATAAAATTACAATATAGAAATCACAAAATGTTTAGTAAAAATAAGAACGAAAGCAAATAAATAATTCCCCCTTCCACAACGCTTTTTAAAAGATATTCCTTCTAGTAGCACCTTAAAGACCAACTAAGTTAGTTATTGGTATGAGCTTTCGTGTGCATGCACACTTCTTCAGATACACTTCTGAAGAAGTGTGCATGCACACGAAAGCTCATACCAATAACTAAGTTAGTTGGTCTTTAAGGTGCTACTAGAAGGAATATTTTTTATTTTGACTATGGCAGACCAACACGGCTACCTATCTGTAACTGGAGCTTTTTAAAAGGTGTCGGATGTCAATCAGCCAAAGGCCTGGTTAAAGGGGAACGTTTTTGCTGGGTGCCTAAAGGTGTGTAATGAAGCCACCAGGAGAGCCTCCCTGGAGAGGGCATTCCAGGAATGAGGAGCCACTGCAGAAAAGGCCCCGTTCTCATGTTGCCACCCCCCAGGCCTCTTGTGGAGGAGGCATGCAAAAAAGGGCCTCAGCAGATGATCTCAGAATCCAGGTAGGTTCCTTGAAGGATTGCGGTCCTTATCCATTGTTCTCGGCCTCAGGCCGCTTGGGCAGCCCTGTCCGTAGCAGCCTACTTTCCAGGCTGTCAGAAGGATGAATGAGGAGCACAGTTGTTGCATGCCTTTAATCCTAGCGTGGACCGCAAATTAAAGGAAAGGGGTAAAGGCAAGCCAATGTGTTGTAGATCCTTTGCGAAGCCCTTTCATTAAAAGCACACTGGGGCTGGTCTGTTCTTCCCAGCACAGAAGGCGTCACCAGACAGCGCCGACTCCACAGGTAAGTTTGCTGCTACAGTTTCTCTCTGTGTCTCTGTCTCTTTTTTCCATGGCGTAAGCGAGGAAGCCAACAAAGGTTACCTCATAAATTCCAAGCGCTGGCACAAGGCAGTCCTCCCTTCGTTGAGGGCGGCAAGTATGAAGTTAAGAGATAAAGAGGGAATTACACGATAAGGTCCTCTTAATCCCGGGCCGCTTCATGCAATTAAAATGAGCTTCACCCTCCTGTAATTGGGAGGAGGGAGGCAGCCTGCCAAACCCAGGGAGCAGAACATCCCTGGTGCAAAAGGAAGAAGGCTCCGAGATGAGAGCGAGGCAACTTATCACCCCACCAGGAAAATAATAATAATAATAATAATAATTACCGAAAGTTTTTAAAAAGCAGCCAAGGGTGCAGAAAGAACAGGGGGAGGAGGGGTAGAGATGGGGGAGCAGGAAGAGGAATGGGAATTGATGAGGTGAAAGCAGAAAGGATTGACAACGGAGGATTACTTCACTTTCCAATTTCACAGGATAAATCCCTCTTTCTTTCTTTCTTTCTTTCTTTCTTTCTTTCTTTCTTTCTTTCCAGGGAAAGACGATTCACATTCCATACTGGGTGACACAACTCACACCTTGACTACGGGGATGGTAGGAGGGTCAGCCAAGAGCTGGAGCCCTAGGCGAATGTCTGCTCAAAAAACTCCATCGCTAACATTTTAAAGGAGAGGTTGGGTGGCCATGTGTCATGGCTGCTTTAGTGGAGATTCCTGCACTTCAGGGGGTTGGACTAGATGACCCGCAGAGCCCCTCCCAACTCTACAGTTCTATGATTCTGTGATCTAACTCACAGGAAGCTCAGTTGAGGCTGGTCCATTTGGGCAAATGGGGCACTGACCGCTGCCCCCCCACATCTGCCTTCTTACATCTGCCTGGGGTGGGGGGACGACACCCCAGTTTCCCCCTCCTTCGTCTTGGTGTCATCCTTGCAAAACCCAGCAAGGAGAAGGATGGGGACTGAACCGAAATCAGTGTAGTGCTTAGAGTGTTGGACTAAGACTGACGAGGCCTGGGCAAGAGAAATGGATGAACTATGCAGAACTGGCTCAATTGACATACAAATTGCGAGATAAGGACAACTGTGACTTCAAAGAAGAATGGGAACTTTTAACAAATTGCTTGAAAAGACAACAAAATGAATTGGACCCCTTGGCAGGTTTTGAATAAACATACACAAATTTATTGATTGTTAACATAGTAGATAGATAATATAAGAATTTGTACAATTTTACAGTATGCAGAGAAAAATATGAGTTGAGAAATCAGAGAGAGGAGCTGAGGGAAGTCTCGGGGGGGGGAGGGGGAAAATAATGAATATGAGATGTTTTGATATTTTGTTATGTTGAAATTGTAAATAATTTTTAAATATTTTTTTAAAAGACTGACGAGGCCTAGGTTCCAATCCCTTCTCAGCCATGAAGCTCACTGGGTGATCTTGGGCCGGTTGTTGCCTCTCTCAGCCTAACCTAACTCACAGGATCAAAGGACCTCAAATATCTGAAGGGCTTCTGCGTGGAAGATGGAGCAAGCTTGTTTTCTCCTGCTCCAGAGGGTAGGACTCGAACCAGTGGCTTTAAGTTACAGGGAAGGAGATTCCAACTAAACACCAGGAAAAACTATGTGCCAGTAAGAGCTGTTTGGCAGTGCAACTGACTCCCACGAGAGGTTGTGGACTCTCCTTCCTTGGAGGTTTTTAAGCAGAGGTTGGATGGCCATCTGTCATGGATGCTTTAGTTGAGATCCCTGCATTGCAGAGGGTTGGACTAGATGACCCTCGGGTACCTTCCAACTCTATAAAATTCTGTGATTTGTTGTATGCCACCTTGAGCTCCTTGGAGATAAGGTTGTATATACAGTGGTACCTCTGGTTGTGAACAGGATCCGTTCCGGAGGCCCATTCACAACATGAAAAGAGTGCAACCCGCAGCGGCGCATCTGCGCATGAGCGGGTTGCAATTCGCCGCTTCTGCACATGTGCGTGATGTCATTTTGTGCATCTGCGCATGCGCGAGCGTTTCCGGTACTTCCGGGTTGCCATGGGACATAGCCTGAAAGAACGTAACATGAAGCGGACGTAACACGAGGTATGACTGTAAATGCAATAAATAAAGGCATGGTGAAGTGGGGCCTCAGCAGTGACCCCCAAGCCCTGTCCCTCTGCAAATGCCATTTGACTGGCGGTGCTAACAAAGCCCACCCACTCCCTTCCCAGCCTGTTTGCAGACATGGTTAAGTTTTAAGCAGTTATTTTAATACGATACCGGCATGCTACATTTAGTGTATGGATTATTCTGAGACAGGATGTGCATGGGAAAAAAAAATCTCTCTCTTGGTATGTGGGAGGTATGTAAATTCACAGCACAGAGGAGCCTATCCCCAAACTGGTGCCCTTCAGAATTCCACAAGTGGGGATTTGAACCCTGCCCTCCCAGGTCACAGTCCACCACGCTAACCATTGCACCACACTGTTGCTGCACATCACACGGGATTCAGATGTGGGGCAGGTGGGCCTGGCTTAGGGAAAAACAGCCAGATTTGGGACTCGTGATCTTCCAAATCATTGGTTTAAACAAATGCAACTTAAATAAAACTGGGGGAAGCCATGAATTTTACTGACTACAACTGACTTCTTACTGAATTCCTTGGATTCTTTGCCTTCTTGGAGTGATGCTTCCTGCCTTATTACTATTATGTCTGTTTTTAACTTTTTTGATATATTTTATGCACTTTTGTTGCAAACTACTTTGATTTTTTTTTAAATGAAATTGCAGTCTATAATTTTTTTTTGCAAAATAATAATAATCATGATTATTATCTTTCCTTTAACTAGGGTACAACCCCCCCCCCCCACTTTTTAACCTGTTATAAAGTGAGAGTCAATACCTGGGGAAAGGGGTTTCTGGAAGGTCTGGGTCCGGCAGAAGTCTCAATCCACCCCCCCCTTCTCCTCCTCCAACCCGCCTGCCTCTCTCTCCATCTCACCAGGCAGTGAGAACAAGTGGGGATTTACGAGTTGTGGGGAGCCGGGTGGCTTTGTGCGGGGATGTGAGGCGAGCGCTCGCCTTTATGGTTTTTAATACACTTTTTTTGATAATGAAGTTGAAATAGCCTCATAAAAGGACCCCCAAACGCAAGAGAAGCCTGCCATTTATTAGAGTCGTAATTCTTCTCCTGGCATTTAATCAATGTCCTTTTAATCTGCACTTCGTTAGTTTATTTCTGTTTAAGATTAGCGGCTGTAAAAATTACGAGGGGATTGTCTGAGGCAGCCAGGAGGGGCTGCGGCTGCTGCCATGGGGCTGGCCAGGGGCAGAGAGAGAAGACCCCTTTGACAGTCACCCTGCCTGGAACGGGCAGAGCATGGAGCAGGGGTAGAGAAGGGAATCCCTGGCACAAGTCAAGCAGTGCCCTTGCTTTGGGGCAGCAAAAGACTTAGAGGGGCATCACTGCCTTCCTTGAGAGGCACAGAGGAGGCTGGGATACCATCTAGAAACTGCGTCCCAGCATGCTGGGCTGCCTTGCAAAGGATTCTGAGACATCCCTGTTGTGCCATGCAGTACACTTGGCACCATATTGACTGATTGCATTTCACAGAATCTTAGGTTTGGAAGGGGACCCTGGTGGTCAACTAGCCCAACCCCCCGTAATGCAGGAATCTCAACTAAATCACACGATCCTCCTTTGATCCCCACAACCAGCCCGTGAGGTAGGTTAGGCCGAGAGAGGCAATGGCTGACCCAAGGTCACCCGGTGAGCTTCATGGGCCGTGTAGGGGGATTTGAACTCGGGTCTCTCCCAGGGTACTGTAACCACTATACCAAACTGCCTTGGAGCGGTCCTGCAGAAGGATTGGCTTGGAGTTGTAGGGGGCAGGAGAGATAGGAGGTTGGGAGAGCCTCTGGGTCTTCCATGCAACTGTGTTCGCTAGTGTTGCCAATTTTTTAACCTGCCCATGTAGCTGTGCTTTTAGGGATGGTCTGATTGACACAGCAATGAGCAGGTGGCTACTGTTAGCACCATATCAGCCGCTGGTGGGGCAAAAGCAAGCTGGGCCAGTGTTTTCTGAGGAGTTGGCAACTTCGTACCCAGTCCCCAGGTAATTAAGCCTGAAGATGGCCATGTGTCCTGCTTTTCAGAGGACAGTCCTCTAATTTGGAGGACTGCCATAGAATCATAGAATCTTAGAGTTGGAAGGGACCCCATCTAGTTCAACCCCCTGCAATGCAGGAATCTCATCAGTGCTGGAAAGCATCAGTGACAGATAGACACCCAACTTCTGCTTAAAATGCTCCTAGGAAGGAGAGTCCACCGTCTCCCGAGGAAATCTGTTCCACTGCTGAACAGCTCTTACTGTCAGAACATTTTTCTGAATGTTTAGTCAGAATCTCCTTTCTTGCAACTTGAAGCCATTGGTGCATGTCCCACCCTCCAGAGCGGGAGAAAACAAGCATGCTCCCTCTTCCATATGACATTCTTTAGGATATTTGAAGATGGCTATCATGTCTCCTCAGAGTCTTCTCTTTTCTAGGCTAAACATGCCCAGCTGCTTCAACTGTTCCTCATCAGGCTTGGTTTCCAGACCCTTGATCATCTTAGTTGCCTTCCTCTGCACACCTTCCAGCTTGTCAACCTCCTTCTTAAATTGTCCGTCAATAGATGAAGAAGAAGAAGAAGAAGAGGAGTTTGGATTTGATATCCCGCCTTTCACTCCCTTTAAGGAGTCTCAAAGCGGCTAACATTCTCCTTTCCCTTCCTCCCCCACAACAAACACTCTGTGAGGTGAGTGGGGCTGAGAGACTTCAAAGAAGTGTGACTGGCCCAAGGTCACCCAGCAGCTGCATGTGGAGGAGCGGAGACTCAAACCCGGTTCCCCAGATTACGAGACTACCGCTCTTAACCACTACACCACACTGGCTCTCCCAGATTCCTCAACAAGTTCGGTGGTTTCCTAAAAACTTCCCGGGTGTCCTGGTTTTTACTTTCGGAAATATGGCAATCCTAACTTACAGGAACTTCTGCTGTTAGAAGGGAGAAAGTGCTTCTGAGCATGTTTAGAGTGCTTTCCTCTCCATCCTTGGTAACCACAGCCAGCCCCCATGGCCCTGAAATTAAGAGTTCAGGGTTCCTGGTAAGAGGATGTCATGTCTAGATACCTTTGAGAGCCTCTGAAACAAAATTAGCATCCCTTCTCACCCCTGGCCTGGCCTTTCCGCCCTGGAGAGTGACTTATAGAGCCCCCGGGACTCTACGAAGGGAGAACCAAGTTTGCACTATTAATCTCTTACCTGTAAAAATAGCAATTTAAGAGGATTTCATTATTCACAGCTTCTCTGTCCGCAGGGAATACTCCAACTGTCTATCACGTTATAGCGAGCAGTTAGAAAAACGAAGGATGTTAATAGCCCAGCTTCCTCTGAGCTGCACTTCTTATCATATTCTGTTTTCAGCTCCTGCAGTTGCCAGCAAACTGGGGGTGGGGGGTGGGGGGGCAGAATCCAGAATGACTTGCTCCTCTGGCTGGAATCCTGAACACGCTTCCTTCGGAGAAAGTCGTCTTTGCACTCAATGGGTCTTTTGAGCAGACACACACAGGGCTGGCTATTAAACATGGTTTCCCTGTGATCCCAGACCCTCCAAGTGTCCCTATTTTCCGGGGATATTCCCGGATTTACAGAAGCCGTCCCAGTTTCTGATTTGATCCTGGAATGTCCTGCTATTCCTGAGGACATCCCTGTTTTCATCGGAGAAATGTTGGAGGCTATGGAGTTATGCAGCCCCTGAGTCAAGGAGATAAGTAATTATACAACCTTTATAAAATAAATAAAATAAAATAAAAAATTCCTTCCAGTGGCACCTTAGAGACCAACTAAGTTTTTTATTGGTATTAGCTTTCGTGTGCATGCACACTTCTTCAGATACACTGAAACAGAAGTCCCCAGACCCTTATATATAGTGAGAGGGTGGGGAGGGGTATTACTCAGAAGGGTGGTGGGAATGGGTGATTGGCTGATAGGTGTGGTAAACCTGTTGACGACTGTTAATGACTACAGTGGTACCTCGAGTTAAAGACGCTTCAGGTTACAGACTCTTCTAACCCAGAAATAGTACCTTGGGTTAAGAACTTTGCTTCAGGATGAGAACAGAAATCGTGCTCCAGCGGCACAGCAGCAGCAGGAGGCCCCATTAGCTAAAGTGGTGCTTCAGGTTAAGAACAGTTTCAGGTTAAGAACGGACCTCCAGAACGAATTAAGTTCTTAACCCGAGGTACCACTGTACCTACCTGTAACTATACAACAGAAGACATCTGAGGGCAGCTCTGTATATGGAAGTTTTTAAATGTTTAAAAATGGGTGTGCTTCTGGGGTACGTCTGTCATGGACCCCAACAGAGGCCCCGGTCCAGTTGCTGCTGCGATGCCGCAGAGACAGCCTGCAGAGAGGGAGCAGCGCGGGTGCAAGGTTATGTCATGACATCACGCGTGCCGCTGTGCATCCGAAGTCTGGGGCCCAAGTAGGTTCCTCTGACATGGCCTCATCCTGATTCCAGGATGAGGGTGGGTGGCCTAGCAATGTAAAGAAAATAAATTCCACTCTGGAGTACTGCTCAATATTCTTCCACTGCTTCCAAACCTTGAAGACGTTCAATACCCCCAACCTTCCTTTATTTGTGCCTTTCCGTGTCCTTTTTTTCACCATCGTTAAATTGTTTCTGAATATGGGACATGGTGTTCAAGGCATTTCTTTTTAATGTTATCACCTCTTTTTTAAAATGAAAAATAAAAATAAACCCAAAGCGTTCTTTATTAGCGCTACAAACCCAAAGTTTGGATCACTGCATTCCGTCATGCAACTTTGCAGGAAGATCCGTCCCCAAAACACAGCTATTCCCTGTTCTCTCTTGCAGCTCCTGTTATCCCAGCCGAGGGCAATGAAACGCCGCGGTCTCTGTCCTCTCCCCACACAAGATCCAGAGCCTGCCTCTTTGTCTAGGCTGAACAGGAAACAAAGACCGAATGGGGCACAGTCAAAGCCGTTCCTTAATCCGGGGAAATTCTGATTGAGAATGGGGGAAATGTCTTATCCCAGAATAATTTGCCAATGGCCTGGAGGAAATGTGGGCAGAAGCCAGCCTTTCTCATCTGGTGGTCTGGTGTTAAAATTATCCTGATTCGAATCCCTGTGGTCCGCCAATGTGTTTTTAATTTACGAAACAAGAGAGCATATGAACACTTAAAACCATGAAGGCATGACGAGTTTATGTTCAGGGATCCCATTTTGCTTAGGGATGGATGACACTCTCAACTTCTGTCCTCGACGACGGATGAAAGAGGACATGGGTTTGCACAAGATTTTTCTATGCTAATTTGTAGGTGCAAATTCAGGAATAATGACTGTAATTTTAACAGAAATGCAATACTTTTCAGCCTAGTGTGGAAGACTGTGGGTAGTATTCAGCTACCTTGTCCTGCCAGTGCAAGGATTTGTCTCTGAGCAATGGGACTTCTCTCCTCTATTCTCCCTGCATATGCCCCCCACTCTCCCCAAATCTACCCCAAATTGTTGGGGGAAACCCTTATAGCAGATTTAGGGAGGGGAATAGGGGAAGGAGAGAAAAAGAGGATAAATCTTTGTGCTGATGGAACATTCATACAATGATATGTTGGCTAAAAACCTGTGCGCAGGTGGCTTGTGTACCTGCTCTGTCTGCTGTCCAGGTTCAGTGTTTTACGAATTTGACACCCAGCTGTTTTTGGACTGCAACTCCCATCATCCCTGACCATGGGTCCTGCTAGCTAGGGATGATGGGAGTTGTAGTCCAACAACTGATGGGGACCCAGATTTGAGAAACACTGTCTGTTGATGGGCAACTCCAAGACCCCTGTTGTGTTCTTTATCTTTAAACCAGATCTAGACAGATACACATTTTTTTAAAAAAAGCAAAAACATTCTAAAACAGATTAAAACAATTAAAAACAATTGCAATTTCTTTTTTTAAAAAAAGTTTTAAAACAGCTATGGTTAAAAAATATTCTTCCATCCAATTATCTTCTGGGTTGCCAAGAATATTTATTACTTATTGAATTAGTGAGCATGCGAAAATGAATTGTATTAGAGAGAATTGCTTGCCAAAAATGTGCCGGCTAAGCAAAACATTATACAAAAAAATGTGTATCTTAGGGAAAATGCACACCGAAACGCCAACAAATTTTCATGTGGACTTGTTTTTATTATAAAACAGAAAAATCAACAAATGAATGTAAAAAATGTGGCAAAGTTGAATGTAAGATTGGGAAAACGAGAAAGCAAAAAGGGACTGATCCACCCATCCCTAAAAGAGGGAGCGTGGTGTTGGTGCTGGAATGGTATTGCCTGCCTCCTTGTTTGCACATGAGTTGCAGCATGCCTGCGGAAGCAGCTTCTCCACTATCACTAGCTTAGAGGGCAATTTAGCAAGCTTCTTCTTCTTCTTCTTCTTCTTCTTCTTCTTCTTCTTCTTCTTCTTCTTCTTCATTTGTACCCCATCCATCTGTCTGGGTTGCCTCAGCCACTCTTGGCAGCTTCCAACAGAATATACAAAAACACAACAGAATATGGCACATTAAAAGCTTCCTGCAACAGAGCTTCTTCCTGATGTTTACAGAAGGCCGTATAATAATTTATCTCCTTGGCATCTGATGGGTGTCCGTTCCATAGGGTGGGTGCCAGTGCTGAGAAGACCCTCTGCCTGGTTCCCTGTAACTTCGCTTCTCAGAGTGAAGGAACCACCAGAAGGCCCTTGGAGCTGGACCTCAGTGTCCGGGCTGAACGATGGGGGTGGAGACGCTCCTTCAGGTATACAGGGCTGAGGCCGTTTAGGGCTTTAAAGGTCACACCAACACTTTGAATTGTGCTCGGAAATGTACTGGGAGCCAATGTAGGTCTTTTAGGACCGGTATTATGCGGTCCCAGTGGCTGCTCCCAGTCACCAGTCTAGCTGCCGCATTCTGGATTAGTTGTAGTTTCCGAGTCACCATCAAAGGTAGCCCCACATGGCACACATTGCAGTAGTCCAAGTGGAAGATAACCAGGGCATGTACCACTCTGGCAAGACAGTCTACGGGGCAGGTAGGTTCTCAGCCTGTATACCAGGCAGAGCTGGTAGACAGTTGCCATGGACACAGAGCTGACTTGCACCTTAGAGCAGGGGATTTTTAGAGGGATTTGGTCAGTCCTGCTCTCCTCCTGGATTCCAGCTGAGGTGATAACTCTGGCGGTATCATGCAGTGACTTACCAGGGGAGGAAATGAATGAGCTGGAGGCTGAAGGAAGCACGGCTGACGGCCTGAGCTGCCTGGCTTGATTGGCAAAGGCTGATATCCCTCGAACTGGAATCCCACGGGTGACATCAGGCGAGATAAAGGGAGCCTGCGAGGGCTCCGAGTTGGCAGCTTGTTGGGGGCTGACTCATGCCGTCACCTTTATCGGCGCACCAGCCCCGGCAGAGAAGGCGATCTTTGATCACTCCTCATTCATCATCCTGCTTCGCCGTGTTCTCCTGGGCTAAGCTACAAGGATCGGAAGTTGAGGGATCAGGAGGACGCCAACCCAGCTAGCTGAGGCAGGCCTGCTGTTTAGGTAACCCATTGTCTCCCAGAGACGGTTACACCCACGGGGCTCTCAGAGGTTCACGTGGGGAAGAGTCAAGAGTTCATCTCCAAGCCGGCTGAAAAGAGCTGTGAGGATTTTTAAAAACATCGGAACGTATGAAGAGTCCTGCTGCTTCAGGCCAAAGGACCAGCTAGTCCAGCATTCTCCTCTCACAATGGACAGCTAGATGCCTCTAGGAACTCCGCAGGCAGGACTTCAGCCAAACAGCACTCCACCCACCTGCAAACTCACAGCAATTGGCACAATTCCTGTGGCCATGGAGGTATCCACTGCAGCTAGTAGCCATTGGTCATCTTGCACCCCATATGCACCCACTTAGAACTCACAGAATTCCTAGAATCATAGAGTTGCAAGAGACCCTGAAGATCATCCAGTCTACCCCCTGCAATGAAGGAATATGCAGCTGCCCCTTAAGGGGATCAAACCTGCAGCCTTGAGCTATCCATGACCGCTTTAGTTGGTGGAACTGGCCCTGTTATAGGTGCTGCATAATCTCCATTCCACATTTGTAAGAACTTGATGTTTTAGTATGAGCACCTGAACTTTGGAACTCCCTGCCTAGTGACAGCAGGCAGGGGCCTTCACTATCCTCTTTTCGGCGCCTGCTAAAAACATTTCTGTTTAAGATAAGCCTTCCCAGATGTTCAGAAAGCTGGTGCGAGATTTAATCTGTTTTCGGTCTCCTTTCCAAAAGCCTTATTGTTAATTTTCCTTAGTGATCGTTTTATTGTTTTATCTTTTTGCAAACTGCTTTGAGGCTTGCTTTAAAAAACCCCACAATTGAGCGGGGTATAAATTCTGTGAAATAAATAAATAAGTGAAATATAAAGCCCATCCTGCATTTATGAAACCAAATTCTATAAATAAGCAACCATAACATAAGCTGGTTAGATCTATGAAAAGGTGCTGTCTGTCATTCCAGCTCTGTGCTGTTAAAAAATAGAACTGTATTCAAAAGTATTTAACTTCACAAGCCTGAGCAGGCTACTCAGAAGCCCGTGTGCTGCTGAGAAAATAATGTTCCCGCTTCCACAGTATTAAGACCCGATTTATACACCATGTAGGCCACAGGGAAAGCATAAGCTTCCCATGCAGGTCCAGTCATGTTTCAATCCACCTCCACATAGAATCATAGAATTGTAGAGTTGGATCATCTAGTCCAACCCCCTTCAGTGCAGGAATATACAGCTGTCCCATATGGGGATCAAACCTGCGACCTTAGCATTATCAGCACCACGCTCTAGCCAACTGAGCTGTCCACAAGTGCTGCCCTATCCATGTGTTGATAGTGACATGGCAGCAATCAATAGCCATAGTGATGGTACCTCCGGCATGTTGATGCCAACACATAAGGATATCAGAAGAGACTGGCCTCTGGATCGGGCCAATGGGAAGTCTCTGCTTGGATGAGCTTAGGCAATCGGCGATGTCCTTTTGGCCCTTGACTCAGCTGCTGTTGTCGGCATGCGGCATTCCCAGGTGGATGCTATTTTTGGGTGTGATTCAGCCGCAGATGGGCAAATTCAAGTTGCACAAGGGAAGCTGATTTGGAGCTCTTGTGCAACACATTTGCTTCCTCCACCACCCCAACTCATCCTGCACACTCTTTCTTTAGGCAGACTGCTGGGACCCACTTCATGAAGCCCACAGCACCACCAGCCTGAGAGGCTTTCTCCCCTCTTTAGCAGGGAGTGGCCATTGCCCGGGTCTGTGGGGCTCTTTTCTGAGATGGAAGGGAGCCAGAACTGGTCTTCACATCCAGCTGGAGGGGTGGAGAAGGAAGGAATCAGGAATAGAAAATCTACTCCGGTTTTCATGGAGGTCAACTGCAGCCTCTGGCCACTTCCTCCTTTGTCATTCCATGCACTCCCCCCCTGTTATGTACTGAGTTGAATAGGATCCAAACTGTAGCAGTCTGATTGGTCCTAGAACAATAGGATCCAAAAGGCAGCAGTCTGATTGGTCCTAGAACAATAGGATTCAGAATGCAGCAGTCTGATTGGTCCTAGAACAATGCAGCAGTATGATTGGTTGGCAGGAACCACCCAATCCTGCTCCAGATAGAAGTGAATCCACAACCGGATTGGCTTACAGTAGAATTCCAGAATTAGCCAATCATGTGCAGCCCATTGTGTAAATAATGTATATAAAGCAGATACTGTGAGGGGACATTCATTCATTCCTCCTCACCACTATGAGCTGAATAAAGAGCATGAAATCACTTTGCGACTCTGAGTATATTTCACTGGCGACGAGGGTGGGATCCCGCTGAGCTGACTGCCACACACAGCACCGCAGCACCGCCAACTGCCGCACCGCTGCCTCGCACCGTGTATCCAGGCTTCAGCTCCGGGGCACAAGGAACTCAGAATGGCAGCCAACAGCAGCTTCTCGCCATTCAACCCAGCATCTGGAGACTGGGAAGCGTACGCCTCCCGTTTCACCTTCCTCCTAGAAGCCAAAGGGGTCACCGACGAAGAAGACGCCAAGAAGAGGGCGATATTCTTCAGCGTCTGCGGAGAGGAGACGTTTGAAATCGCCCGGGCTCTCCTTGCGCCTGAAGACGTCGCTACTGTTCCATACAAAACAATAATGGAACAGCTGAAGGGGCACTTTTCGCCGCAGCCCTCAGTGGTGGCTCGTCGAAATGCCTTCTACGCAAAGCGGCAAGCCCCTGGGGAAACCATAACTGGGTTTGTGACCTCTCTCCGCCAAGCCGCCCGGTTCTGCAACTTCTCAGAGCTGGAGAACATGCTTCGTGACCGCCTCGTCGGTGGCCTGAAGGATGAGAAGCTGCAACGACGCCTCTACGCTAAGAAGGACCTAACGTTCCAGGTCGCTCTGGAGGAGGCCCTGGCAACAGAAGCTGCCGAGAGGTCGACCCAAGAGGCACGGCCGAGCCTGCCATCCCAACCGAGGGTCCACCATGAAGACCTCACCGACGACTCAGGATCCGACAGGGAGGAGGTGCACCGAGTACAGCAGCGCACTCAAGCAGCGCACAGACCACAGCTGCCTCGACGAGAAGGAGGGAACTGCGCAAGCTGCGGGGAGAGTCACGAGAGGAGGACCTGCCGTTTCCGCAACGCAGAGTGCAGGCAGTGCAGAAAATCGGGACACATCGCCCGGGTGTGTCGGGCTCGGCCCACCCGACACCAGGCATCAGATGACCAATCCAAGAGCCCCAGGTCCCGGGGCCCAACGCACCAAGGCAACTCGACGGAGCTCACGGACTTCCAGGTATACCAGTTGCCCCACCCCAACGTAGAGAAAATTTATGTAGAGGTACAGATAGAGGGGGCCCCATGCCGCATGGAGCTTGACACGGGTTCAACTCTATCCATAATCTCGGCAAGGACCTTAAGGAAACTGTGTCCCACTGGGGGTCCCAAACTCAGGCCGGCCCCATTCACCCTCCGGGACTTCCAGAAACGTAAGGTCCCCACAATGGGGGTGGGGACCTTCAGGGTGCAATACCGAGGGCGGACGCGGCAACTGGACTTGCTTGTGGTCAAGGGCCCCTACATTAGCTTACTGGGATTGGCATGGTTTGGACCACTGGGGCTAGCTGTCACCGGGGTGAACCACACTAGCTTACAAGTGGACGTGGACGCCATATGCAAGGAATTTCCAGGGGTTTTCGATGGGAAATTGGGACAGTATACGGGCCCCCCCATTGCGCTACAGCTTGACCCCGCAGTACGACCGGTCAGGCTCAAGGCCCGCCGGGTCCCGTTCGCCTTGAAACCCCGTATAGACGAGGAATTGGACCGACTCGTAGAGCAAGGAGTGCTGGAGCCGGTGCCTAATGCTCCCTGGGAAACCCCAATCGTCACACCCGTCAAGCCTAATGGTTCGGTCCGCATCTGCGCAGACTACAAATGTACCATAAACAAGGCCCTCACGGCCCACGCATACCCAGTGCCAGTGGTCAGCCATGTCCTTGCCACCCTGGCTGGGTCGAAAATTTTTGGCAAGCTGGACTTGGCCCAAGCATATCAACAGCTGCCAGTAGATGAGGCCACAGCAGAGGCACAGACGATTGTGACGCACAGAGGAGCGTTCAGGGTAAAGCGGCTGCAATTCGGTGTCAGCGTGGCACCAGGCATATTCCAGAATATAATGGACTCTCTCCTTAAAGGGATTCCTGGCGTCACCCCCTTCTTCGATGATGTGTTGATTGCCGGCCCCACACCAGAGGAGTTTGAGGACCGCCTCCGCACCGTTCTGCACCGTTTCCAGACGGCGGGTCTCAAGGTGAAGCGGGAAAAATGTCTACTAGGAGTGCCTCAGGTGGACTTTCTGGGATTTATGGTGGACGCAGAAGGGGTCCACCCGACTGGGGACAAGGTACGGGCCATTTGTGATGCCCCAGCGCCCAAGAGCAAGACTGAACTTCAGGCCTTCTTGGGACTATTGAACTTTTACCATTCCTTCCTTCCCCACAAGGCGGCGGTAGCGGAGCCCCTACACAGACTCCTGGACAAGCGGGCCCCTTGGGTGTGGGGCCAGCGCCAGGAGGCCGCATTCCAGGCAGTCAAGGACTTGCTTGTCTCAAACTCGGTCTTGGCACACTTCGACGAGAGGCTGCCGGTGGTGCTAGCATGCGACGCCTCACCCTATGGCATTGGAGCTGTCCTGGGGCACCAACTCCCGGATGGAAGAGAGGTACCGGTGGCGTACTTTTCCCAGACACTCAACACAACCGAGCGGAACTACTCGCAAATCGACAAGGAGGGTCTGGCAATCGTAAAGGGAGTAAAAAAATTCCATGATTTCTTGTACGGGCGGCCCTTCACCGTGGTGACTGACCACAAGCCGTTGCTTGGCTTGTTTGCCCCCGAAAAGCAGACCCCCCAAGTGCTGTCTCCTCGCGTCCTCAGGTGGTCAATTTTCCTTGCCAGCTACCAGTATGCACTGATTCACCGACCTGGGAAGGCGATGGGCCATGCGGACGCCCTCAGCAGGCTACCACTACCGGAAACAGGCCCTGACCCAGCACCTGCACAAGAGGTTATGAGCCTGGAGCTGCTTCCCGACCGCCCCATTCAGGCACAAGAAGTTGCACACCATTCCAAGAAAGATAGGGTCATCTCCCGGGTCCTGGACTGGGTGTGGAGGGGATGGCCCAGCAGCAGCCCCGGGCCAGAATTCGCCGGCTACACAACCCGCAAACATGAACTGTCGGCCCACAAGGGGTGCCTGTTATGGGGAAGCAGAGTCGTCGTTCCCCAGCCCCTCTGCAAAAGGGTCCTCACAGCCCTACACGAGACACATCCAGGGGTAGTAAGAATGAAGGCCCTTGCCAGGAGTTATGTGTGGTGGCCGGGGATCGATGGAGAGATAGAGGCCTGGGTCAAACACTGCCAGGCCTGCCAAGAATCCCGCCCAGACCCCCCAAGGGCCCCAGTCCAGTCCTGGGAGTCCGCCCGAGCACCATGGTCACGCCTGCATGTGGATTTCGCTGGCCCCTTTCAGAGGAAAACATTCTTCATAGTGGTGGACTCCTACACCAAATGGCTGGAAGTCGCACTGGTACCGTCCACTTCCACGTCCGCAGCCATCCGGGTACTACGCAGGCTGTTTGCAACCCACGGGCTCCCTGACACTCTCGTCTCAGACAACGGGACTGCATTTACGTCAGGAGAATTCCAAACCTTCACAGCGCAGAACGCCATCCGCCACATCCGTTCGGCGCCGTTCCACCCTGCCACCAATGGCCAAGCAGAACGCATGGTGCGGACCACCAAGGACACCCTTCGCCGCATGACGCAAGGGGACTGGGAGTACCGCCTTGCCACATTCCTTCTAGCACAGCACAGCACCCCCAGCTCAACGACTGGCCGGAGCCCCGCTGAACTACTAATGGGTCGGCGCCTTGCAATCAGATTGGACCGCCTTCACCCCGATAGAGCTCAGGATGAGGTAGTGGTGGGGGAAGGCAGGAACCCCCGGACCTTCGAGGCCCAGGACCCAGTGTACGCAAAGAATTTTGGGGCAGGCCCAGCATGGGTACCCGCCACAATCACCAGGGTCACTGGCCCCGTGTCGTACGAGGTGCTAACGGATGGGGGGCAATGCTGGCGCCGCCACTGCGACCAGATACGGCGACGATTCCCGGGAGAAAACCAGGAGGAGGACAGGTCAGAGGAGTCCCAAGGGAACAGCGGGGCAGTGAGGCCCATAGAGCAGGAGGGGCCAGCAGGAGAGGCAGAATCAGTAAATACAGAGAGGACCCGTGAGGCCGAAAGGACACCGGAACCAGAACCACGACTGAGCGAGCCGGTTGCACCAGACCAAACAGCCGCATCACAGCCAGCATCCTTGGAACACGAGCCAGAACCCGGAGCCCGGACCAGGGAACACCCCAGGCCACAACGCACACGTAGGCCGCCGGCATACCTTGAGGACTATGAATGCGACCTCCCGGGCAGGACTGGAACTTAGAGGGGAGGGGTGTTATGTACTGAGTTGAATAGGATCCAAACTGTAGCAGTCTGATTGGTCCTAGAACAATAGGATCCAAAAGGCAGCAGTCTGATTGGTCCTAGAACAATAGGATTCAGAATGCAGCAGTCTGATTGGTCCTAGAACAATGCAGCAGTATGATTGGTTGGCAGGAACCACCCAATCCTGCTCCAGATAGAAGTGAATCCACAACCGGATTGGCTTACAGTAGAATTCCAGAATTAGCCAATCATGTGCAGCCCATTGTGTAAATAATGTATATAAAGCAGATACTGTGAGGGGACATTCATTCATTCCTCCTCACCACTATGAGCTGAATAAAGAGCATGAAATCACTTTGCGACTCTGAGTATATTTCACCCCCGAAACTGGGCTTTTTGCAACAAGGAAAGTGACAGGGAGATGTACTGGAAACCGTTTGTTGACGCAACGTGATCTGGCCTCCTTGCAAACAAACAGGAACAAATGGTCATCAAACCGCCTTGCAAACTTTGTGCAAACAAATTGGGATGAATGCTCAAGGAACAGATCACCTGGAAGTGACCCAAGAACTGCGGATTGGCATCATAGGGTGATTTGTGGCCAGACCGGCTCTGCAAGCAAGCATACTCCTGTCTCATCCTGTGCAGGGATAAGGAAGAGTAGCACCTTCTGAGCTGGGAGACCTTCTAGAAGCAATCCCAGGCCTTTGAAAGTGAGGCCGCCACAAGCTCTGGGCCTCCTTCTCCCACAGGGCCCTTAGAAGCGGCAGGTAGTGACCTGGGACTGCCCTACCATGGCTGCTGCTTGTCGCCCGCATCTCCCTTGCATCAGGAGTTACGTCACAGCTCTCAGCCGCTGGTACCTGCTCTGACCTAGATTAGGCGAACCTTGTTTGGTCGTCTGTTTCCCACGCGAGAGCTGAGAGAAACCAATATATATTTTGCCCCAGAGTTAATGTCAGGTTAATTGGCTGGCTCTGTAATCTTGTGGGGATGGGGGTTGGTGGGGAGAGAGAAGAAGAGGCTGGCAGGGAAGGAACCACATGCGCCAAGTGGCGTAGCATGGGGGACTGGGGGCCATGGCTCTGGACACATTTTTTGCCAGGTGCATGACCAGGCGCCCCCATGATAGGCTCACTCATCAGAGCCTGGCTCTGGCGAGCAAAGGAGCTGCAGAGACAGCTTCCTCACATGACGGCCCAACACCGCCAGCTGCATCTCCATCCCTGGGTCAAGCAATGCTGCCACCCACTCTCCTGGGCTCACAAGGAAACTGCCGAGGAAACTTCTTTGCACCTGGCTGCAGTTCTGTTCCTGGGTGCACCCCAAATGCGCTTTGCAAGGCGAACCATAGTGGGCTCCCTCCACGCTTGCCCTGCGGGGGGGGGCACTCCTGCTGGCGCTAGCATATGTTGCACCACTGCATGAGCCAACTCAAATATGCCAGCAGGAGAAGCAGTGTACGGCAAGCAATGGCACATGAGCTAAGTGAGGCTGTTTCTTGGAGTGGGAGACATTTTCAGCCCAAGGCAGCCCACCTGTTGAAAGTCCTGAGACCCATAAAGAGATAGATGTGTCCAGTCCTGTCCAGTCCTGAGACCCATAAAGAGATAGATGTGTTTGTAGGGGTGGGGACAGGAGCTCTATCCCAGCCTTTCTCAACCTGTGGGTCCCCAGATGTTGTTGGACTACAACTCCCATCACCCCTAGCTAGCAAGACCAGAGCTCAGGGATGATGGGAGTTGTAGTTCAACAACATCTGGGGACCCACAGGTTGAGAACCACTGCTTATCCCATCAGGCTCATGAGGGAAGGATTGGGGTTTTTCTCAAACATCAAGGAAGCAGGAGGAGGCAGCCAAGCATTGCAGGGGCAAGGCCTGGTCCGGTCCTCCTAAACAGATGTTTCCCTTGCAGCTCAGCCGGCCGTTTACTCAAGAAGCAGAGAAAGACGCTTGTTCAGCAAAGCCAGGCGGTCTGTCTTTGTGCAGCCAAGCATGCCACAGGGCTGCTCTGCCTCGCGCCAGGGTGCCAATGGCAGGCAAGGGATCTCTGGAGATCAGGGCCCTGGCCTTGGAGCAAGTCTGATGCCACAGAGACCTCTGAGGGCACCAGAAGAGGGCACTGGGTTTCTGATTCCTGGTGGCAGGAAGCTGGGACGTGATCACCTAGGAAGCTGCGTCATGTTGACTCGGCCCCGTGGGTCTGTCCAGAAGGGATGATTGGAACTTGAGTGGGACACAGAGGAAGAGGCTTGGAAAGCCGAGTTCTTGAAGTGCTTATGCTGTGCATGGTTTGGTATTTCAAATTTCAGTGGCGCCCTGTGCAAGGCCAAAATTCAGTGCCCCCCCCCCACCTTCCCTCCTGCTCAAAGTGGAGGAAGGGAATGGTAGGGGAGACGATGCAGGAGGGGTGTAGAAAGAGCGCCCTGAGACAGGCGAGCAGTTTTGAGTCTACCCAGTAGATGGGAGTGGTGACATGCACACCTGGGCAGGTACATCCACACACACACACACACACACACACACACACACACACAACAATAGCAGCAGCTTGGCGGGGAATCCTGCACTAGCCTAGGGCAACACAAGCTGTCACCTGCTGGTCTGCCTTCTTTCTCCCTGATGTCTGTGGATTCCGAGCTCTGCAGAGGACTGCAGATATCTGCATCCCCTTGCCTTCAGGTTTGCTCGCAGTGGGTAGTCAAAGACTGACAGTAACTGAAATGTCATGTTCTTCTTTGGCCTGCCAGGAAGGGTGTTTGGAGTGGCAGGTGAGAAGGCTTGTAATCAAGCAAGGACATGACTACCAATGCGATCATTGCAAATGCACATATATGCCCCCAGAGACATATAGAAGTGTTCTGTTGCAGCTGATGGGATAGGTTGTGGGTTGGTGTGGTGCCCACAATATTTGGCTTGCAGGTGTGTGCATAGACCCCTCCAAGGTTGGTTACCCCAGTGTTGAAGGATGACTGTGAGGAACTTCCTTCCTGGGACCCAATAATGATGAAGGTTACTGCATGGCTGGCATTTAACTGCTCAGCAGAGGCCAGAGGGTGTTAAGCAGCCCACTGACCTGAATCTTGGTGCAATCCTCTGGGCAATCCCACCTACTCTAATCCCCAGCTCAACCATGGAGGGAAGAATGGAGCCCCCTCTCTTGCTTTGGCCAGGTTTTCCATGAATGGTGGTGTTATGTACTGAGTTGAATAGGATTCAAAATGCAGTAGCCTGATTGGTCCTAGAACAATAGGATCCAGAATGCAGCAGTCTGATTGGTCCACAGGAGCCACCCAATCCAGCTCCAGGTGGAAGTGAATCCGCAGCCTGATTGGCCTACAGATGAATCCCGGAATTAGCCAGTCACATTGTGTAAATAATGTATATAAAGCAGACATTCTGGGGGAACTTCCATTCCTTCTCACCACTAAGAGCTGAATAAAGAGAATGAAATCCACTCTCGACTCCAAGTATATTTCAAGTGGGATGCTGCAAGAGAGGGTCGTGCTGCTTTGAGCTTGACTCAAAGCGAGGCTTCTCCCAAATCTGTGTGCATGGTGACTTTGTACTATCTTCAGGCAATGGGTAGGAAGCCAACCTGTGCAGCAATTTCCAATGACCCCCACAAGTCCAAAGTTCCTATGAACTCAGCTCTTGTCCTTGGTCAGGGTGGGAACCCGTGGCTCTCCAGATGTTGGACTACAGATCCCATTATCCATGGACCCTGGCTGTGGGCCATGCTAGAAGACCATGAACCTCTGGAGGGCCACAGATTCCCCATTGCTATGTGATGGTGTTCTGTATGGATTGCACTGTATCTCTTGCTGTGACCTCACAGGCTTGCTGGACATTGTCATGCTTAGGTGACCTCATGGTGTTCCTCACTGGCCAGTCTAGGCTGAAGCCTGATTGGCTAATAACCTGGAGCTCTGATTCTGAAAGGGCTTTTAGCCGTGACTTAAGCACCATACTTTAGGAGCCTGGCACTGATCCTGTGCCAATCACCATTCACCAGGTTCAACTGCAGTTTCTGCTAATTGAGGTCTATGGAGCTATATCATTTCCCTTTTGATGGTCTTCCAGGGAGCTGAAAATATGCATCCTGCAGGATGTTTTGGAGCAATCCCTTTGAATTAAATTAAAGCAATAGTTCCTAAGGGACTTGCTGTGCCACAGACCTATCTATATTACAAGCTTATATCAATTTTATACCTCTTTAATTATCCTCCTCCCTGCCAGTCCCATCACATCAGAAGCAAATCTGTGTAGTTTCCATTGTCTCATTTCAGGCATTCTAGTGAAGCTGCGGATGAAAGAGGGTTCAGAGATAGGTTTGTATCCATGCTTCCCATCCGATATCAAAATTATCCACGGAGTGCATAGTTAAACTATGGAACTCACTGCCACAAAGAGGCAGTGATGGCTTCCAACCCAAGAGGATTGGGCAAATCTGTGGAGGCGGCTATTGATGGCCAGGATAGCAAAGCTCTGTCTCCAAGGCTGGAGGCAGGAATGCCTCTGAATACCAGTTTCTGGAAACCACAGGAAGGGAGAGTTGCTCTTGTGCTCAAATCCTGCTTGCTGGTTTCTCACAGGTATCTGGTTGGCCACTGTGAGAACAGGATGCTGGACTCGATGGGCCATTGGCCTGATCCTGCAGACTCTCCTTATGCTCTTACATTCCCTGAGTTTTCTTTGCACCACATTCTGTTCTTGCGATCTGATTCTAAACAGGTTTCTAAGGCTTAATTTGGATGACTGACCATGCACACTTTGTTCTTTACACTGCTTTCCATTCCTTTCTTTCTCAGCCATGTCTCATGTGTGCATGAGTGATTGTGCTCCAGCTGGAGCAAAGGCAGATCTAGGGGAGTGCAAACAGTTCAGCTGCACCTGGTGTGGAGCTTCTGGGGCGTTGCAGCAGGCGCCGAAACTATGGTGTCCAATGGAAGGCAAGAGGCTGGGGTGTGTGTGTGCTGGATTTTGGCATTGCATGGGGCACTACTGAAATTCAGATGCCAAGGTCCACCACTGACATGAGACCATGTCTACAAATGCATTTCTTTCAGTTACTAGGAAACACTTTTGTTGTCCTTGAAATATTGTGCAGAGGCACCAGCTATTAGTTTATCTATTAGAAAGCGGCTAGCTATCATATAATCTAACTAGGTACCAATTAGGAAACTAGATAACATGTGTAACTAGCTTACATGTTCTAAGGTTGCTTCCAGACAACATGTTCACTGAGCATTCATCCTGATTTTCTTGCAGAAAGTTTGCAGGGAGGTAATACAATGTCCTCTATTTATTGAGCATTCATTTTGATTTCTTTGCAGATACATCATACTATTGCATCAAGCAATTACTATTATACACTTTCCTATGCATTTTACTGTCACTTTCCTTCATTCAAAAAGATGGATTAAAAAAAGAAAGAAAAAAGATTTGTTGTACAAGAGGACCAAATCCATTTCAATGGTGCAACCTGAATTTGCTGGTATACAGTACAAGTGAATCCCATCTGCAAAACAGTGAAAGGAGACTATCGGTAAATTATTTCTAGCTTTCTAACACTGATCTATCTTCCAGCTGAAAGCATTCTCTAGCTGGCTAGCACTTATCTGATTCCCCAGTTGTTGTTGTTTTGTTATGATATAAAGAGGGTCCCTCTGTGTGTGTGTATATATTCTGCAACACATCATTGATGCAATCTTTAGTGGTAAATTTTCCTGGATCGTCCACAAACCATTCTGCTTTATTTGTTGTTCTGCGATGGCTTCCCCACTGCATACCCTCCAACATTTATCCAATGAAAATAAGGTTGTCCCATCCCATAATGATAATTTTATTATTTATACTGCATTGCCCCACCCGCCCCAGACAGCTTCCAACATATATAAAAAATAACAAAACATTAAAAAAAGCTTCCCTATACAGGATTGCCTTCAGACGGCTTGGGAGTCAAATAACTCCATACCTTCCAACACTTCTGCAATGAAAATAGGGACATCCTAAGGAAACAGGGACGCGGGTGGCGCTATGGGTTAAACCACAGAGCCTAGGACTTGCCGATCAGAAGGTCGGCGGTTCGAATCCCCACGATGAGGTGAGCTCCCGTTGCTCGGTCCCTGCTCCTGCCAACCTAGCAGTTCGAAAGCACGTCAAAGTGCAAGTAGATAAATAGGTACCACTCTGTCGGGAAGGTAAACAGCGTTTCTATGTGCTGCTCTGGTTCGCCAGAAGCGGCTTAGTCATGCTGGCCACATGACCCGGAAGCTGTACGCCGGCTCCCTCGGCCAATAAAGCGAGATGAGCGCTGCAACTCCAGAGTCGGTTACGACTGGACCTAATGGTCAGGGGTCCCTTTCCCTTTTAAGGAAACGTGGGGCATTCTGGGATCAAATCAGAAACTGCGATGGCTTCTCCTAAATCAGGGACGTCCCTGGAAAATAGGGGTGCTTGGAGGGTCTGCCAGTGTAATTGCATTATTGGCATCTGGATGGGCAAACTTGCACTATCTTGCACTAAAAAAAGCAGGAGGGGGAAAACTCTGGAACATGCAGGGTTTCAGCAGGAAGTTACAGGACATGCACAGATGGGAAACAAAGTAGTGCATGTTTGCCCAGAAGCTTTTGCAGGCACAGTTTTGGAAGCAGAACTAGATATAATCATCCTGTTACCATCATGAGCACCAGTAACCCCAAATGCACAGTGAACAGGACATCTGGAGGGATCCCGAGTTTTATTCGTACAGCAACAACTACATACTGACTCAAGAGACTGCCAACTTCCTCTCTCTCAAGTCTCCCTGCATTGGCATCACCTAGCTGGCAAGCTGGAGAAGGCTTAGCCTGGGCAAGTGCCAGCATGCAGACCAAGAAGTCCGAATTATATACATGACATTTCAAGGTTGGTAAAGAAAGAAAGAAAGAAATTAATGGCTGTGCATAATATGCACACATATGCTTCCTGTTAACGAAAAGGAATGTTGATGTGATGGCGCACATGAATTTGTGCTGGGGGTGGGTGTGGGGGAATGTGATGCACACCCACCAACATTTCTCTGATGAAAATAGGGATGTCTTATTCAACAACAACAACATTTATACGCTGCCCATCTGACTGTGTTGCCCCAGTCACACTGGGCTGCTTCCAACATATATAAAAGAATAATAAAACATTAAATATGTAAAATCTCCCTATATAGGGCTGCCTTCAGATGCCTTCTAAAGGTTGTATAGTTACTTATCTCCTTGGCTCGGAGGTCGCATAACTCTGTACCCTCCAACATTTCTCTGATGAAAATAGGAATGTCCTAACAAAAAGCAGGACATTCTGGGATCAAATCAGAAACAGGGACGGCTTCTGTGAACCTGGGACTGTCCCTGGAAAATAGGGACACTTGGAGGGTTTGTGTGATGTGTCCAGTGATTTGTCCAGTGAGCATGACTGCCCATGCACATGACTTACCCAAAGAGGGGGATTCCCCCCCACAAGTGAATGTAATGAGCAGAAAGAGCAAAATCCACCTCCATAAGCAAGCTTTCCAAATCCCGGAAACCGAAGACAGGAAAAGCCTTTTATGAAAGTGTGGATTATAAATCACTCAATCAACCAATCAATCAATCAATCAATCAGTCAATAGCATAAGGCTTGTGGTGTCAGGAAGGTGGGTATGGCTTGGCTGAAAAATGTCCTCACCGGCCCAATGGACAGGTCTGGTGGAGCCTAGTTAGGCCTGGAGGTCAGAGATGCTCCACGGCTGTTCTGGGGTTTCAGGCAGAAGTGGTCCTCAGGCCTGCTAACCGTCCGTCAAATTTTTAACCAAAGATGCCAGAGATCAATTCTCTCACTTCTGTGAAGAATGCACTCTGCCTCCAAGCTATGTGCCTTCCTTACAATTCTTGCCATTCTGGAAATCAGCGAATGGAGGGATATTCCCTTCCAGGGTGCTGCTTGAGTTATGAACAGTTGCACGCACCACACATGCACACCAGGGCTTTCCTAGATGGTGGCTGGCTGAAGTCGAGGGAGACTTGGATCTGTGCCTCCCTGCTTTTGCCAACTGTAAGCCAAGCTTGGGGAAAACACCCAGCCACTCCCGCCATCCTGGAAGTAATCCTTCCAGAATGGAGGTTTATTTGCTCAGCAATGAAAACATCGAATTGCATACCTCAGCATTTAAACACGCCCCACCGGATTTGCTCACACCCCTCCTGGTCTCGTTTGTGTAAGATTCAGGCTGCGTACACAAACAACCGCCACTCCCTCCTACGGGGATCAAGGAGTCAATTCGTTCCCCGGACCCTCGCCACCCCCATCTCTCGGTGGGCTGATGTGCCCATCACACAAGCAAAACACAAACACACCCCCATTTGGCATGGAGGCCTTATGAACCAAAGCTGAGGACCTTGACTGGCAGTCAACCTGCCCCATCCAGTTGTGGAGAAACAGAGTGACTCATGGCAAACAGGTCATGGTTTCAATAGGTTTGTCTTTCTTTCTAAACACCGCGAACAAAGAGCATTTCCCCTTCCTCCCCCAGCCTGAGCTGGCACTGTCACCCTGCTCAGAAACCCACACGCAAGAGGCACTGGTGGAAACCACAGAGACACAGGAGAGAAGTCACATTGACAGGAATCCATGGAAGTCTAGACGATAGCCAAGGGGAACTCTGGACTCCATGACTCTGAACCATGTCACCCAGCGCGATGGAAGAGGGGAAATGGGCGGGCTTGAGGTGCTTCTTCACGCAGCGCATGAACTGTGGGACTCGCTCCCACAGGAGGCAGCAATGACAGCTCCCAACTTAGAGGGCTTCCAAAGTAGATGGGACAAATTCGTGGCACAGAAGGTTATCAATAGCGGCAAGCCACGATGGCTCTGCTCTGCGTCCACGGTGGGGAGGCAGGTTTCTGGTGAAAGCACGATAAGATGGGCCATTAAAAGGTAAAGGTAAAGGACCCCTGGATGGTTAAGTCCAGTCAAAGGCGACTATGGGGTTGTGGCACTCATCTCGCTTTTAGGATGAGGGAGCCGGCGTTTGTCCACAGACAGCTTTCCTGGACATGTGGCCAGCCTGACTAAACCATTTCTGGCATGATGGGACACCGTGACAGAAGCCAGAGCGCACAAAAATGCTGTTTACCTTCCCGCCGCAGCGGCACCTATTTATCTACTTGCACTGGTGTGTTTTCGAACTGCTAGGTTGGCAGGAGCTGGGACAGAGCAATGCGAGCTCACCCTGTCACGGGGATTCAAACCACCAACCTTCTGATTCAAGAGGCTCAGTGGTTTTAGACCACAGCACCACCTGCGTCCCATTGGCCTGATCCAGCAGAGCTGTTTTTATGTGACGATGATTCAGATAAGGATTTTTTTGTTGGTGGTGGTGTGTGTTTTGTGTGTGTGTGTGTACTGGTCTTCTTTAGTATGCTTCTGTTTGACTTTAAGCAGTATTGGAAATTGTTTCTGTTTTGTTTTTTTATGAGCTCTGAAACCCACACCTCTCCCACGCTCAGGGATTGCCCCAATTCAGCCCCCCCCCCACAACACATTTTGCACGTTGGATCACTAATTGGTTCAGAGAAAGGAAGCTCGTTAGTAGCTTCCAGTGAGTCAAGGCTGTGTGTGGGAAGGAAGAAAGCAGGGAAGTCAAATCTCACACAGCTGCTCAAAGAAATGGGAAATATATTTTTAATAAAAATGGGTGGGAGGGGGCGGGAAGAGAGAGACGCTTTCAACTTTTCCTTAGGGGCTTCGGGGTCTGATTCTGTCTTCCAGAGAGTCTTGAATGGCTAGGATATTGGTGGCGGCAGGAGGAATCTGAGCAGGAGCTGGAACTGCCAAAAGCATCCCCAGCACACCTCATTGTGTGCCAACATGAAAACACACACACACACACACACACACACCCCTGCCTGTTGGAGCGCTGGTGTCTTGTGGCAAAAGGGTGTGCCTCCTTACCAGCAGTGGACTGTCTCCATTGGATGAGCTTCTTGCCTCTCCACTGCATCTTCCAGTGGCCCCGAAGGGAGGGCCAGTGGTGGCTGGTGCCCAATGGTAGGGACGGGGCAAAAGGGAAGGAGGACAACAGGAGGGGGAGCCAGAGAGCCAGTGCCAGGCAGAGCCAATGAATTCTAGTTTTGTCTTCCTCCATTTCCTCCTTAGGATGCGGGTGGCGCTGTGGGTAAAACCTCAGCGCCTAGGACTTGCCGATCACATGGTCGGCGGTTCAAATCCCCGCGGCGGGGTGCGCTCCCGTCGTTCGGTCCCAGCGCCTGCCAACCTAGCAGTTCAAAAGCACCCCCGGGTGCAAGTAGATAAATAGGGACCGCTTACCAGCGGGAAGGTAAACGGCGTTCCGTGTGCTGCGCTGGCTCGCCAGATGCAGCTTCTCACGCTGGCCAAGTGACCCGGAAGTGTCTGCGGACAGCGCTGGCTCCTGGCCTATAGAGTGAGATGAGAGCACAACCCTAGAGTCTGGCAAGACTGGCCCGTACGGGCAGGGGTACCTTTACCTTTACCTTTTTATCTCCTCCTTCCTGCTGCATTCGGCAGAAGGGCAAAACTGAGATTGAGACGGAGGAAGCCGACAGGCAATGCCACCCCATGGATTGGAAGTAAGCAAGAAGGAGTAAGAGCTCCTTTGTTGAAATGGCCCCTGTCTCTTGAGGATCATTCCTACCCGCCCCCCCCCCGCCCCCGCCGTAATTCCTCATAAGTATGTATCTGTCAAAGAGTGAGCCAGCAGGAAATCACACCATTCCAAGTTGGAGTTAACTCTTTATGAGCAAAAACACGATCTGCACATAAAGTGGTACCTTGGGTTACAGATGCTTCAGGTTACAGACACTTCAGGTTACAGACTCTGCTAACCCAGAAATAGTGCCTCGGGTTAAGAACTTTGCTTCAGGGTGAGAACAGAAATCGTGCTCCAGCGGTGCGGCAGCAGTGGGAGGCCCCATTAGCTAAAGTGGTACCTCAGGTTAAGAACAGTTTCAGGTTAAGAACGGACCTCCAGAACGAATTAAGTTCTTAACCTGAGGTACCACTGTACTTGGCAGAGTGTCAGGCCTCTGAGCACAGTGGCTCCTCCCCTGTAGGTCTGGCCCCCCCCCAGACATCCAAGCCCCTCCTTTCCAGGGCTTTCTCCAAGCAATCAGAGACTGCACCTGTCTACAGCCTGTCCGTTTCAGCCCTCTTCTGGTTCTGGCAGACAGGGTGGAGGGAGAGCATGTCACAGCAGGAGGGGGAGACCCCCATGCCTCTTCCTCAGCAGGACCTATCTCTGCCTCATGGCCTCCCTCCTCTTCCGCTTCTGCTTCTGCTTCTGGGCTTCTCTCTATCCCAGACTCCCCCTGCTCACTAAGTCCTGTTACCTCTTCAGCTTCCAGCTCCTCCTCTCCCCAGTCTTCTCCCTCTGTCCACCCATCATTGCCCACCACCACTCCCCAGGCTTTGGGCCTTCTTCCCTTGGGGGTTCGCCAGCTGGTTCCACCCACCATTCCTCTGCGTCCAACCAGTCCATGATGGTATCGTTGTTCCACAACGGAATGAACCATAGGTGGGGACCTTCAGGCCCAGCGCCCAAATGCAGCCCACCAGGCCTCTCTCACCGGTTCTGCTCCACACCTTCCCCCAGTTTATTTTGCCTGGCTGGAAAGTGTCTTTTTTGAACTGCAACCATGCTTGCCTGGATAGAGAGAGGTCAGTTGTAAAAACTGCTGGCATTTGTCTAATGGAGTAACATCCATCTCACTCTGGCATGCACTCCTCAAAAGACACGTCACCCTAAGGCAGATAAAAGTTCCCCAGCCCTGGAATAAACACTGCCAGTGTTCCAGTGCTGATGCCTCTCATACACTGCATGTGTTTGATGGCTGTGCTGCACCTCTGGGCAACTTTGCTGCTTTTGATCTTTGCTCCGATCTGTAGGGGCCAGTGGGTGGCTCCTGGTGTCCAGCTCCTGGAAGCAGCCAGCCCCAGGTGAGGCACGGATCAGGTTTTGCTTTTCCTGGAAGGGTTACCCACCTGTCTCTTTCAGATTGTTTTGTCTGTGCCTTGCCCATCCTTGTCTGTGTCACATTCCTTGGCTGCCGTGCTGAGGTGGGTCCAGGCAGGAGTAGAGCAGTCCCTGCCTGCCTCACCCCATTGGCTTGCAATGCTTCAGAGAGAGGAGGAGGCTATTTGGGGTCACCTTGCTTCAGCTGTGTGCAGCTGCATCTGTTCATTCATTCATTCATTCATCCATCCATCTATCCATTCATTAAATTTGTATATCACCCGGCATCCAGAGATCTTAGGGCGGTTCACAACATAAAATGACAACTAGGGCCAGGGCCTTTTCAGTACTGGCCCCAACTTGGTGGAACACTCTGTCTCAAGAGACTAGGGCCCTGCGGGACTTGACATCTTTCCACAGGGCCTGCAAGACAGAGCTTTGGATTCAGTCTGACCCTTATGTTTTCCCTCCCCTTATGGTTTTGATCCATGGGCTACTTTTAAAATGAGGCTGCATTTTAAATTGCATTTTAACATGTATTTTAAATTGGTTCCCCCCCCCTCCATTATGTATTTACTGCAATTTTACTGGTTTTAGCCTCCCTGAGCCCAGCTCTGGCCGGGGAGGGCGGGGTATAAATAAAATTTATCATCATCATCATCATTAATAGAAACAACACAAAATACAAAGTAAAAATAAGAACAAAAACAAACCAATAATCCCCACCACCACATACACAACACAACTGAAAGGGCATCGGGTGTCAATCAGCCAGAGACCTGGTTGAAGACGCCTGGCACTTAAAGGTGTATAATGAAAGTGCCAGGCAAACCTCCCTAGGGAGAGCATTCCATGAATGGGGAGCCACTGCAGAAAAGGCCTATTCTCACGTGGAGGAGGCACACAAAGAAGGGCCTCAAAGGGTGATCTCAGGGTCCGGGTAGGTTCATATGGAGAGAGGCAGTCCTTGAGGCATTGTGGTCCTGAGCCATTTAAGGCTTTATAGGTGAAAACCAGCCCTTTGTATTGGGCCTGGAAACTAGTCGTCAGCCAGTACAGTCGGACCAGAATCAGTATAATGTGCTCAAACAGTCTTACCCCAGGGAGCAACCTGGCCGCCAAATTCTGCACCAGCTGAGGTTTCCGAACCATCTTGAGAGGCAGACATACATATAATGTGTTGCAATAATAATAATAATAATAAATTTTATTTATACCCCACCCTCCCCAGTCAAGACAGGGCTCAGGGCGGCTTAACACCAAATATATAATACATTAAAAACAGAAAATCAAACGACTGATTAAAACACAGCTCAAAATCACAGTAAAATCAAAATAAAATTTTGGCAACCCACTCAATCTAATCTAAGGATCCGAAACAATGCATTTCATAATAAGAAATGCACACAAACACACTGATGGTGCAGAAATAAGGAGAACTGGGCTTCAGACTGCAAAAATAAGAAAGGGAAAGTGAAAATGACAGATTTAAGCCTTGTCAGCCTTATCAGCTGCAGAGAGCCAGACTTGAAATGTTGATGCCCATATACTGAATTGCTGTATGGGACCTTCCCTCACTAAGAAACATAATGTGGAGAATGCCTCCAACTTTGTAGTTTTGTTTTCCAAGGTGGAAAAGAACAACTGGTTTCCAACGACCGAATTTCAACATGTTCAGAACTGTGTCCCCATCTTTAAGCATCCATATACTTTATCTTTTGCTGAAACTTACGGCCGCACACTCCCACCCTGTCTAGGGTGATTTAATCTCCCCACAACATTTCTGGCTGTGGGCCTGTATGCCTGTCGAAAAGACATGAGAAATGTTTCTTCAAATATATATATTTATAATAAGCTGTTTGGGAAGTCTGGATGGAGTCTGAGTTGTGGAGGTATCGAAACCCTCTCCTGGGATCTGATGTAGCACTTGGGTTCGTCAAGATGGCATTTTCCCAGGCTCCTGGCTCAGCCCTGAAATACACACCAGCACGACTGCAAGGAGCGTCGCAGGAAAAGGCAAGGGGCCTTTCTCAAAGGAGGTCGGGGAAAAGGGCTGGAGCTCATCAGTGGCAGAGCAGAGCTGTTTTGCAGCCAGAAGATCCCAGGTTCGGTCCCCGGCATTTAGTAGTCCTTTAAAAGTTCACTTAGAAAAGTCGTGTTTGGTTAAGTGACCAGTGTTTAGTGGGGAGGGCTCTGGTAAACTCTGGCCTAATTCACACAAACACACACAACAGATGGGGCAGCCAAATAATTCCTGGGCAGGACCACTTTGGAATGCTGATGCAGACAGGGGACTAAACTGCCTGGAACCTGTCCCAGTGCTAAATCAGGGTTTCTATTCTGGGCCTTGAGGAATGCCGTTGTTTAAATTTGATTAGAGGGGATTCCTGGAGTTAAGATCACAGAAACAGAGGGCAGTGTATAGCTCCATCTAGTCCAGCTTCCTGTTCAACTATGGTTTCCCATCAAGGCAAAGATTTCCACTTGCGCAACAGGACTCTCTCTGTTGCACACAGGCCGCCTCCTCCCCAAATCTGCTCCTTTGGGTTGTGGGAAGCCATAAACAAAATTTGCACAAAACAGAATGACACTGCGGCACCAAGGAGCCTGCGTTGGCCTTGTTTGGACCTGTGCAGACAGACAGCTGTCGCATGAGTGGGGCCCATCCAGAAGGGGATGTGTCTCATGCGTAGCACCCTGTTGTTCATAGGGAACCTGGTGCTAAATCATTCATGCTACGTTGGGTACAACTAGTGCTTTTTCTCTGATGCTACAAAGCGGTACACAGTACCTGCACACCCCACCCCCCCAAATCAGAGCCTCATGCCTCCTTCCCAAAGCCCGGGTAGTTTCTGCTCAGCTTAGGGAGGAAGGCATGATGCTCTGGCAGGGTCTAAGAGCCTTCCCTTGCATGGCGAATACTGGCAACTTTTTCCCTTGGGAGAAAGAAAAAGCATTGGGTACAATTCCCTGTTTTCTCACAGTGCTCAGCTGGAAGACCTTAAGTGAGGCTTGAAGACAATAGCTCTCACCTGTCATTGCTCCCCAGGAACTGGCATTCCAAAACCAGCTGGAGAACCCCCACGAGAAGAAGGTTCAGAGCCCAGGAAGTGGTGGTGGGTGATGATGGGTGGACAGAGGGAGAAGACTGGGGAGAGGAGGTGCTGGAAGCTGAAGAGGTAACAGAAGTTCTGTTTTGTTGTTATGCTTAATAGCCAGCCATTGATCAGCCTCTCCTCCATATCTTCCAGTTGCCACTCTTCTGGGCTGAACTTCCTCCTTGCAATTGATCCTCCCTTGAAATCGAGGCTGTTCTACACAGACTTTTCATGGAGGTTTAGGTCCCGTTGAATTCAGCGAGGCTTACTTTTGAGAAGATGGACACAGGATTATGCTGTAAACCTCTGTGTGGGGATGGATGCATTTTTGTCTCCTGGCGTACCTGCATGTGTAAACAGCTTGTAGGCCAATTATGGGGGTTTTTTTTATAGTGTATCTTTAGCATGAAGAGCAAACACCTCCTTGGCATTTATTAAAAGAGTGCAGGGCTGTTGCAGAGTAAATGGAATGAATACAGCACACAGAAGATGGATTAAGAGCCTTTCACAATGCACAGTGCCAGGCTTCAGAAGTAATCTTTGGTATGAGGATAGAAATGTTATGAGCAGGGCCCAGTTTTCAGGGTGCAGGATCAGGTGAGGGAATCACATGGCTGAAATAATGAGAGGGCCTGCAGCTGCCACGCTGAGACCCTTCCCACCACCTTCCCTGGGAAGAAGGTATTTGCATCTGGCTGGCAATTAATTATTGCAAACCAAGGCCACACTTTAGGAATGGCTAAGCCGCCAGCTCTTACAGAGCAACAGGAGCACACCCCACCTTTTGCAATGAAGCATTAACTATGTTCTGGACTTAACCAGTCAAACCCCCATTTGCTAGATTTAGTAAGCCAGGAGGGAAAGGGTTCACGAGGGCATGCGGTCAGGCATCTATAGCCACGAACACCTTGAGCTTATCATCTGGCTGCATCAGGTGAAAACGATCCTGCAACATGTCACCAGTGGCTGCTTTGGGTTCGTTGCTTGAAACTGCAATCGGTCAAGTCAAGGTCACTCTGAAGTCAAGCAACTTATCCTCAGAATGTGTGGCCACATTCTGTGGCTCCTCAAATGCTCCAGAGGTAGTAACCTCCAAGTGGTCTGAAATAACTCAGCCAGCTGGCTACTAGAGGATGCAATCCAAGTTGTGAAATGCACACGGTAGATGCAGTTGTATGCACCACAGCGGCATAGCATGGGGGACCACAGGGGTGGTTGCTTTGGGCACAAAATTGTTAGTGGCACAAAATTTCAACACCCAGTGTTGCCTCAATACAGCTGGGCACTTCTGTCACTGGACTCCATTGAAAACAGCTTCTCCATGTGAACCAGGAAGTGACCTCTCCAAAAAACGGAACAAGTCTTCTTTCCTTATCTCTCAGTCTGTGATCTCCTGGGTGACGTGGATGCCGTTAGGCATTGAATGTGCATGCAAGGTATGCGAGGAGAAAAACACAATCCTCCCATTGCCAACCTTCTCCTATTCCTTCTGTCTTGGCAAATGTGGGGCTAGGATTCCACGTACAATGGTACCTTGGGTTAAGTACTTAATTCATTCCAGAGGTCTGTACTTAACCTGAAACTGTTCTTAACCTGAAGCACCACTTTAGCTAATGGGGCCTCCTGCTGCTGCCACGCCACCAGAGCACAATTTCTGTTCTCATCCTGAAGCAAAGTTCTTAACCTGAAGCACTATTTCTGGGTTAGCAGAGTCTGTAACCTGAAGTGTGTGTAACCTGAAGCGTATGTAACCCGAGGTACCACTGTATGTTAATTTAACATGTAGTTTGGCCCCCCGTCTGTTGCTGAAGGCCTTTTCAAATGTACCTGCACCAAACCCACAAAATCTGACGCTTGAGCAGATGAAGGCGACTGAAGATGGTTGCATCCAACTCCAAACCAAACCCCTTGCAGGCAGGTTCAAATTTCTCCCTTTGGTCCAGAGCTTTTGGTAAGGAATGCATATTATTTTGAGGGGCTTGGCAAGAGAGGTAAACATTGTGCCCACCAGACCTCCCTGCTTCCCCATCCTCCAGCTTCGGAGATGTCAACAGATGTTATCGATGTGCTCACGAGCCCGTTTCTCAGTCTTAGGGGCTAGCACCTTGGCATTTTAAACATGAAATGAGATTCTCAGGAGGCTGAATCCTGGCTCCCGTGCCAATCCCATCCCTGCGCAATGCAGCTGCAGAATGCACGCACAGCCCAGCCTTTGATGAAGCAATTAACCTAATTGACCTCTTTTATTAGTAGTAGTATTTGGCTCTGCGGCCCGTGGGAATCTTGCAAAGCTCAGGGCTGTTTATGCACTGATCCACAGACAAGCTGTCCTGGGCAAAAAGGATGATTTGCGCGAGAGGCCCAACAGAGGGGAGCTCCCCGTCCCCCAAGCAGGCGCTAAAAGAGGGTGGCCAAAAATAAAATAAAATAAAATGCATCATGAGCACATAGGTATGGCGGGGCAGGGGGAAGAGAAGCAGCCCTCCTTGTGAGTGAAGGAAGGGAGGCAAAGTGTGCCTGGAGGTCAGACGTCTTGCCAGTTTGAAAGGGAAATGTAGAGACTAGCAGAGAGCACTTTCCCAGGGGGAGGTTAGCGCTTGCCTTCCAGTGCCAAATGGAAAAAGATGCCGCATTTCAGGCCTGAAGGAGAGGCGGGCGTGGGGTGGGGAGGAAGTGCCTGCTCTGCGCTTGGGTTTTTTTTTTACCTCCTGGATGATATTTATGGGTCAGGCCTGGCTTTGACCAGGTGCCTTCTCCCCCTCTCAGGGCTCCATTAGCGCAGGAAGCCTTGCCAAAGCCAGACAGGGGGAGGCACCAGGGACCCAGATCTCCTTTCAGAGTTTTATGCTATGCAATGGCTCAGGTCAATGCCTGGGAGTTGTGGTTTAGGTTTTTAGCATCTCTCCGGTTCCTCGTTATCCCACTCCCCCCTGCAGTTGGTTTCTGTTGTGTTCTTTTCCCTCCACCGAAGATATAGCAGAGATGAATTTCAGACGTCGCTTGCATTTCAGCCACAGACACACACTTTTAATCCAGTGCGACTCCTTGAAATGTGTGCCCTGCTTGACAACAGAGGGTCCTCCTGTTTTTTTAACAACCTGCAAGCAGGAAAGAAGGATTCTGTGTCTGCTTCTCCCACAACATCACTCCTCCTGTTCCTGTCACACACAAACACCACACCCGTCAGGAGTGCAGTTAGGTAATTTTAGACTTAATGGTCTTTTGCAAGGGATTTGAAATGGCAATGGGTGTTCTTTCACTTTCCCCAAAAAACATATTAAGCAGGTCCTGTAGTGTCTGGAGCCTTGCTGACGAGTTGTGTTGCGTTAGGGATCTCTGCCCCAAATTCCAACTGCGATGCACCATTGTCTCCTCCTGCAGCTGGGATGTTCACGTGTGTCTTGTTCTGAGTCTCAGTATTGTCTGTACTGACTGGCAGCGACAAAGGGCAAAAGAAGAGCCGGCTAGATCAAGCCAGTGGCCCATCTAGTCCAGAGTCCCATTCTCAAGGTGGCCAACCAGACTCCTGTGGGAAACCTTCAAGCAGGACCCGAGAACAAGAGCAACTCTCCTCTTCTGTCATTTCCAGCGTGGCTAGTAGCCATTATCATAGAATCACAGAATTGTAGAGTTAGAAGGGACCCCAAGGGTCATCTAGTCCAACCCCCTGCAGTGCAGGAATCTCAGCTAAAGCATCCATGACAGATGGCCATCCAACCTCTGCTTAACTTCCCCAATGGAAGGAGAGTCCATCTCCTCCCAAGGGAGACCATTACACTGTCTTTTCTTGTAATTTGAAGCCATTGGTTGCCTTGTTCTCAATGAATTTGCCCAACCCTCTTTTGAAGCTATCCACGCTGCTGGCCATCACTGCTTCCTGTGGCAGTGAGTTCCACAGTTAAACTATGTACTGCACTTTCTTTTCTCTGTCCTGCATCTCTCAACGTTCAGCTTCCCTGAATGTCCCTAGTTCTAGATCCATGACAGGGAGAAGAACCCTCTAGTTCCATGACAGGGAGGATTCACTTTCTCCACACCAGGCATTATTTTAATCTATAATCTCCTATGTGACTTTTCCCTGAACAAAAAGTTCCCAAATGCTGCTTCCTTTCCTTACAGAGTCTCTCAAAGCCGGAGACTTCCCCAAACCCTACACTGGACTTGCCAATGTCTCTTGCCTGAAACCTTGGAGAGGCACTGCCAGTTTGAAAAAGCAATATCTAGCTAGATGGACTAATAGTTTTATTCTGCATAAGGCAGCTTCCTGTATTCCTATGCCCCCCCTTTCATCTGTTGTTTCCCTATGTCATTGTAAGCTCCTCAGGGCAGGGACCTTTCCTCTGGAACTCTTCAAAGCACTGAAGGAATAGTAGCAGCAAGAAAAAACACCCCTCTTTCCTTCCTTGCTTACGTATTTCAGTGTCCTCCCTGCTCATTTCATGGAAGAAGGTGATTGAGAAGCAAATATCAATAAGGCACGGTCGATATGTTTTGAAAACACACTGGGAAGAGGACAATGATCCGACAATGAAGATGAATTAGAATGAGCATCTTGATCCCTCGCTCTCCTTTTTAATCACCAAATGATGGTGGGCTCTGTTTACCTTTCCCCCGAGAGCTATTGGTGAGCTTTCAAGCTCACCAGCTGGAATCTTAAAAGTCTGAGCCTAAGGTTGCTGACTAATCCTGTGGGTCCAATAAATATATAATAATAGGTGCCTTGCTGTTTTTATTGTAATTATTGGTATGGCTGCAATTGATTTTATATGTGCATACAGTTTCAATTCAAAGTAAATTTTAATGATTGTTTTCTCTATGTTTTTAGTGGTTCCTATTTTTACCCGTAAGCGGCCTTGAGTCCCATCAGGGGGGGAAAGCAGGGTATAAATAAGAGTTTGGACTTGATATCCTGCCTTTCACTCCCCATAAGGAGTCTCAAAGCTAGTAACAATCTCCTTTCCCTTCCTTGCCCACAACAAACACTCTGTGACGTGAGTGGGGATGAGAGACTTCAGAGAAGTGTGACTTGCCCAAGGTCACCCAGCAGCTGCATGTGGAGGAGTGGGGAAGCGAACCCGGTTCACCAGATTACGAACCCGGTTCACCAGATTACAAGTCCACCGCTCTTAACCACTACACCATGCTAACTCTCATATAATATATAAGTATATAATAATAACAGAAGAAGAAGAAGAAGAAGAAGAAGAAGAAGAAGAAGAAGAAGAAGAAGAAGAAGATAACAACAGTACAAAAGGAGAAAGTAGGGATGGCCACTAATTTGTATGGCTTTGAAAGGGGATTAGACAAATTCATAGAGGAGAGAGCTATTGATGGCTAGTAGCCATGATAGGACATCCCTATTTTCACTGGAGAAACGTTGGTGGGGAATAGGATGTCCCTATTTTCACCAGAGGGTATGTGATGGCTATGTTCTGTCTCCACAGCTGGAGACAGCAATGGTTCTGAATACCATCTGCTGGAAACTGCAGGAGGGGAGAGTTGCTCTTGTGTTCGAATCCCGTTTTCAGGTTTCCCACAGGCATCTGGTTGGCCACACTGAGAACAGGATGCCTTCCCCAGGTATCCAGTTGGCCACTGTGAGAACAGGATGCTGAACTGGATGGGAGATTGGCCTGAGGCAGCTGGTCTCTCCTGATGTTCGTATGCTCCTGTGAGCAAGTCTGGCCTCCGCATTTGTCACTCGTTGCAACTTCTACCTTTGAGCAGCAGCCACTTTCTGCACAAACACACGCAGCCTCTCTGCCTTCCATCCAGGTGAGCAAAAGGCATTATTGGAGTTCAAGGCTACATCCCAGTCAGAAAAAAATGCTCAAGGATGGTGTGAAACAGGGCAGGTAAGAGGCATGACCTGCAGAGCCTCCAAGTGTCCCTATTTTCCAGGGACAGTCCCAGATTTACAGAAGCCGTCCCGGTTTCCCATTTGATCCTGGAATGTCCCGCATTTTCCTTAAGACGTCCCTATTTTCATCAGAGAAATGTTGGAAGGTGTGGAATAGGACGTCCCTATTTTCATCAGAGAAATGTTGGAAGGTATGTTCCTGGAGAGGGAAAGACTGTGATGTCAGGAGAGTCCTGACAGCCAGAGAGAGAGAGAGAGGCTTGGAGAGAGGCATTTGATCCCGGTGTCAAAGATTCCTCATCCTGGACTAACTGCTCCAGCTAAGAAGTGCAAGAAGCGTTAAGGGGTGGGTGAGAGAAAACAGAAACACTACTGGGATATGGGAGTTGCCCAGCCAGAAGTCTGAAGTCCACCATCTGGCCAAGGTTTCGGTTTGTAAGAAGCCGCTTAACAAAGCCTTCTACCAGGCCTGAAGCCATAGGTACCATCCTCTGTCTTCTGTGAAGCATTTTCGTGAATAGAGCCTGCTATGGGCACTTGCCATCGCTCAGATAATCCCTTCACAGGTTCTGGAATAAGCACACACCTGCCCACAACCACCCACCTCCAGTCGGCCACTCGATTTGCGGTGAATCATCAAAGGAGCCTCCGAGTTCAATAAAAAAGGTAATAACGGGCAGTTGCAACTTCCTGCATCTCATAAACTGACAAAACGTCACTTTGGGACAGAGACTTATGAGAAACAAATTTCTCAACGTCTTCCTTGGAACAGCGAGTTCCAGAAGGTGAGCAAGGAGAGGCTGCGGAGAGAGGATGCTTAGGAAACAACCAGGAACGGATTCAAGCAGGAACTGGAGATAAGCCGCTAAATCTCAGAAGACCACAGAGTAATAATTAAGATTAACGTTCTCGAGGGGTGGATTTGTCCCAGAAACTAACAGGTGCCACTCAGCTATACAAATGGTGGATTTTCCAGAAGAGAAAGAAGGAAGCTAATGGGTTTTTTTCTCTCTTCTTCTTCTTTCAAAGCCCCAACCCAGAACTTCTCTAACATGCTTGAAGAGGCAGAACCGCACAGGGACAATGTAAAAAGATAAAAGGCAGACTCTCTCTCCAAACGACCCCCCGTAGTGTGAAGGAGGGCAGAAGAGATGCCAGGATTTTATTTTTAAAAAATAAAAAGCAGTCTGATTGGAAAGCAGAAAAGGATGTAGAAGCCAAGGAGGTATCTGTTGCCCCGTTTAAATTCATCTTTGAAGGCTGATAACAAGAGTTATAAAATGATGGCAGTTATTGATAAGTGATTATCAGTGGACTTAACTAGCCAATGGCAAAATAGAATCCAAAGCCACCAGTGCTTGCCACTGATTGCAGGCTTGGGAGGAGATCCAGCAGCAAAACCCGTCTTTGAGTTTCACATGCATGGTTTTCAGCCCTGCCTGCCTCTCGGAGGTGACTGTAGGGACTCAAAGGTGGTGGTGTCCGTCTTACCACCATGACACTTGGTAGTTGCATTGAGTTGCTGTCATGTGTCTAGCCCTGAATGATGGAAGCTCCAGAGTCTGGAGAAGCTGTTGCGTTCAGATCTTGCTTGTTGGTTTCCCATGGGCATCTGGTTGGTCAACTCTGAGAACAGGATCCCAGGCTAGATGGGCTTTGGCCAGATCCAGCAGGCCTTCTCTGTTTTGGTGGCTTTAGTTATTAATTCATTTAATTTGTATCCAGCCTTTCCTCCGAGCTTAAGGGGGTATACATGGCTCTCCTCCCCCACATGTGTCAACATGGATGTTTCGGTGTTGGTTAGAGCGTGATGCTGATAACACCAAGACTGCAGGTTCAGTCCCTGGATGGGACAGCAGCAGATTCCTGCATTGCAGAGGGTTGGACCAGATGATCCTCAGGGTCCCTTCCAACTCAACAATTCTATGATTTCATTCCCATATAACCCTGTGAGGTAGATTAGGGCAAGAGCCAGCGACTGGTCCAAGGTTACACTTCATGGCTGAATGGGGAGTTGAACCTTGGCCTCCCAGGTCGTCGTCCAATGCTCTAACCATTACACCACACAGCTTTCTTAAACCTATGCTGCCCAGTATTCCCAGATGGTCTCCCATCCAAGTACTAGCCTTTCTGACTTAGCTTCTGAAATCAGGTGATGTGTTCAAGTGCTCCAGGAACAACCTTAGCATGAGAAGGGGGCATTGCACATTCATCTCTTTATTCATCAGTAAACTTGGTCAGGTATGAAACAGTCTGGGGGTTCAGCGGAGGAGGAGCCTGGTCACTTCCTGCTGCAACTGGCTGCTTCCATTAAAGTGTGTCCACATATTCAGAAGATATAGCTTCTATACTGTGGTGCACACAAGAATGGAGGGTTCTCTCTCACCTGATTCCCCAAATCGGGAAGGTTCCAGTCTATTCAGTTTGTTAGCACTCCATAGGGTTCTCTCACCTAGTGAGTTAATGCCTAATGTAAGACTTCTCCGGAGTAGGGAGGGGGGAAATCATAGATTTAGAAAGGACCACAAGGGTCATTAAGTCCAACCCCTGCAATGCTGGAATCTTTTGCCCAACATGGAGTTCAAACTCACAACCCTGAGAATCACAGTCTCACACTCTACTGACTGAGCTACATGAGTCTCAAACCTGTGTCCATCCAGACATGGTTGGACTCCAGCAACTATCAGCCAGCATAGCCAACGGTCCACAATGATGCGAGTTGTAGTTCATCCACATCTGGAGGGCAGCAGTTTCCTCATCCTTGCCCTAGAAGCATCCGGGGACACAGGTTGCTTTCTTGGCCACCGCAGTGCATCACACCCGGCCAGAGGTTTTCCGTGAGAGAGCATGCGCAGTGAAGCAGAAGCTGCTTTTCCCGTTGCATGTCTCCATACAGATGCAGCATGCCTCTGGATATCAGAAGTGGCTGATGTTGTGGGCTCCCCACCAGCACACATCAGCCAATAACCACCCCTTTCCCAGCTGGGAAAATGATCGGATGCATAAACCCCAAAGGGCTGAGCCATCCACATGCTTCTGGGACTCACCCACATTTTGCAGTGCTGTGACATTGAACTGTGGGGAAATGTATGGGTGCATGTGCAATGGGGACCTTTGTCACACCGATGAACAGGGCAACTGGCTTCTTCCAGGGAACAAACCCTACCTGGAGAAATTTAAAGCCACTTCCATAAGGGCAACCGTTACCTTTGCTCTAGCCACAAGCTATCTGCACTGTCAGCTTCCTGGTCCCAGGTAGAAGGGAGGGCTGTTTTTAAAGCTACCACTTTGTTTAAAAGAGCAGGCAAATAAACAAAGGATGTTTTCCCACATTTCTGAGTTGGCGTTAAAGCACTTCAGTGAGGATGTGAATAGGTTCCTCACAGCAATTGGGAGCAGGAAGTCCTCCAGGTAATTGTCTGGTCCTTGAGGTGATCAAAGTGTAAACAAAACAATTACAGTGAGGAATCTAAACATCTTCCTTCCCTTTTCTGTTCTCCTTTTCTCACTGCTGGAGACCCTGAAGAGAAGCAGACTCTTGTCAGGTAATTAAAACTGGAGGGATTGTCCTTGGCTGAGGTGTCAAAGAGGAAGTCCTCAACAGAGTGTGAAAGAGTTTATTCCCGCCTCCTCGGTTTAAGGGATGCAGTGCAAACAAATAAATGACTGGGACTCTACTGTTGTCCCCAAAATCTTTTATTCACCCCATTGCCTTTAATTCCTGAGATGCCATGGCTGGAAAACTCAGGTTGTGTGTCTGCATTTGGGCAAGGAGGGGATGGAATGTGGGGGTTTTTATGACTCTCTCTTATAGAATCATAGAGGACAAGGGTGGTGCTGTGGGTTAAACCACAGAGCCTAGGGCTTGCTGATCAGAAGGTCGGCAGTTTGAATCCCCGCGACAGGGTGAGCTCCCGTTGCTCGGTCCCTGCTCCTGCCAACCTAGCAGTTCGAAAGCATGTCAAAGTGGGAGTAGATCAATAGGTACCGCTCTGGTGGGAAGGTAAACGGCGTTTCCATGTGCTGCTCTGGTTTGCCAGAAGCGGCTTAGTCATGCTGGCCACATGACCCGGAAGCTGTACGCCGGCTTCCTCGGCCAATAAAGCGAGATGAGCGCCGCAACTCCAGAGTCGGTCACAACTGGACCTAATGGTCAGGGGTCCCTTTACCTTTTACTTATAGAATCATAGAACTGTAGAAGTCAGAAGGGACCCCGGGGTCATCTAGTCCAACCCCCTGGAATGCAGGAATCAGAGCTAAACCCTCCATGACAGATGGCGCTCCAACCTGTGCTTAAAAAGCCTCTGCTATTGGAAGGTGTGATAAATAAAAAAGGATCAGACAAATTTGTGGAAGATAAGGCTATATCCATAGGCATGTTCACAGATCATACTTTCACACAAATGCTTGTAGATATGTAGAGAAAGCTTGCACCTGTGTAGAGTGTAATGTGTGAACAATCCCAATGGCTATGAGCCTTGATGATTATGGTCCGTGCTGGACTAGCCGGGCCGTTGGCCCAATCCTGAAGGGCTCTTAGCTGCCGATAATCCAAAAACTGTCAGAATTTGATGTTTCGAAAACGGACCCCACAAGGTGGGAGGAAGCTGCGAGGGAGGGCTAATGATGGAGTGACAATGTCAGGTGGGAAAAGGGGTTGAGCGCGTCTCCCTTTGTTGCATCTCTGCTTGAAAACTGGCCCCTCCTAAGTGAAACTTTTCAAAAACAAAAACAGGAAAAGGTTTCATGGCACAAGTTTTTGTGTAGGTTGTAGTTAAAGTTTGAATTTAGATTATGACAGTGTAAACACTTTTGAGGTAATAATTAGGAAGGAAGGAAGGAAGGAAGGAAGGAAGGAAGGAAGGAAGGAAGGAAGGAAGGAAGATATGAACATCTTAAGATGGACACCAGGGGATTTGGTTTAACGAGGAACCTTAAGTCTGATTCTGTGCAGGGAAAGGGCTTGCGTCCATGTAACACTCTTAAGAAATGGCTGCTAAGTATCCTTGTTTTGCATTTCCATGTCTTAGTAAGCATGGTGGGGAACAAGCAAGCAGGAAGGAAGAACGCCAGAGGCAGGTGTGAGCGTAAAAGCTGAGGTGAGAAGCTTTTCAGTTGGATGAAACAAATGGAAACCCAAACAGCTCCATGCAAGTCAATAAGTAGTCCTGGAACACTTGAAAAATAAAATAAAGTCATCACACAGCAAAACTGGCCCTTGATGTGAGGAGAACAATCTAAACTCATGGCTGAGGAATGCCGTTGTGGGCGCACTCAGGTTTGCACAGGTGCACAGTGGTGATGACGCCAAACTGGGGGGGGGGGCAGGAGGGGGCGAGTACACACTCTGCCCGTCTGGCTCCGTAGAGCGTGTGCCAAACATGCAAGCAGCCCTCTTTTCTGAAGTGGTTTCTCGTCTACTCAGGGTGGCGAAGAGGCAGATTAAGACACTCCAGTAAAGGATTACTCAGGTTTTGTTTAACAATCCCAAGGACTCTTGGGCTAACCCCCTTTTCAACTCGCGCCAGAGGATGCCGGGACCATGATTCAAGACTGATGCATTGGCAGCGAACCTTCTTGCCCTCCTGGGGGGCTGCCAGGGACATTGTCAGCTCCAAACCATGTTCTGATGAGGGACATGTCCTCTGCGCATGAGGTGGGAGGCGTGGCTCGCTTGGCGGAGCGCACACTCAACTCAGCACACATGACTGAATCACAGAATTGTAGAGTCGGAAGAGACCCCGAGGGTCGTCCAGTCTAACCCCCTGCAATGCAGGAATCTTTTGTCCAGCGTGGGGCTCAAACCCACGATCCTGAGATTAAGAGCCTCATGCTCTACTGACTGAGCTATCCCAATAGCCTGAGCCTGGTTCTCCCCATCTGCAGTGGAAAAGATGTCAAGGTGCAGGTTGCAGGCACACAATAACATCCAAAGCTACCTTCAACCAAGGAAGGCTTTTGGTCCATCTCACTTAACTCTGCCCACACTTACCGGGAGCCGCTCTGCAGGATTTTCAGACAGGATACTTATCAGCCCTTCTGGGAGATCGGTGGTGGCTGAAGGGGCAGACAGAGCAGAAGGCAGGGAGGTGGAGGCAGAACCAATGGAGTAAAATCTAGTACCTTCTGAATGCCAAGCAGATGTTCTGCTGCTGAGCTAAGGTAATATTTATCATCATCATATTATTGTTGTTGTTTTTATTGTTTAAAAGAGATTAGAACTGAATAACAAACAAAACACAGACCCATTGGCCATCTGTCAACAATTCTGTTGCATATTGGAGGTGCCCCCACGCGGAAGGCACTTTCCCTTATTTTGTTTGATGGGAGCAGTCAGAGGAGGACCTCTGAAGATCTCAAATTCTCTGGCAGATACAGCTGTGTGGACAAGCTCTCAAAGCAGAGAACTCAACTGTCGGGGCTGCATTTTCAGCGACCTTATAAATGCTCTGATTTCAGCTTGCATTCTCCACCCTCACCCTCCGGGTTTGATCGCAGAACAGCCATTTTGGGTGAATGGAGCTGCTTTCAAATGCTTCCCGGGGTTTCATTATGATCAACTGCCTTCCCCGCTTTCCAAATCCGTAAGAAAGAAATCTCAGAATGGCCTCCCTCCAGTACTCAACAGGGCAAACCTTTTCTTTTAATGCTTTTTTACTGCTCACCCCAACACCGTCTTTGTACCCAATAAATCTGCAGACCTGGCTGAGAAACAAAAAAGAGAGTGGCCAATTCTATTAAAGGCACATCAGTAATTTGTTCCTGCCAGTCAGAAAAGTCTTGTTTCTGTAGGTTGCAAATGGTTTTTGTGTGTGAATCCCAGGAAGATTTAAAACTCTATTCTTGGATATGTTCAAGATCAGATAGTAGAAAAATGTGCAACTTAATAGCCTTTTTCCCCAGGCTACTTTTAATACCGCATCATAGAGACATTGTCCAGGGGTGAACAGGCTTCAGGCTTACATTAGAACCTAAGAAGAACTTGCTGGATCAGGCCCATCTAGTCCAGCATCTTGTTCTCACAGTGACCAACCAGATTCCCTAATGAGATATCCACAAGCAAGACCTGAGCAGAAGAGAACTCTCCTCTACTGTGCAGTGACGTAGCATGGGGTGTGTGTGGCCCACAGGGGCGGTTACCTCGGGTGCAAAATTGTTAGGGGTGCAAAATTTCAACACCCAGTGCTGCCTCAATACAGCTGTGCCCTTCTATCACCGGGCTCCATTGAAAATGGCTTCTCCATGAAACAATGGAACGACTCTTCTTATTTCTGCATTTGCGATCTCCTGGGTGATGGGGATGCCGTTAGGCAGTTGAATGTGCATGCATACTTTGTCCGTTTCCCTCCCTCTCCATGCAGCCCCGGGCATTGGCAACCTACGCTACACCACTGCTCATGTGGCTTCCACCGACTGGTGTTGGCAAGCCTTGTTGCCTCCAGCTGTGGAGGCAGAGCAGAGCCATCAAGGCTTGCAGGATCAGTCTCTTTCAGAGAACCCCAGGACTCCTGGATGATTCTCAGGGAGGGCTCTTCAAGGAGAAGACCTGTGATGAGGGTCAAGCTTTGGTGAAAGACAGCTTGCTTGCCCACTACTCAGGGTTGTCCCTGGGGTGTGAGTCTGTGCATGTGATGAGAGCTCTGTGCTTGGGGGTACCAGTGCCTGACAGGCAAGCTGGCGAGCCCTGCTGATTCCTGCCCTTCTGCTGAGGCTTTTCACCTCTTCCCTTCCTAGAGCAAAGCATAGAGAAAGGAGGCGGTGGCCCAAAAACAGCTGCAAAAGACACAATTCAAGTGGGAAGGGGTGGGGAAGAGAGAGGAGCCTCCGTCGCTGCCATCAGGATAGAGTATGTAGAGCACAAGGGATGGCAGAGGCAGGGTGGGAAGATTAAGTGTGTGTGTGTTTTGAGGGTGCTGGCTGGGGCTGATAGGAGTTACAGTCCAAAGCAGCTGGAGGGCACCAGCTTGGCAAAGGCTGCAACGCAGGACGCAAAGTGCAACCTGAAAGTGTGACCCCTGCGAAACTCTGGCTTATGACAATAGTTCCACAGTTCGTACAACGAGTGATCTGGCGAGAAATAGTGGAATAATGCCCCCCCCCAACTAGTAACCATAAAAGAGGCACCAGGGAGAGGCTGCTTTTGCACATAACTGGAGGAATGGGACGACTCCTTCCCGTCCCCAAATATTATGATCAGTCAGGCCGGGGGAGCGCGAGTCTTTTCCCAAATGGAAATTTAATTGGGCGCATCTCCATCCTGCAGATTCTTATTTTAGGCTTTCCAAAAGCCTTTAAAAGCCGCAAGGCCAGTGATAAATAAAGTCATGTGTGGCGTCTCCATCTGTTGCCAAGATGAGCTCTCCTTGTGAAAGCAATAACCAAACAGGGTGGCAGGCGGGTGGGGGGAGAAGGGTCTGACCTTTCTAACAGAGATTTGGTGTGAGGCCTGGGTGGCTTGGGAAGAAGAAATGGGGAGAGGGAAACAATCCAAAATGTCCTCTGAGCCTGAGACTGGGGTCTTACTCACCTTTTGCCCTGCCACACTGCTCAACTATCCTGATTTGAACCCCAGAATCCTGGCTTCTGATTGGATCCTGGAATGTCCCAGGTTTTGGTTTGGCGCTCTGAAGCGAGTCAGCTAGCTCATTCCAGAGCACTGGACCAAAAGATGCTCAATTTTTGGTCTTACGTTCACATGCAAATCAGGACCAGAAAAAACCTAGCATTCTTATTTTGACCAGCAGGATGTTGTAGGATATGCCCTGCTGTTTTGAGGCACAGGTCCATGCTTTAAAGCTCAACTTTTTTTTATGCTTCCCTGCAAAAACCCACTCTTTAAATCTGAAGTGCAACAAACAGCAGTTTGAGTTTCCCATGGATTGCCATTTGCTCCAATTCAGCTTGAAAGAGCAGGTTTTCATGGGGATAGCTCTGGAGCAAGAGAGAGAGAGAGAGAGCTTGGACGCAGAGCTTTACAGTATGCACTATGCCTGGAAAGCATGGAGGAAAGGTAAATTTGGAAGAGCCCTGAATGGGATGCTGGGGCAGCAGGTTCAGAGGTCATGGATGCTCTGTGGGAGATGCCATGACAATGCAAGAAACTCGGGTGAAAGTCAAAGCCACGGTGGAGTCAGGCCTCAGGTGGTAGTAGAAGGAATGGCTTCTCCTCTCCAGCAATGTCCAGCCATGGCAAGCTTTTGACAGGCTGCTAGGAGAAGCCAGCTCTGTTGGACTGCTCCCTCCATCAGCTGTCTCTTAGTAATAGCCACCCCACCAGGCTGCAGCAGAGCAAGCATTGCAGTAAAATAAACTTGTGTGAAGAAAGGGCTCTGCCATACATTAAAAGAGTCCACTGCAGGAGGGTGAACTCTGATACCAGACAGAAACACCAGGCTCTTCCCTCGCTCATTTATCCTCATAGCGACCCTGTGACATAGATTATTTGATGAAACACAGTGACTGACCCCAGGTCACCTGATAAGTGGTCACTTTGCTTCCTGGATGAGCAGGGATTTGAACTCAGGTCTCCCAGGTCCTTGTATGACCCTCTAACCACAACACCATACCTCTATGTCCTTTTCCACCCTCTCCATCTCTCTGCCCATATCCTGACACATCCCTGCCTGTGACCTTTGCTCAAACGGTTCAGCAATCCTTGTCAGCCGCAACTCTGCCCTTTCTCTCTTATTGCCCCCTCGTGATTAGAATTCCCTCTTCAAGCACCTGTTGCCTTAAAAATTAATTGCTACAGATACAAAAATTACTGATGCAAATACATATGCAAAACCATGCAAGATTTAATCTTCTTCAACAAAGAGAAGTGCAAAATTGTAAAAGCAGAGAGTTAAAGAAAAATGGGTAATTACCATAATGCTGTCACAATGTTCCTGATAGGATCTGCAATTTAGCATTGCCCTGCATTTTATGACACTTGCACACCATAAAAGGACTCCATGGGTGTGCACGCACCATACGCAGCAGCTTCAAAGCACATTCGCTTCCCCACAAAGAACCCTGGGAATTGTAGTTCACACCGCCCAGTGCTACAGTTCCCAGCACCCTTAGCAAAGGACAGTTCCAAAAGTTATTTGGGAATGCGCTTTGAGCTATTGAGGTATGGTCTGTGCACGCAGCCCATCTCTGAACCAAAACATGTATCTATCTCCTACCTTTATGGTTCAGGACCTCAATGTCTTCTGGAATGGGTCTCCTGATAGGAACCTACCCAGACCCTTAGGTCTTCATTTTAGGCCTTCAGCAGAGGCTTGGGGGATGATTACAAGGCTCTTTCAGGGCCTTCCCCAGTGAAGTCTGCTTGGCGCCTTCATTGGCATCTTTTGGGTAGCAGGTAAAAATGTACCTTTTCCTCCAAGCTTTCGGTGGATGTTGATGGTGTTATTTGCTGTTAGTTTTGCTGCTGAAGCACTCTGCTAGTTATATCGCGAAGGTTGCTTTGCATGCATGTGTATTTTAACCCAATTGCATGTACTTTTGTGTAAATGTGTTTTATTTTATGTTACAATGTGGTGTTGTTGTTTTTTACTTATGCTGATGCTCTCAAATATGCTGCACATTGCTTGGAGACAGAGAACAAGTGACTAACAAGTTCAGCAATGAACTAACTACAGTAATATGTAGAGCACACATTTAGCAGATGGTGAGTAGCTAACCAGTACACCTACTTGAGCCTGTCGTTCGAGTGCTAATTGTTGGACGAGGCCACATAAAGACCTCTGCTGCTCTCCCCCTCTTAGGGTCCTTAAACCAGAATTGACCAGGCAAAATTTTAAGCTGCGGATGTCTTCGAATACAGGGCTGTCCTCTAACATGCCTTCAAATGGAAGGCTGTCCTCTGCATAGTAGGCCATCTTCCCCCCTTCCCAATAATCCCCCCCCCATTATAACAACAATAACTGGGTTAACTCCATTCTAGTTAGAGAATACAATTTCCACCAAAAACATTACATTGCCTTCGTAGTTTCGTTTCAAGCATTTTCTTGAGACATTAATGGTGACTATAGCCTTTCCAAGGACAAATTTGAGTGGTTGGTGGGAGAGAATGGTTATCTTCTTCCTTTGCACAGTGGTGTAGCGTGGGGGCAGGGGGGCTGTGGCCCTGGGCACAAATTTATGAGGGGGAGCAACCAGGTGCCCCTATGACAGGCTCCATCGTTGAGGCCAGAGCCATGGGAAGGCAAGCCATGCCAGGGTTGGGCCTTTGGGGCTGGGGAGGCAGGAGTGCCTCTTTCTCCTGGTGGCTGGCAAAGGGACATCTGCCCATGCCCCCTCCCCGGGCCAGCCAAGAGGGAGGGAGGAGGAGGGCAGTGGTGCCCACTGAGGAGAGAGGGAGGAAGAGGAAAGTTAGAAAGTGCTTCCAGAGCCATGGGCGCTGCCCAGAGCACATTGCTGCAAGGACAGGAGGGTGAGGCAACACAGTGACAATCCTTCATGTTTCTGCTCCCAGGTTGGGACTCGTTTGCAAGGAGAGATTCCCTTGATTAGATGCTGGCCAGCGAAGGGACCAACCACTGCCTGGTCCACCAGGGGACACAACACTTGCCCTGCCCCGGGTGCCAGCAACCCATGTGACGCCCCTGCTTACATATGGGGAAAAAAGGAGACCAGGTTTCTACAAATGTATCTCCCTTTGGAACACCTTTAGCTGCCCTTCTAAGACCAGTTATTCACTTTGTTCAAAGGCAGTCTATCTTGGAGTGTTGGATTCCGGGGTAAACTATCAGGGAACTCCTCATTGTGAGCACCTGGAGGCATCTATTGGAGAGCTTGCTGAAAGGTTGGTCCGATTGTGGGAAGCCCTTCAGATCCCCTTCCAGATGTTGTTGATCAAGGAGGGGGTCTTGTGTTTTTCCTCCTGCCTCTGCTTGCAGCTGCTTGCCCTCCTTCCCTGGACTCAGATGTTTTGGGTTTGGCTCCCTCCCCCCAACCCACCTCCTGCTCTTTCAAACCCCTGCTCCCCCATCTCATCTCCTGGGTTGGGGTGTTTGCAAGGCCAACTCCTGATTCTTTCCAGCTGTGCTTGGCCTAAGCGGCTGACACAGTTCCTGAAGACTCTCCCTGCCAAGAAACAGGAATGTCAGCCAAGAGTTAGCAGCGAGCGCACGGAGAAAGCCAAAATCCCTCCGCCAATTAATCCCAAATCTTCCTCTTCTTGTCAGGGGGAAGAGACTGCAGGGAGAGGTACGTGTTTGCGTTCCCAGCTAAGACCTGGTCTCTCTGGAACCAGAGGCCAGTTCGGCCAAAGCACACGGTGTGGGAACTGGGAACGGCTGAGCCCGATGCTCTTCCCAAAACAGAGGGGAAAGCTACCTCAGGTCAAGGAAAGCCCTGTTTATTCTCTGGACGGACACCTGTGTTGATAGAAGGAGTCCAGGCAGGATGGGAGGGTCTCTTCCCACTGGCTGCTTTCCCTATCATCCCTTGAAAATGGTCAAGGTCTCTATCCAACGCCAAAGGCAAATGGTCTTTCCAACCCATCACTAGAGACAAATGCAAGGAAGGACATCACACAGCCTCCAATTTTGGGCTCCGTCTTGAGGGCAACCAAAGCGGAGCTTCGGATCATCTATGGCTCATACCCTCCTAGTGTCCTGATTTCCCGTCCTGGAATTAAGGAAGCCACCCTAGCTTCTGATTTGATCCCGGAGTGTCCCTGTTTTCCCCACCAGTGCTGCTGCCACCGAGCTCAGGGAGGAGGATGAGCTGACATTTGTCCTGAGTGGCTGTAGTGGTGCAGGAGGATCCCATTGCCACTGCCGACCTTCTCCCTTGGGCAGCTCATAGCAGCTGCTGGAGAGCAGAGGAGGAGCAGGAGGAGAGGCTGCTGCCACTGAGGCCCAGCCCTGTGTGATGTGCCATCTCTGCGATGCGCGCAGAGAGCAGGACCACCCTGGGCAGGAAGAAAGGGGGAGAGGAGAGGGGTGCAAGGACTTAGTAGTAGTAGTATTTTAAACTGCTTTGTGTGTCTGAATCTAATCTGTCCCTTTTCTAAAATTTATTTACTGGCATGTATCTTCATTACATTTCATTCAGCTAATTCTCCCCTGGCCTCCTCGCTGGCCCAAGTAGGACCAATTCAGCCAGCTAGCCCTGGGGATTCTCTAATTGATTTTTGAATTTTATTGTTATTCATGTTTTTATACTGTATTTTATGCTGCTTTTATAATTAAGTGTTTTAAATTTGTTGTTAGCCGCCCTGAGCCCGGTTTTTGAACCAGGAAGGGCCGGGTATAAATTTTTAAAAAATATTATTTATTACTTTTGTAAATCTACCAAAGCAGGATTAAGGGTTTTTCTCAGGAGGATGGGGGGCTTGTGTGCTACGTCCCATTGGTGTAGTAGTGGGGGCACTTGCCCTTCTTTTGATAGGTAATAAGAGATAATAATAGGTAATGCTCTGCAGCGGGGGGGGGGGGTGACACATTAAATGGAGGGTCGAGGAGGGTCAATGGGGGGGAATGAGAACTGCCCCTATTTTCATCTGAGGAATGTTGGAGGGTATGACGGCAAAGGTGTTCGCTGGATACAGATCCTTGGGTAGCCCAAATAGCCGTATGCGTACAGAAGAAGGAGGTGTCATCAGGGGTAAAAGAACTCCAAAGTCTGCAGATGTACAAAAATGAAAAGAAGCTATGAAAAACACACACACACAGCAGCAGAATGGGAATGGAAAATGAAGCAATGGAATGGAGTATCTGGGAAGAAGACAGGGCTCATAAAGAAGAAGAAGAAGAAGAGTTTGGATTTGATATCCCGCCTTTCACTCCCTTTAAGGAGTCTCAAAGCGGCTAACATTCTCCTTTCCCTTCCTCCCCTACAACAAACACTCTGTGAGATGAGTGGGGCTGAGAGACTTCAAAGAAGTGTGACTGGCCCAAGGTCACCCAGCAGCTGCATGTGGAGGAGCGGAGACTCAAACCCGGTTCCCCAGATTACGAGTCTACTGCTCTTAACCACTACACCACACTGGCAGACTGATGTGCGGACGTCCCAGTATAAACCCGCAAGACAATGCACTATTATTGTATCAATGACACCTTGCAGAACAGCCTTGCAAACAAGCACCCATCTGGAGGGGCCCAAAGGCATCTGGGTGGACATTAAAGGGGTTTTCCAAACTGCTTCTTCATCTGTGCTCTGTGGCTTTCGTGCAGCGCCTAGTGCGCAGCACCGACTCATCTCAGCGCGCATGGAAATGGCCCGAGCCGAACTGCCGGCGACGGGACTGTTAACAGCGGCGCTGGTCTTTCTGCTTGCTAATCACTTGGCGCAGCCTTTTCGGGATGCAACGCGCTTGAGAACCTTATCTCTGGCGCGGAGCCTGAGCCAGCCAGCCCTACGAAGGTGGTTTGGGGAGGAAGGACCAGCTGAACCGGTTGCCAGTGACCCAGTTCCAGGCTGTCTGCTCCCACAGCAGAAGAAGTCAGGGCGCAGGAGATCTGGGACTGAGCCAAATTGCCAGCAGGTGGGTTGGGTGGCTCAAGCTCACTTATTCCGAGCCGTGGCGTAGAAGGTCTCATTATGGATGAAAGCAGGCCAGGTGGTGTGACCCACGAGATGCCTTGGGGGGCAGCGTTGGCCTCAGGCAGTTCCCATGCTCCTCATGGCAGAGGGTGGAAAGTATGTCAGTGGAGAGCTGCTCTTGAAGAAGACAACAACAACTTGAGCGGCAAAACAAACAAACAACCCCTCGCTGGATTAGAGAAAACAGCACCCAAGTAGCTTAGAGGCCTTGAGGAACATGTTCAAACAGCCCCAGCTGTTGCCGCTGCCCTTGCCAGCTCCCGGAGGCCCATTTAACCATGTGGTGTCCAAATGATGAGAGGCAGAAGTCTGATCTTTGGAGGCACGTTGGATATTGTAGATGTGATTCCCAGCAACTGGGAGCACAGCCGTCATGGCCACTGGCCATTGATGGTCCTCTTTGCCATTCAAGTTGGTGGCCATCACTGCCTCATGTGGGAGTGAGTTCCATAGTCTAACTGTGTGCTTCATGAAGAAGTCCTTCCTTTAGATTATCCTGAATCTTCCAACATTGGGTGTCCCCATGTTCTGGTTTTATGAAAGAGACTTTCTTTAGGACAGATAAAAAGACAGGATGCTGGACTAGATGGGCCACTGGCTAGATCTAGCAGACAATTCTGATTTTCCTATGTTATTGTGCCTGCGGGATAGCACAGTCGGTAGAGCAAGAGGCTTTTAATCTCAAGGTCGTGGGTTTGAGACCCACCTTGGGCAAAAAGATACAGTGGTACCTCGGGTTAAGAACTTAATTTGTTCTGGAGGCCCGTTCTTAACCTGAAACTGTTCTTAACCTGAGGTACTATTTCTGGGTTAGTGGAGTCTGTAACCTGAAGAGTCTGTAACCTGAAGCATCTGTAACCTGAAGCATCTGTAACCCGAGGTACCACTGTACCTGCATTGCAGGTAGGGGCTGGACTAGATGACTCTTGTGGTCCCTTCCAACTATGATTCTACTCTCCACACTGTGCCCCATTTGATAGACTGGTTGACTTATCTGCATTCCCCCAATCCCTGGGCTATTTTAAGCGGAACAAGTTCCTAGTCCTCATAGATGGAGGGATAGTCACAGGCAAAGGGGGCAGTTTCTGTGTTTTAAAAGCTGTAAGCTACAGCTGAAACGAATGTGCGGCCAGGTTTCGGACAGGGCAGCGCGACGCAGGAGAAGAGGAAATTGCTCCATGACAAATCCTCCTACGTCAAACCTACAGGCACCAATGTATGCTACAAATCTAGAGGGTTCCAGTTCAAATGTTGAGGTGAGGGAGTAGCATTCACAACGGCAGATGTTTCTTCGATGTGTAAACGAATGACAATAATTCAGGGTGACTGTCAAGCCGCTAATTACTGAATGTCAGCATGTTAAGACATCGTCGCAAGCCTGCCAACTCTGCTGCTGACAGTTGTTCTCCTACTGCGCCACAAGGCAGGGGGAATGGAAAAACGGGAGCCTGCCTTTGGCTGCCCGCTCTGCCGCTGAAAGCTGAGGTCCTATGGAAGCCGCAGGGATGCGAAATACGCAGAATTGTAGAGCAGGGAGGGACCCCAGGGGTCATCTAGTCTCTCCCCCTGCAGGGCAGGAATCTCAATGTTTATTATCTCAGATTCAATCCCTGGCATCTCCAGGCAAGGGCTGGAAGAGAAAACATTCTCAGACTCTGGAGAGTCACTGCTAGTAACTGAAGAGAACCTGGGGTTAGACAGACCAATGGTCCGACTCAGGAGAAGGCAGATTCCTATGTTAAAAACATAAGAAGAGCCAGTGCTGGTTTTGACCTATAAAACCTTTTTTAAAAAAATGTTTTTATTGAGCAAATTTAACAAATCAAATTATAAATCAATATAATCAATTACATCCCCCCTTCCCTCCCTCTGCCACCTTCCAAAGACTTCCGTCAGCTCCCCTCTCTGATTTGTTTATACATATTATTCTCTGCATGTTGTAAAGTTGTACATATCACTGCCTTATCTGTCATATGTTTTACCAATAAATTTGTGGGTGTTTATTCAAAACCTGCTAAGGAGTCCAAATCCTTTTGTTGTCTTTTTAAATAGTTTGTAAACAATTCCCATTCTTCCTTAAAGTCACGATTGTCCTTCTCGCACAGTTTATGCGTTCACTTTGCCAACTCCACATAACTCAGGTTTTGACCTATAAAACCTTAAATATTTCAGGACCGCAATACCTGAAGGACCACCTCTGACTTTACCCAGAGAGCCCTTCTTTGTGTGCCTCCTCTGCGAGAGGTCCAGAGTGCAGAAATATGTGGCATGCTCTCCCCAGGGAGGTTTGCTTGGCACCATCATTACATACCTTTAGGCGCCAGGCAAAAACATTTCTGTATAACCAGGCCTTTGGCGTTTAAGTATCTGTGGCCTTTTAGAGGTCCAACTTTCTATCTCCTGGCCTGTGCATAGTTCCCATAACTGTTTTTGAAAGACTCTGTGCTGCGAGGAGGGACAGGGGCTATCAATGTCTTTGGAGCCCCACCTTTGGGGTTTCTTTTGAGATTCTCTCTTTCTGTTTCTAGCAGCTCCCGAGAGCTTTGCAGAAACTCAAACAATCCCATCCTTTGTTTTCCCCTCCTTAAGCCCTAAACAGGAGATTAAGGGGGAAACCAGCAGCACTAATAACTCCTTTGCTGGGGGGTGAAGAAAAGGGGAGAGCAAGCAGAGAAAGTGAGTGAACATGGATTCCTTGGAGACGGGGCCTAGAGGGAAACAAACACATCCCAATCTCTTCTCTCACATCACCTTTCTGTCTCTCTTCTCCAGGTTAAACGTACCCAACTCCCTTAACCTTTCCTCAGAAGGGTTGCATTTCCAAACACAGTTCTGCGCTGCAGACAAACACATAACTTTTGCTGAACCCAGGCTACTATTGTCAGCTCCTGTGCTTAGCTATGGAATACAGAAACAAGTGCTTCTGATCACGTGAGAAGGATCTGGGGGCCTTAGTAGACCACAAGCTTAACACGAGTCAACAGTGTGAGGCAGCAGCAAAAAAAGGTCAACGTTGTTCTAGGCTGCATCAACAGAAGTCTAGTCTCCAGGTCAAGGGAAGTCATGGTACCACTCTATTCCTCCTTGGCCAGACCACACCTGGAATACTGTGTCCAATTCTGGGCACCATGATTTAAAGAGGGATATTGACAAGCTGGAAGGTGCACAGAGGAGGGCAACCAAGATGATCAAGGGTCAGCAAACCAAGCCTTATGAGGAATGGTTGAAGGAGCTGGGTATATTTAGCCTGGAAAAAGAGGAGGCTGAGAGGCAGTATGATGACCATCTTCAATATTTGACCATCTTCAAATATTTCAAGGGCTGTCACATGGAAGAGGGAGCAAGATTGTTTTCTCCTGCTCTGGAGGGTAGGACTCAAGAAAGGAGATTCGTTGGGAAGAACTTTGTGACAGTCAGAGATGTTTGACAGTAGAAAGGACTGCAGGGGGTTAGACTAGATGACCCTCAGGGTCCCTTCCATCTCTATAATTCTACGATTCTATGTGCAAAGTGAATTTCCTTAGCCACCAAGCACCCATGCTCCAATCAGCCAACTGCCAGGACAACTGACATTTTGACAGGTCAGAGGCACAAACCTCCAGGATGCAGTTCACCCCAAGTTTCCCTGGAGAAATCTTTCCCCTGTACATCTATCAGATTCAAGTCCTCTCCCGCCCCTCCGTTTCAATAAACACACACTTGCTCCAGAGCTCCACAAATTTCTTAAATAATTTAATTGAAAAAAGCATTTCTTTAAAAAATATTTCTACAAATGCAACTGCACCTTTTCTTTTGTTTCCCCCCCCTTCTTCAACATTAAATACATCTCAATATATATACTTAGATATATATATGTGTATATGTACCTATATATAAAAGTTGCAGATACAGTACACGAGAACCAGCAAGGGTGCGACAGCTCTGCACAGACAACTTCCAATAGTCACTGAAGCCAAACTCGGTGCAAGCCAAGCTATTGCAGCTGGTGGGGGCAGCGGGAGGGCAGAACCATCTTGGGATGGGGAGAGGGGAGGTGGGGAGGGCAGTGAGCAGGTGGCCTGCAAAAAGCGTGTGAGAGCCCTCATAATGCAACAGGAGCAGGGTACGAGTAGACGGCACAGGCCAGCTCACCTGCTGACCTCCATCCCTGTCCACTGCACCTTGGAGGGCTGCAGGTAAGCCTCTGATAGTCTCAGTCAGGGATCCACGGGTACTACAAGTATCCTGGTTGGATGCCTATCCTGAGAAGTAACAGGAAGCGGAAATAGGTGCTGGCAAGACAAATGGAAGGATCAGGTATTAACAAGGCACACCCCTTGCCCGCTGTAATAAAAACCTGATTTTAGCACCAATCTGCAAAATGGATGGAGACCTTGTGTTGCATTGCCTCTATGTTTTTTTTACTATTAAGAAATAACGTACACGAGAGCGAAAGGAAAAATTTGGCCTTGGAGAATTACCAAAGATGGAAATGAGGCACGATAAAATGATAGTGGCAAAACGTTGCGGGAGGTGCATGGAACTGCTGGAAAGTTGTGACTCCCGGCCGCTAAGTATTAAAGTAGCTCCTTTTGCTCCCATCCCTCCCCCCAAGTTTCCAAGACTCTTAGCAAAAAATTAAAAATGAAGCCCTTGCATGTCTCTGCAGTCCAGGAGGGTCTGACACTTGCTTTCCTTTTCTTTTTAAAGCAAAGCAACCAAACCACTTTCCGTGACTCACAGCGTTGTTGCTTGATTGTCACAATGTGGAGTTTCCCCATCTTTTTTCCATGTCTCAGGTTACCAAAAACGAAAGCCAGGCTGCCCCCAGAGACCCATGCCACATAGATTCCTGCCTTGGATGTTCTCAGAAGCCCTTACAGAGAGAACTACTTAAGGGAGAACCAGCACAAGAGTAGCTGCCTGTGGAAGAGGCGTCTGAAAGACAGGCAAGAGGAGATTGAGGAGGGAAAGCCGACAGGCAACTTGGGATGCCTCAGAGGCAGCGGAAGAAGGGACACCAGAACATATATACTGAGTCACGACTGGTCCATCAAACTCATTATTGTCAACACTGGCTGGCAGCAGCTTTCTCCAGGATTTCAGGAAGGGCTTCTCTCCCAGTCCGATCCAGAGGTATTGCCAGCGCTTGAACCCTGGACATTCTGCATGCAGGGCAGCTGCTCTAGCTCTGAGCTAAGGCCCTTTCCCAAGGCCAAAGGGGAAACTCAGTTTACTCTGCCATGTAGCAGTTGCCAGACAGGATGAGGTTCCGAGGTTTATTATCGCTTTTATATATTATTTATACCCCACCTTTTCCCCGACAGGGACTCAAGGCGGCTTACAGATAAAATAAGAACAGCTAAGCAGGTTTGGGACTGAAGATCTGGGATCTAGCCTGTGCCACAGTCAATGTGGAAGGATGCACCGGCAGGCTCACGCGAGCAGCCCTTTGACTCAGGAGCAATTGATGGGCAGGCTTAGACAGCAGTGCTTCCTTAAGGGAGGAAATGAGGTTATCGGTGCTCTATCTCACCCTGAAACCAAACCAAGGCTGTGCTCCAGCACTGGAGTGGGAAACCCATTTTTTGTCAGGGTGGGGTGGGTGGCCTACAGCAGAATCAGAACAGGCGGGAACTGTCCCCCCTGCTCCTTTGTTTCCTGCCAGCTTCTCTCTCTCTGCCACCCGCTTCTCTGCCTTCCTTGCTGCTCGCATGAAATTAGACTGAGGGCTGACCATCCCTGCTCCAGAAGCTGAGGCACACCACAAACTGAGATGCCCAGCGGCTTGGCAAAGCACCAAATAAAGGCACCATGTGGAGGAAAGAGGTGGGGACAGGAAGCCCAGAAGAACCTGCAGAGGTTCAGGTGTTTAATATCCATGGGGAAAACTCCCACTGGCCTTAGCCAGGACCTTTAAAGCCCTATGATTGAAATCAGCTTAGCACATGGATGGAGACCCTGTAGTCCTCCAGACTTAACCAAATGACAACCCCCAGCATCCCTGACCATTGGCTCTTCTGGCTGGCATGGATGCCAACCAGAGTCCAACAACATCTTAAGGACTACGAGTTCCTATCCCTGGCCTAGAGCTTGCTGAACTCCCACTCTGGGGCCTGCAAGTTATATTTGGTTTATGCAACCAGAGTACCCATGTGAAGCCCTCAACTTCCTGCGTTGAGACAAAGCCACATTCTCAGGGGGCTTCAGTGTTTCCCCATCACACTCACTTCTTCTCTGCCCTTTCTCAAACTTTCCTTTGCAAGCACAAGGACTAGGGGGTTATTATTCCTGAGCTGTGGTTTGTTCGAGGGACACGCAAAGGAACATGACGCATGCAAGCTTCTGTATTAATGGAAGATGCTGTTGATGGGTCGTTGCAAGATGGGCAAGCATGAGGGAGAACGGAAGGGGTAAAATGTGTTTTGCACGCCTGCCTCTTCTATCTCAGGTAGAGCTGAAAGTTGTCTGCTTCAGGTAGTCAAGTTTGCAAATTCCTGACCTCAGAAACGGGGGTGGAGGGCTGGCTCAGGAAGTGTTGATGCCTGAGGTGGAATGGTGGAATTGCTGGTGCACACGAATCTCTTTGTTGTGACAGAGTTCAAGCCAAAGGTTCAGGTTGCAATCCCCATACATCATCTTAACACACAAGAAACCAGCATTATAACCTAAAATCGGCACACTTTATGGAACAGAGAGTGAAGGCACAGCTACAAGACCATTTCAAGAACTTTGTGCTTCAGTGTTAAGATGGGCTCCACCTTTTTCATGCAAGCAGAAGACAGGGTCCAATATTCCGGGAAGAGGAAATCATTAGTTGTTTAAAAAGTTCATATTCTACATCTAGGTAACCCACATTCCTGCACCCTTCTGTGACCTGATGCACACATTTGCTTTCATTCTACAGCACAGATAATGCTTCTCCTAATCATTCGTAGACAAGGACCTGCACTAAAAAAACTGACGAGTAGAAGCCCTTGCCCAACTTCTGAGGATTTTGAATGGCACAAACCTTCTGCTAGCAAGTCCACCTCCACAGCCTTGAGGATTAGAAACTAAACAACAACAAATGCAAAACAAAACAAACAGAAATCCAGGCTGTTGAATTCAACACGATTCCAAATTACAATGTTTGTGCAACGGCAGAAAATAAGAGTCTGGTCTATAGCTCCCTCTCCCTCTCTCTCCCTGGGAGCAAGAGAAAGAAGGTATCTTTAATAAAGAAAACATGTTCACTAAACCATACAATGAAAAACAGGTACGCAAGTTGTGTGCGAGTTTCACTCTTCTTGGTAACTATTTATGCCTGCATGCCAAGAGTGGAGACCTCCAGATGTTGTTGGACTCCAACTTCCATCAGCCCGTCCTGCACAGCACATGGTCAGGGATGATGGGAGTTGTAGTCCAACACCAATTGGAGGACCACAGGTTTCTCCATCCCGGCTGTATGCGGATGTCTTAGTTTCATTTTAAGGTCCCTGCCCTATATAGCAAACCATACTGTTAAGAATAGGGTAGAGAACATCTTTGTGATTCTTGTACCTTTCCTTGAAAGGGGACTCATTGTTGTGGCAGCAGGTCTTTGTCCAGTGGGCCATTTTGCAAGATGGAGGGACTGATGGGGAAACCATGTCACAGACCTAGGCAATGGCAGGACTTGCCGGGCAGTTCCCACTGGCTTGTCCAGACTTCTCCTTGTCGTGCTTGCCACCCGCGACCCTTCTGAATATGGCTGCATTTACACATGAAAAATCCTATGCACATGTGCCAAAAGGGAGCAGCCGCTTCTCAGATAAGCTCTGAGAACCGATCACACATTTCTGAACTATGTACATAGGACGAACTTCCTGCATGTAAGTATAATGTACAGTAATTTGGACAGGCTGTTCCCACACAGAGGCATGAAGAAGCATGATAGACCAGATTGGCATTGTCTACGCTGACCCTTGAAGGCAGAGGCCGATGTCTTGCGGTTGCATAGCAACAGCAAAGTGCTTCCTTCTAGGCCTTATGACTCACCAAGCTGAACAGGGCCTACCTACTATATATAGTTGCCAGGAATTTGATAACTCTTGCCTTCCATCTTTTTGCCTTATCAAGGGTCTAGTAGGTTGGTTGCAATATATGGCTGCTCAGCATTTATTTGGGGTGTGTGTCTCAAACTAATAGGGGCCTGCTTCCTTCTGTCCCTAGCAAAGTAAGAGGCTGAGCCTGAGGTGGGGACAAAGGAGTCCACGCTGGCAAGGTGGCAAAGATATTGTAGGAGAAAACCAAGACAAGCTTTTCCCAAACAAACCTCAAGGAAGTTTTGCCTCCATGTTGGATTTAAGGAAATGAGGAACTAGGCCCAAAGTGGAAGAAAGTGGGCAAGGAAGACCTGTTGCTAAGTAACCCTGAGCTCCCTAAGGGTGGGCCATGATGTTCCTCAAGCTATCTTCAAGCCACTTAACCATCCTTCTTCAGGCGAGTTTCCCAAACTTAAGTCACCAGCTGTTTGGGACTACATCTCCCATCATCCCTAGCTAGCAGGACCAGTGGTCAGGGATGAGAGTCCAAAAACAGCTGGAGATCCGTTTGGGAAAGCCTGTTCTTCAGGGAGGCCATACCCAGAAAGGAGGTTGTAAAGGGTGGGGGGGGGGGAGATATTGTTTCAAAGCTGGGCTGGGTCCCGGAAAACTGTGTGGTGATGGAAGGAATCCTAGAGACTCCAGCGAGGAGACAAGATTATGAGCAGGCTTAATTGGCTAATTAGTGGAAAATTAAAAACAGGGCTGCATCTGGAAACCACACAAAGCATACTCAAGCTCCACTGAAGCATGGTTAGGTCGGCAAGTATGCGCACTCGTGGTGCCAGAGGCACCTCAGCTTTCATTTTTCAAAAGGGCCACTAGTCCTCGTGGCTGCAGAAAAGTGTTTGCAAATGGGGCATCGTCTGCTGATGAAGGCTCAGATGCCAGCAGGAAGCCTTTCAGAGACCAGGAGGTGGCACTTTGATGATCTGTAGCTGGACCCCATGAATCTGCCTCCTAATCACCTAAGTGCTTCTTCTATGTGGTGCCCTGCAGGATTATGCATCGTTATATCAGAGCACAGCAAAGGGTATTTGCATATGAAGGGCGGGGAAATGCAAACCTGAAACTTCTGCCTTCTGATTTTGGTGGGGTCCTGGCCAGCTTTAAAGTGGAGGTTGTCTTCCTTCCCCACAGGGGGAAAAAAAATGGGTGGGGAGGGGTTGAGTGGAAAGTTCAGCAGCCCCTACAGGACCGTCTCTTTCTGCCTAATGGGTAGCCTCAGGCAGGTCGATCAGAACAAACCGAAACACAGCCAAGTAATGTGAACTAAACGCAGATTATTAGGGTAATGTTAGGGTTGCCATACGTCTGGAATTTCCCGGATATAGCCTGAAAACTGCAGTTGGAGGCAGTATCTGGGTGAAAATCACTAAAATAGCCAGGAAAATCTGGATGTATGGCAAGCCGTGTTGGCAGTGCTGTTTTGGGTGATTTTCCTTAAAAATAGCTCAATAACTTCTGGGTGTTGTTGTTGTTGTTGTTGTTGTTTTGCAACCCTAGGTAATGTGTGCAGTAAAAATGCATCTTGGTGGATATAGCAGACAAAAATACATATTAGGGAAAGCTGGTTGGCAAAAATGTGCCTGTTAAGGCAACATTGCACGGGGTGGGGGGGGATGTGCTTATTGGGAGAAATTTGCACTGAAATCCTGCTGATGAATTCTCATGAGGATTTTCATTTTTAAGAGAATGCAAAACCAATGCAAACCAATGAAGAAATGTGAAGATCTGTGAAACTGAAATGACCATCCCTTCTGCAGAGGCTGTGGATTGTTCTGGATGTGCTCTAGCTGTAAACTTCAGCCCTCTCTCACTGACACGCTCAAGTAGTGAGCTCCCTAGTCACACTGGCTGCCTTTTCCAGGAAAGAGAATAGCCACTCAGAGAACAGCTCTGGGCAACTGATGAGCCTGCTCTCTTTCCAGAAGGCCTGACGAAAAGGTTTTATCGTCTGCTCTGAGTTACTTGGGAGACAAACCTAAGGTTCCATCCTTGTTCCGAGTTACTTGGGGGGGGGGGAGGAAGGGGCAGAGCAAATTTCCCTGCTATAAATTTGCAATTTTGCCTGTTTCCCAAAGAAAAGAGAGTGGGAATTAAGCTTCCTTGTCCAAAGCAAAATGGTGCATTGATGGCCAAACTTGGCCCTCTAGCTGTTTTGGGACTACAATTCCCATCATCCTTGATCACTGGTCCTGTTAGCTAGGGATGATGGGAGTTGTAGTCCCAAAACAGCTGGAGGGCCAAGTTTGGCCATCACTGGGTTACAGCTTTGGAGAAGTATCCTGAAGATAGAGAGAGAGTGGAGTGGGGGAAAAGGAATTAGACTCATCACCTTTGAAAAACAAACAAGCTCTGGAAGCACACTTTGGGTGAGCTCTGGTGAATCTCTGCTTCCTACAGGATTAGGTGGGCAAACCGAAAGGAGTCACTCTCTTCATGTAGTTGGAACGGATTCTGGGGGACATCTGGTCAGTGGCGGAGCTTCACGCTCCAGCACCAGGGGGCGAAAAGCAGGCGGGGGCATGGCGCGCCACCCACAGGTGCATGGTGCACGTCTTGGGAGCGGGGCGCCCAGCGTGGGCGGTGGAGGCAGCCACGATGGCACCCTGGGGATCGCGCTGCCGGGGGCGGTGCACTCCCCCCGCACTCCTCCTCCTCCACCAGTGCATCTGGCCCAATGCCCTGCAATGCAGGAAGGGGAGAAGGAAAAGCCATTGGCAAGCCACCTGCCACTGGTCTCCTCTCAAGGCTACGTTTTGGTGGGAGAATGTTCAGAAACTGCAAGAGTGAAGTGTGTGCCTCTGCGTATGGGCGTGAGTGCGCATTTACCTGACAATGCATCTATGGGATGGCCTCCTCCAACTCATAGGGGTATGGGAATCGGGAGCACAGGCTTGTATCTGAAGGCTTCCAAGGGCAACCTCCCTCGCTCCTCAACTGTCGGGCCCCCTTCTCCACAGGAAGCCATAGGGGGGAATTGCAAAGGGACCCTCCCATCAGTTTTCCCCCCTAAGCCAAGAGGGCTGTTGCTGCATTGGAGGCCTCTGATGGAGGTGGGATATTAGATTCTGCTAAGCTGTGCTGTCAACCATCAGGCTCAAGGTCCTTTCTGTATCTTAAGGTTTTGCAGCAAACAGCCAGGAAATGAAGCAGCGAAGAAGCATTTTCGGCAGGGATTGGGGGGGGACACACACACACCCTATGAGAGCTCATGAGGATGCTGTGCTATGACTCCCATCATCCCTCGCCACTGGTAGGGCCAATTGTGGTATTCCAAAAACACGTGGAGGGCCACTCCAACGAGTTCAGGTCTGTGTTTAGCTTTCACAGTTTCTACCCAAGGTTATCCTTGTACAAGGGCCGAAAAAAGGAGAATGGGGCAGAGACAAGAGAGATTTGGGCCTCGCCTTGCGGCCACAACTGCTCCCATTCCTACCCAGAGCGCCCTCCTCTGTGTTTGCTCCTTGCAGTCCAGAGCAGATGAGGTTCATCCCTTTCCTCTGCCTGCCCTCTGCCCTCGCTACCTCCAGGTCCAAAACCAGGGACCACTGTGGCTGGGCAAAGCTGCGCAGGAAGAAGAGAGGCATTGTGGGTAAGGGAGACAGTGGTTAGCTGGACACACACACACAAAGCAACTCTGTGATACAAGCAGGGCAGGAGGAGGTGGGGCCGCATTCTGCAGTTGCCTCTGCCACCCCAATCGCAAGGTCCTCCCAACGTCTCGTTGCTTGTAGCCTGCGGCTGGAAGGAAAGCGTTGCCCGCTTCCTTCTGGAGGCAAAGGGAGGAAGAAAAACTCTGTAATAGAGGAAGGTAGGAAGGGCAGGTGCCTGGCATTTTGTGTGTGTTGCGGGTTCTGTACAGCGGAGAAAGGGAGAGGGGAGAGAGGGAGGGATCAATCGATCGAAGGAAACTCAAGTAAAATTGTTATTGCCTTTATTCGGCCCATGCCTTCTTGCACGGTCCAGACGGCCAGTACACGCACTCGTACACATGCAAGCTCGCCACCTCCGCGAGGGAGCCTCCTGCCCCCTCGGCTCAGGGCTGCAGAGGCTTTCGGAAGAAAGCAAAATGAAACGGGGGGTGGTGGGTGGGTGGGAAATAGAGGGAAGTGTTCCAGTCTTTTTGGCAGCGATCATAGCGTGTGCCAAGAAAAGGATCCGCAGAGATGGGCGTGCGGCTGACAGGGCCTGTTCCTTCCTGCATAAAACATGAGGTGGGGAGGAAGTCGTGGCGGGGGGGGGGGTCTGAGATTGCAAGGCTCCTCTGCTCAGCCTCCCTTTTCTCTCGAATCCTGCTGCCTATCAACGTCCGCCTGTCCGTGTGATGTCTGTGCAAACTCGAGCTGACGGGTCTCCGGAAACACCCAAGGCTGCGATTGCAAGACGCGGAGCCGGGTCGCCCAACTCCTTTGCGTAGAAAACTCGCCGGCGCCGCCACCGGCTTTGTAGTTCCAGCCTTCAGGGTCCCAAATGGACCGGCCGCCATCTCTCCCTGCAGACGCCCCCTGCCGGCTCCGGGGAGCAGAGCTGGCCCTGGCGCAATCGTCTCTGGGCGTGCGGGGAAAACGCCCGGCTGGATGCCCCTTTCCTGGGGAGGAGAGCGGCTCTGGCAGGTGCCTTTTCCATTTGCTTGTTGGCTGGGGGTTCCTGTTCCTCTTGGGCAGCGTGGAGTTGGAGGAATCTGCCGCAGCAAGGGCTGAGATGCCCAAAGGTCAACGATGGCACCATTGGAGGGCAGTGGGGGAGAGCCTCAGTGAGAGGGGAGAGCTGGTGCCTCCATCCCCGCCCCATCCATAATGCGCCTTCAATATGAAGACTCCGCGTTGCTGGCACGCCATTGCGAGCACGCAACAGCGAAATAAAAAAAAGGGGGAAAGGGGGGAAAGAAGAAAAAGGCAGGGTTTCCTTCAGGCCTCCTCCCCCCGCATGCCGTTAATCTAGCTAGGACCACCCTAGTCCGTCCTGCCAGAGGTCTGTTGACAAGCCAATAGGCTCCACGCAAAAAGATGGGGGTGGAGGGTTGTGGGGTGGAGAGAGAACGACCCCTCTCCCCGCCCCACACTCAGGAAGCTGGGCAGCACCACAAACTAGAATCCCAGGGAGGTTCCCCCGTCGGGTCCATTCCAAGCCAGAGTCCTCAGCCGTCAAACCTGAACTGGCAACGTCTGGTTCATTTGTAACCTCATGTCCTGTATGCTGCTCAGAATCTTCTTCTGGTGTCCTGCTAGCGTCACTCCTATCCTGAGCAAGTCCCTGGAAAGACACAGGGAGCAAAGGAGTTAGCAACGCGCGGAAAGGGGAACTCAGCTTTTGGGGGGTGTCGGTAAGCGCAGGAAAGGGAGTAAGTGCAGCTGACCCATGGAACTCCCTGCCACCAGATGCATCAATGGGAGGGCTGGTGGAGAGCAGTGTGTTTTTGCTCAGAGGCATGAGTTGCATTCAGATCTCTCCCTGGCCATGAACTCATTAGGTGCCCTCAAAAAAGCTGCAACATGAGGGGTAATAATAATGACCTATATTAAAACACTGTGGTCAGAATCACTAATGCACAAGGCAATCAGTGTTCTCAAGTGCAATACAATTTTTAAGGCAAAAGTTCCACTGTGTGTAAATCTTAGCACAACTAACTTAGCATTGTGCTGGATGGACACGACTCTATTTTTGGTGGTGTGAACTGACTTCCATTTTATGAATTGACTTTTTCAGCCACAGTCCTGCCCACCCCCTTCAGATGACCTTCCTCCTCTCCACTTGACACTTGGGTAGGACTGTGGTTAGTGTCCCTGGACCTTAAGAATACAGAGTCCGTGTTTAAGCAGCTGGGTATCTTTTAATTAATTTTACTGCTGGGCGGGGAGGCTCTGTGAACAGTCCACACATGGAGGACACCTCCCTGCCCCGGACAGGACCATTCTTGAGCATGGTGCCATCAGAGAAGGCCTCTGGGGCAGGCGTCCGGAGGCCCCCACCTAGCAGAACAGAAAGGAGAGCCCTCAGTGCAGCAGGGCTGGCTTGGCACATTCCGGAGAGAGTGACTCAATGTACATGGCCCTCTGCAGAACCCACCCCCACCCCTGCAATAAGACATTTAAATCCAGAGCACCACTGTTCTCAAGCGAAGGCACGGGGGGGTTCTGAGTCCCTGGCCTAACAAAGGGCCAATTCAAAGTCTTTCTTTGCTTTTTTTGGGCAGTGCTGAAGTCAGTACAAGAGGATTGACTTGATGGAATGCATGTCCCATGAAGGTCTCAGCAAATACTCAAGTGCCGGCTTGCCACATTTGGCAGCAGCAAGGATCTTTCGACTAGTGTCTGGCACCAGGAGATGGCGAGTTGTGACTCCAGACGATGAATCGTCTACAAAAGACTGTCATCTCCCCACCCACCCCTGCCCGGTAGGCTGGTGAGAATTTCATTCCACAGTCCAAATGCAAGGAATGAAGAGAAGCTCTCTGGACACAGAAGACAGCATGATGGAGATCAGGTGTGGATGATCAAAACCCAAAAATGTTGAAGGGAAATGTAGGGTTAGGCAAAAGCTCCACCTGGGGCAACACTCACATTTAAAGCAGTTGTGGCTTCCCCGAAAGAATCCTGGGAACTGTAGTTTGTTAAGGTCATTGAGGGTTGCTAGGAGGCCCCTGTTCCTCTCACAGGGTTACAATTCCCAGAGTTCCCTGCGCAGAAGGATTACCTGTTAAACCACTCTGGGAATTATGGTTCTGGGAGGTGAACGGGGTTTTTCTAACAGTTTCCCTTTAAAAACTCCTGGAATTCTTTTAGGGGAAGCCCTGGCTGTTTAAAGGGGTCTCACGGTGCTTTAAATTTATGGTGTGAATGTGGCCATAGTCCAGTGTCTGACAGTGGCCAGGCAGTTAAAGGTAAAAGGACCCCTGACCATTAGGTCCAGTCGTGGCCGACTCTGGGGTTGCGGTGCTCATCTCACTTTACTGGCTGAGGAAGCCGGCGTACAGCTTCTGGGTCATGTGGCCAGCATGACTAAGCTACTTCTGGCGAACCAGAGCAGCACATGGAAACGCTGTTTACCTTCCCGCCCGAGCGGTACCTATTTATCTACTTGCACTTTGAAGTGCTTCCGAACTGCTAGGTTGGCAGGAGCAGGAACCGAACAACGGGAGCTCACCCTGTTGCAGGGATTAGAACCGCCGACCTTCTGATCGGCAAGTCCTAGGCTCTGTGGTTTAACCCACAGCGCCACCCGCGTCCCTATGGCCAGGCAGTTACTGATGCTTAAAAGCTGCAAACACAGGGTACAAAATAAATTGGACAATTCCAGGAGTCTAATGTCAAAAGGGGATGGCGGAAGCCAGATTTTCACAGCACAAGGGAGTGGGCTTCGGTGCCCCCACACTGTCTCCGCCCTTCCATAGGATTGGAAGAGCAATGTGTAATAAACAGACATACAGTGGTGCCTCGCAAGACGAAATTAATTCGTTCTGCGAGCTTTTTCGTCTTGTGAATTTTTCGTCTTGCGAAGCATGGTTTCCCAAAGTCTTCAAAATCACCGAAGTCTTCAAAAACCTCAAAAAAGGCTACCACACCGCGTGCTATGAGTTGCTCCTCGAAGTCACCCTGGGTATTAATGGTTTTAAGAAAAAGGAAACAAACTTGCAAGACGTTTTCGTTTTTCGTCTTGCAAAGCAAGCCCATACGGAAATTCGTCTTGCGAAGCAACTCAAAAAACGAAAAACTCTTTCATCTTGCGAGTTTTTCGTCTTGCGAGGCATTCTTCTTGCGAGGTACCACTGTATTAAAATGGGCATGATTTCAAGAGGTCACAGAATCAAGGAGCTGGGAGGCCCTGGGTAGGCACTCTCTTGCTTAAAAGCATCAAGAAGTCTCGAAGAAATTCAAAGATTATCTACAGAAATATTGTAAAATTAATGAATGTTAGAATGATGTTGGATAGTAATTAAGTGGTTTCCAGCTGTAATGCTTTAAGGGAATATGAAAAAAGGGTTATAAATAGGTAAAAATTTAATATTATCATTTTTAAAGGATTTGCTGAACCAACAGATTGAAGTGGAATACAAAAAAGGGAGGTATGAGGAGGTCCGGGAAATAAGTCAAAGGAAAATAAGTAATGGAAAATCTGTGTGTTTTTAACTATTTTTATTTTGTATTTTTGTCATTTTTTTTTCATTTTTATTGTAATATTTTAAAAAATCTTAATAAATATCTTATAAAAAAAAGAAGAAGTCTCAACTGTATGCCATGTCCAGCACACTCTGAATGCATCCTAGCCAAAAGCAGGCATTAGGTTGCCCACCACAAATAGACCAGGGAACTACAAGCCCATCTCTGTTCCCCTGTGGCTTGTAGCATCCCTGGTGAGGATGCTCCAGTCATCACCTGGCCCTTGAGATCATACCCAGGTGACGTAAAGTGCCAATCTCGGCCTTCCCCTGCAATGTAGTCTGGCTTAACCGGAAACGGCCCGGTCTCCTGGGGCCGCTGCGTGCTTTGCCCCGCCGCCCCACCCCTTCATACTTACTCGGCTGTCATTTGGGCGACCAGGTCGAAGGAGGCGAATCCGGCGTTGACGAAGTTCTCCTTGTACCGCCCCATTTTGATGGCGTCGAGCCAGTCGCCCACAGTGGTGAAGGTGGTGTAATCCGGAACGGTGCGGTCCAGGAGGGGCTGGGAAACGCTGCGAAGGATGAGAGAGCCCAGAGGTCAGGCAAGGCTCAGGAGGGGGAGAGCGGGCTGCGTGTGGGGCTGAGCCGCAGGGGGGCAGTCCTGGCAGTCCTTTGGCGCGCGAGGAGGCTAAAGGCGGCTGTGCGCTTCCCTGTCCACCCTCTTTGCTCGTCGCTCCAGCCCCGGTTGCTGCCCGACTCCAGCCCCCAAGGCCATAGAGAGATATATCCGAGGTTTGCTTATTTATCTTTCCTCCATGAGAGCTAGAAACTTGGCACAGTTAGTCCAGACACAGCAGGTTGCCTGTGCTTGGAGAGGGTGAGGGGGCGAACGGCACTGACCCAGATTGCACGCTGGCGATGACCTTCAGGCTGGCCGCGTTGCGGATCAGCTTGTCAAGCGTGTTCACGATCTGCGAGAACTTGGGCCGGAGGTTGCGGTCGCGCACCCAGCAGTCCAGCATGAGCTGGTGCAGCGCCGTGGGGCAGTCCATGGGCGGTGGAAGGCGGTAGTCTTGCTCCACAGCGTTGATCACCTAAGGAGACCCGTGAGAAACAGGCAAGGGGTCACAGAGGGGCGCTTTTGCTCCTGCACCTCTCCTTCTCCTACACAGGAGGAGGCCGTACTTACATCCTGGTTGGACATATCCCAGTAAGGTCTTTCGCCGTAGGACATCACCTCCCACATGACGATCCCGTAGCTCCACACGTCGCTGGCAGACGTGAACTTGCGGTAGGCGATGGCTTCTGGGGCCGTCCACCGGATCGGGATCTTGCCGCCCTGTGGGAAGAGACACTTGATACCGTTAATTAGCGCCAACCCCTTCAGGAGGGAGATGGGGTCAGCCTGATTATGCTGGGCTAATGAGAGTTGCATTCCAATTTATTTATTTTTAAACTGTAATGGATCAGGCTCTCCCAAGTTTTCAGACAAAGGGTCTCTACCTGGAGACACCATTGGGATTGAACCTGGAAGCCAAGCAGTGGCTCTAACCACTAGGCTATGGTCTCTTCCCAAAGATGTGGACCTTCCACTAGTTCTTCCCTCAGCATATTTTTTCGTGCTCTTCTTAATTCTAGTTCTGGCCTCATCAGGGTAACTCTTCTTTCCCCGCAGGGTTTCCTTGTAGCAAGTGGCCCTAGATATCTCTGTGCGGAGAGACCAGTACTTATACAGGGCTTCTCTGCCAGGCCTCTGAGAGGGGAGGGACAGGGCATGGCGGCGAGGGTGTCACATACCAGCGAGCTGGTGTAGGTGGGGTCCGCGGGGTCATCCTCCAAGAAGCGCGAGAGCCCGAAGTCAGACACTTTGCACACCAGGTTGCTGTTGACCAAGATGTTGCGGGCCGCCAGGTCCCGGTGCACGTAGTTCATCTCGGACAGGTACTTCATGCCAGCGGCGATGCCGCGAAGCATGCCAACCAGCTGGATCACCGTGAACTGCCCGTCATTCAGCTGTTGGTGGAACAAGAAGAGGGGTCAGAAAGAATTGCTCAGGTTTGAAAAGATCAGCTCTCCATGTGCTGCTTCCCTGCCTATCCTTGCTGTGATGGCCTGGGACTCAGGCTCGGACTCAGAACCAGAGGAGACTCAGTCTGCACTGGATCCTTTGCCTCAGGCATCACCTGAACCAAGTCTGGGGCCTGATCCTGAAGAGTCCCAGTCTGCACAGGTTCCCCTGCAACAAGCACCAGCTGGGCCGAGTCAGGGGCCTGAGCCTTCCCTGGCTCCAGATGTGGGGATTACCTCTTTGCCTTCAGCTGGGCCATCACTTACAGCTGCTCCACTACTGGTTTGGTCAGGGGAGGCTGAGGCGGCCCCTGGGTCTAGTAACCCACCAACGTCTCCCAAGTTGCAGAGACTGAGGTCTGAGAGAAGGAGAGACCTGAGTACTCGCAGGAGGAGAGCTCGCCTTCAGGCAAAACAGGGAGGTGAGTTGCTGGGGGATCAGGACTGGCTGCTACCCCGACAAAGATAAAAGGCTGTCAGACCCCGCCCCAAGTTGCGGGAGCAACATTGCTGTGTGCTAGATCCTGTACCTGTCCTTGTCTGGTTTCCTGCCTCGTGTCCTGCCTTGGCCCTGTCGGACTGACTTCTAGCAGAACCTTTGGATTCTGGTCCGGTCCTGGACCGCGTTTCACGGGTTACCCCCGGGCCCAGCACACTTGCCATGGTGCGTGCATGTACACACACACAGGCACACACAGCTCGTGCAATATGTAAGCTGACAAGCAACCCCTGTCAAACACTGGAGCAACCCATCCACATTTGATGGGTTGAATATGGCTCAGATCATAGAATTGGAAGAGACCACAAGGATGAGTATATTTATAAAGCTCGAAGCGTTTCTGTTAGGGATGATCCCCTCCTCCCCCCCCCCAAAAAAAAAATGTTAAAGTTGTCTATGTATGTACCAACAGCAGCTTGGATTCTATATGTGCAGAAATGGAAGGAAGAAGAAGCTCCAACCAAAGAAGAATGGATAAGAAAGATAATGGAGTATGCTGCTGGCAGTTCCCACACTGCAAGAAGCCAAGTTACAGGGAACCAGGCAGAGGGCCTTCTCGGTAGTGGCGCCCGTCCTGTGGAACGCTAGTGACACCCTTCAGATGTCAAAGAGATAAACAACTACCAAACTTTAAGAAGACATCTGAAGGCAGCCCTGTTTAGGGAAGCTTTTAATGTTTGATGCATTACTGTATTTTAATATTTTGTTGAAAGCCGCCCAGAGTGGCTGGAGAAGGGGTATAAATAAATTGTTGTTGTTGTTGTTGTTATCTGCTTGAAAAGAGCCCAGGAAGCTCTTCGCAAGACCAGGGAGTCCTGCTCACCCGCAGGAAGGAGTCGAGGGCGCAGTTCTCCATGAACTCCGTGACGATCATGACGGGTCGGCTCTTGGTGACCACCCCCTCCAGGTGAATGATGTTGGGGTGGTCAAACTGCCCCATGATGCTGGCTTCGCTCAGGAAGTCTCGCCTCTGCCGGTCCGTGTAGCCCACTTTCAGTGTTTTGATGGCCACAAAGATCTCCCTCCTGCCTGGAAGCTTGAGGCGACCCCGGCAGACTTCTCCGAATTCACCTGCGGGAGGGCAAGACGGTCACATGACAGGAGTGGCCACACCCACTGAGAGCACAGCCAAACCCCGCCCCCTCCTCTTCCCTCGGTGGAAGGCTGGGCTGCCATCAGGTGACTTGCCTGCTCCAATCACCTCCTCGATTTTCACGCACGAAATGTCGATTTCCTTGGCAAACTCCCGGACGGCTTCGTTGGGGTCCTCGTAAGTGAAAGGGTCGATATAAACCTTCATCCCTGGAGTGACTGTAAGGACAGAGAGGCGATGGATAAGGACACATGCTTTTATCACAATAGACAGACATATCTGGGGCTCATTTAAGTTTGACTCGCCTAGGTTCTTCTTGATTATCCCCAAGATTAGAATAATATAATTCTAGAATTGTGGAGTTGGACGGGACCGTGAGGGTCATCGTCCAACCCCCTGCAATGCGGGATTCTTTTTACCCAATGTAGGTCTGGTGGCAAATGATGCAATTATTTTTCTTTTTAAACTAAAAAGGCGGTTTTTACATGCCTTCAATTCACTGACACCCGTAAAGGAAAATCCAGCTCTGAATACTATGGACAGTTTTTCCTTATTACAATGAGGGCTAGAAACTTGTAATCTCTTTTGTCAAAACGGAATGCAAAGGTTCTTGGGGTTGGAAGAATGCCGCCAGGAATTGCCATAAGGAAGCACAGTTGTGAGGATACATGATCCTCACCGCTATGTACCACCTTTCCATGGGAGAAAGAGCACGAAGAGGTTTACATGCAGCCTTTTGCAGCAGCTACAACAAGGGTGACTGCCTCCTTTGGGGCTGCTGAGCACACACAGGCATGCAGGCATCTCTGGGAAATAAATGCAGGCTTGAGAAAGCAGAACCCACAAAAACAACGTTCACATGCCTGTGTGACCCAGGTGCTCATGCCACCCCTGGCTTGATACTCACTGTATTGCTGCAGCTTCTCTGTATACTCCGAGTCTGTGTTGTTTTGTTGCTTCCTGCCCAAAGAGAAAAGAAGGCATCAAAGAGCCTGCAACGTTACGCGCCTCCTGGTCATCTTTCCACCAAAACCTGAGCACTGGAACACTGAACACCATTGCACACAGAGAGCCGAAATATACTCCACCCATCCTCTTGGTCTGTTATCTATGCAGTTATTATAATCCATGCACAAATAATAGCTGGAGAGTATTCAATTAGCCCTGGGGATACCATGAAGGCAGGGTGCTATAAACGGCTTCTGTGCTTAAGCTGCATTCATTGCACCTCTAACTGAAGGGCCACAGTCTGCACTTTCTGCATTCTGTTTCCCTCTGACCTCGTGGCTTAGAATTCCTTTCGCCTCCATGGATATACAGATATCTATACAGACATGGACAACTGAGAATTGCACACCATGCATCTGATGAAGTGGAATCAAGTCCACGAAAGTTGGTGAGATGGGGGAACCTGCGGTCCTTCTAGAAGCGGTCAAACTGCAACGACTATTGACCCTAACCAGCATGAGTTAGAAACTCATATACAGTGGAACCTCGACTTACATACGCCTCGTCTTGTGGACGTTCCAAGTTGCATTTGCAGCAAACCCGGAAGTAAACACTGGGTTTGCCACGATTCGCGCATACGGCTTCTGCCATCTGCGCGTGTGCAGAAGTGGCTGCCGCTGTCTGCGCATGCACAGAAACGCACTACCACCAAACGTGCACATGCACAAGACGCCTCTTCTAGCGTCCCATTTCGACCAGTGGATGGACCTCGGAATGGATGATGTCCGTAAGTAGAGGTTCCACTGTATATATATAAGCTGATCACCAAATGGCACCTTAAGCCACAGTTGAGGTCGCCACAATGGAATGTCTAGGCACCTCCCCTCACCCCCGATGAGATCTTTCTTGTTGTTGGTTTCATTTCTATACCACTTTATATTTTAAAGAACAAATCTCAAAGCGGCTTACAATACATCAAAGCATCAAATAAAACAATCCAGAATAAAGCAAATGCAAGCTTTGAGAAAAATACTTCAAATCCTTCTCTAAGTGACGTTTTGCTTTCCCCAGTTGCCAACCTGGTATTCAGAGATCTCCATGCGGTTGCAATGGGACTCACACCAGTTGCAAAATGCGCCTTGTGACTGGCTAATTTCCAGCACTGGCTCAGGGATGATGAGAATTGGGAGTCCAACAACTTCTAGAAAGGCGAAGTCTCCCCGTCCCTGACTTAAGTCATAATCAATCAGTCTTGGAGGTGCCGCAAGACTTTTGCTTGCTCATGCAAGCCGGGGATAGCCAACGTGGTGCCCTCCGGACCCTGTGGATTACCACCCCTGACCACTGGCCATGCTGGGAGTTGAGAGTCTAGCAACATCTGGAGGGATGGGAGCCGTAGTCCAAAACATCTGTCCAAAACATTGTCTATCGCTAATATAGGCAGATCCAATCCTTGACAGAATGAATAGTCATGCCCCTCCCTGGAGCTCAGGCTCTCCCTCGTCCCCGCCAGTACCTGAAGCAGACAATGGCTATCACCACGACCGCGATCACGAAGACGAGGCCTGCGGTAGCCGAGCCCACGATAAGAGGCAGTTCCTGGAAGCTCTTGCTACTGGAGCCTGTTAGGAGAGGAAGAAGAGGGAGGAAGAGTGTTGGAAGGTGGGAGTGGAGAAGGAAGGGAGATGCTTGGACGGCAGAAGCCTGTGGGGAAGGGAGGGGAAGGTGCAGAGCTCATACCATCCTCCACTGGTGTCCGAAACTCCATGGGGAGGCTGTACATCCCATAGCCAGCCACCGTGCGAGCCCGGACCTGCACCATGTAGGCAGAGTTGGACTTCAGCCCTTCCAAGCGCACGTTGTTCTTCTGGCTGGTGACGGTGTTGGCGATGCCGTCGCTCTGCTCCTGCTGCAGGGAAAGAGAAAAGGGGCATCACAGGGTCACATCCAGCCCTTCCCCGACTTGGATGGTTTTAAAAGAGAAGTAGACTAATTCATGGAGGAACAGCAGTCAAAGGCCACTAGCCCTGATGGCTGTCTTCTGCTTCCACAGTTGGAGGCAGTAATGCTTATGAAGACCAGTTGTTGGAAACCGCAGGAAGGTAGAGTTGCTCTTGTGCTCAAATCCTGCTTGCTGGTTTCCCACAGGCATCTGGTTGGCCACTGTGAGAACAGGATGCTGGACTAAATGGGCCATTGGCCTGATCCAACAAGTTCTTCTTATGTTCCTAACACCTAGAGGGCCAAAGGTTCCCCACACCTGCTTTAGGTGTCTCTACAAGAAGGGACGCAGGTGGCGCTGTGGGTTAAACCACAGAGCCTAGGACTTGCCGATCAGAAGGTCAGCGGTTCGAATCCCCGTGACGGGGTGAGCTCCCGTTGCTCGGTCCCTGCTCCTGCCAACCTAGCAGTTCAAAAGCACTTCAAAGTGCAAGTAGATAAATAGGTACCGCTTTGGCGGGAAGGTAAACGGCGTTTCCATGCACTGCTCTGGTTCACCAGAAGCGGCTTAGTCATGCTGGCCACATGACCCGGAAGCTGTACCTCAGCCAGTAAAGCGAGATGAGTGCTGCAACCCCAGAGTGGGTCATGACTGGACCTAATGGTCAGGGGTCCCTTTACCTTTTAAAGAAAGGGACATGCAGAGCAAAGGCATTCAAGGTCACCCCAGAATTCTCCTTTGCACAATTTTCCAGTGGTTTTCTCTAGAGTAAAGAAAGGCACCCTGGGAAGGGCGTGCATTGATAAGATACTTCCCCCCGTTAAATAACCTGCATTCTTTCCTCCTTATCACCGCTAACCGTCATTATTTGTTGCTGCTGTTATTAACCGTTGCTCTGTACTGCACCTCTCGTTGCGAAAGTGTTTCGTTAGATATGGAATATAATCTAGCACCCTCCAGATGATGATGTTCCCCAACTCCCACCGTCCATAGTGGCTGGGGCTGGTGGGACTTGAGAGTCCCACAACGCCTGAAAGATTCCCCCATCTCTGCAGCAATCACCACAACCACCCCTGTAAAGTATGCCAGCATCACGGCCCGCCCCCCACCTTGCAGAGAGGGCAGCAGCACAAGTGGCAAGATTTGAACGGAGGTCTTCCTGTTTGGCTGGCTCACCTGCTTGGCTACCGCAGTAGAATTCAGCACACTACCTAATTCCCCTCTCAGTGGGAAAAGAAGCGCGCAGAGTGTTTGTCAAGCTGAAGTGTGCCCGCCACGTCCCTGCCAGAGGATTAGCTTTACCTTCTCAAAGTACTTTATCTCGTAGTCCAGGATGATCCCATTGGGCTGTTTCGGAGGCTCCCAGGAAAGAGTCATGCTGCTTCCCGTGCTGCCGTGCAGGTGCATTGTGGGAACTGCTGAAGGAGCTGTGGAAAGGGGGCGGAGAAGAAGCGTCAGCCTCCCTCCTTATCAGCAGAAATAACACTGATTCGGCTCCCTTGACAGACAACTCGAGGGATGAACATGTGAGTCGCTGAGGTCCTCAATGCAACACGCAAAGACACCTTGGTGCCTCTGCCCCTACCCCATATTTCACCATCAGGGCTCCCCATCACTCCTGATTTTCAAAATGCTTTTCACAAAGATTGTTATTGTCTCTCTCTCTCTCTCTTTAAGAAGCCAGCAGCAGCTGGGCTGGCAGGAAAGAGAAGTCCAGTCTTCCAGCTTCCTTTCCTTTCTCTAGGACAGCGGTTCTCAACCTGTGGGTCCCCAGATGTTGTTGGACTACAACTCCCATCATCCCTGAGCTCTGGCCTTGCTAGCTCGGGGTGATGGGAGTTGTAGTCCAACAACATCTGGGCACCCACAGGTTGAGAAAGGCTGCTCTAGGATCTTCTGGGCCTGATTTGGGTGCTCAAAGGAAGGAAAGCAGCCTGGCCTTCCAGCTCCCATCCAAAACATTCAAGTAAGGGGGGGGGGAAGGCAAACCTGCAGGTGCTTTGTAAGTTTGAGGAATAGCCATTTCCTTGGATGCATTATTGTTTCTGAAGATGGGGGCCACCCTGGTGCTTTTGGGGTGCTTTTGGGGTGCCCTGGTGTATTTTGGGCAGTTGGGTTTTTTTGTAAGCCAGGGGTTCACCTGTAATTTTCTTGTTAGGTTATGTGTGTTTGCGCTGCCTGTTTTGGGGGTGAATGTTGCTTGTCTATTTCACCTGTGTTTTGCTTGTTTTGTGGGGTTACATGTCGGTGTTTTGCAAGTCTGAGAATCACCAGTATTTCTTATGTTAATAGTTTTCTCCAGCATGAATGTTAGATTTTCCAAATGTGTTACTTAGCCAGATTTCTACTGCCATTTTCTAAGATTTCCAGGACTCAAATAAAGCTAGAGGCACAACGAAACATTCGCAAGACCACTAAAAATGGCTCAAATCCACTGGAGAGCCAACTGGCGTTCCATTCACTGTGTCAAACAGGTCACTGTGAAAAGCATGATAGGCGCCAATGTGTCTGCTAAGCCACTGGAATGCAGGGCCTGAGCTGGAAGATCCAGTCCATCATCCGGAACGGAAACCCTTTTCGCTTCCTCTATTGCATATCCCAACAGTAGCAGCCTTCTGGAAAGGTCGGTAGCCCTTCACCAAGCTCCACCAGCAATTTCCTACTGGTCACATGGGAACAGCTGTCTTTGGGGCAACATGGAATGATCTCCAGTATCAGGGCCAGCTCAAGACATTTTGACACCTGAGGCAAACCACAAAATGGCGCCCCCTTGCCAGGGAAGAAGATGGGAGTGAATATCTACGCCATGAGCGGGGGGTGGTGGTGGTGAACATTGGTAACAGAGGGTGGGAGGAGACCAGCAGTGCCTCCTATTGACCGAGAGGCCGCTGTGGAGGCAGCATTTGGGGAGAGGGTTGCTGAGGAGACAGCAGGTCTGGCAGAAGCAGTGAGCAATGTGTTCTTGGATGCCATCCCCGGGGATCTTGCTGCCTGTGGCACTTGCTTCACCTTGTCTCATGGGCGAGCTGGCCCTGGCCATCCTGACTCCACAACAGGAGCCCCCAATCTTTGGAGGTCAGTGGACCCACATTTGTATTTCTGAATGAGTGTTGGAGCCACTCATCTAGTCGCTTCCCTTCCTCGTATCACTCTCCCCCCGTCCCAAGAGACAGGAGAGAAAGAGTGTGTGCACATGCTTTGCTCTCCCATGAGATCTGGGTAAAAGCCAGCTGCAGGAGAATCGATCTGAGCCTGGAAAAGGGCATAGAGATGGAAGAAGAAGTCGGAAAGAGCATCCCTCTTCCAAACTTCCTCCTTCAGCTCTAGAAAGGGGGATCAAAGGTCTGGGAAGTCTGGAAGGCCATCACACTGGCTCATTTCACCGAAGGAGGGGAAATGCGTACAAACTCATTAAAAACAAACAAACCTCGGGCAAGATTTTAGAAATAAAGGACGTAGTTACCATAAGGCTCCCTCCTGATTCTTTAAGCAAGAACCACCAACACCATTTACGTTCTCTAGAACAGCAACCTTAAATCCTTGGCTAGATGCACAATCAGACGCCCAACACACTTACAGGAATTCCAGTTCAAGGCCTGTTTGGCATGAAAGGGCCTCAATCCCAGAGGTTCCTGCTTCACCGCTGGCTCGGCAGCTGCTTGCTGGAGGGGTGGCTTACTGAGCTGCCCTCCTTTCCCATGAAGCACTCACCTGCCTGGTTGGTGGTGATGTTGACAGAGGCAAACTGGGGGTTCTGGAGGCTCTTGCTGGAGACCCCGTTGACGGCCTGGATCTCAAAGGTGTACTGCGTGTGAGCCATGAGGTTGCTGATGTAAATGTGCCTCTCGGTCAGGCCGAGTTGGCGGGGGACAAACTCCACGTTGTCGTCGCAGCGCATGCACAGCCGGCGCTCCACGCTGCACTTCTTGCAGATGACGTTGTAGAGCAGGTCGTCCCGGCCCCCGGAGTCGCGGGGCTCGCTCCACTCCAGCACCAGGGATGTCTCGTTCACATTGGATATGACGTTGCGCGGGGCCGATGGGACACCTGCCACGGGATCAAAAGAGGCTCAAGGCCCCGAAAGAACCCCCAAAACCTTACCCTCAAAGCTGGGCTTTCCCCACCCCAGAGCCTTTTGCCACCCCCTCTCCAAAAATAAAATAAAATGATGCTCGGCATTTACACAAAGGCATGTGAGTCTTTGACGAGTTTTGCATACAAGTTTCTCTAGTCATCTTTACAACCACCTTGTATTGGAGGAAGCAGAGGTAACGCTTTTAGGCGTGGCGGTTTGAGTGGGTACAATGCAAATGTACCCTTTTCTCTCCCGAACCAAGCTCTGAAAAAAGAAGACTGGTTCTGCAAGTCTGCAGCATGGTTTAGTCCGCACCAGGGAAAAGCTGGCTGCAGAGGGCACCGATTGGCTAGTACCTATGACCTCTGAAACCGCTGGCTGGGTAGAGCGGAGGTTCCTGGCAGGAAGGTTGCTATTGCTTACTGGGAGGGAGATGGGGAAGGAAATTGGTGTGGGGCATAAACACTGGCAGAAGCACAGGATTGGTTCTGCCGGTGCGTTTACACCATGCCAGCCTCCCGGCTACCTTTCCTTCCAGTAAACAACAGCATCCCAAAGCTAGCGTAGAGGCTCCACCCCACCCCAAAAGCCATTTCTGTCTGGCGTCACCAGCATACCTCTTCTCCCATCTTCCCAATTCCCGAAGCAGCTTTGCAAATCTTTTGTAAATTGTTAGTTTCGTCAACAAAGCAATGGGCGGAAGTATAAATGCATTCATGTGCTACCTTAGAGAATCATCTCACTGGCCTTGGTACCCTCAAGCTAGAGTGGAATAATAAGCCCAAAATAAACACATTTTGAAGTGAAACCGAAACGCCAAGCAGCAGAAGGGCAGACTTACTAGTGCAGGCACTGTCGGGTGGATCGGTGTCTGACCGGAAATAGTTGTTCTGGCACATGCAGAGAGTAGCTGCCCCGGAGCTTGTCCGACTGTTGGGAGGGCAAGGGGTGCACCGACTTTCCCCCTGCTTTGACTTGAAGGTGCCCGGTCCACAGGCTAGAGGGGGGGGGGGAGGAGAGAGAGGAGGTCTCAGTTACTGGCACACAACAAGAGATCCAATTTAGCCCCATTACACGCAAACGCAGAGCTGGTACACATATGCAAAAAACCAAATTGCTTCATATTTCAGCCTACTTTTTTGTTGCAAGACCTCACCCAAACGAATGCCCTCGCCAGGCCGGGCAATAACAAGCAAATCCTAAAATTAACAATCACTGTGGCATGTTGGCCACAGCATGGAGCGATGGCTTGCATATTATTAATCCTTATTATTGTCATCCCAGGACAGGCTGCAACAACATGAAAACACAAGGCTGGGATCAGTTAAAGCAATTTATATGCAGAAGAATATGGTGTTGTGAGACACAGACAAGCACACCCTGATCTTTATCTAGATAAATGAACCATCACAGAGCAAACACTGGTGGCGCAAATTCTGGGTTGCCTGCAGCACCTGAAGTCAGGTTCCTAATGGTGGCTGGAAAAGGGCCTTGGTGGTGAACATGAAGACCTTGCCCTCGTTCTGAACTAGCTTAGCTACGTGGCGTCATAATAAAGCCCAATCAGAGTGAGGGTTGTGCTTTCTGTCCACAGCATCACCCCAGCTAGGAGGACCAATGGTGAACAATATTGGGAGCTGCGGTCCAACAACATCTAGAGAGCCACAGTTTCCCCATCCCTGATTTAGGCTCTCCAGCCTGACATTCAAGGCTGCTCCATTCCTCTCACCCACAGATCTCCCAGAGTCCCCTTCCTTCTTCCTTTTATTTCCAATCACTTCCAATGTCCATGAATGCAGGAGGACGGCATTGACGTGGATGTGGATGAAGATGCCAGATCCGAGAGAGGTTCAATGAGGGGGGGCTGTGGCCCTGGGCAAAGTTTGCTTCTCTCTCTCTTTCTCTCACATCCAAGTCTTCTGCCCCTTAAATGGGAGCTAGGATACAGCCTACCTCACAGGCATGTGTGAACCCAAAACGAGGGGAAATTGCAAAGCACTTTCCAAATTTAAATCGTCAGCAGGCCAACCTAACCAAGCTCTTTCTCTTCCACAATGATTTGAACAGTACAGTGGTACCTCAGGTTAAGTACTTAATTCGTTCCGGAGGTCTGTTCTTAACCTGAAACGGTTCTTAACTTGAAGCACCAATTTAGCTAATGGGGCCTCCCGCTGCCGCTGCGCTGCCGGAGCACGATATCTGTTCTCATCCTGAAGCAAAGTTCTTAACCTGAAGCATTATTTCTGGATTAGCGGAGTCTGTAACCTGAAGCGTATGTAACCTGAGGTACCACTGTATTGCATTTTTTTTTATAAACCACCAACTTGGAGGGAGAAATCCATGACAGTGTACAATAAAAACATTAAAATGTCACAAAATAATAATTTAAAAGCCCATAAATTTACACCCCTCCGTCCAGCCATGGTCAGCTTCGACTTGGTGGGCGGCTTATGGTGGAATCTGCGCCCTGAGGGCTTTGGAACTCCCCCCAGGCCGTGTGGGAACATTTCCCCCCCCCATCTTTTCTTCCCAGAGACCCAGAGGCGGTGCTGCCAGGAGGCTCCTGCCTGCTGAGTCCCGTCCCCCCCCCCCCCACGTCTTCTCAAACTACCGCAGGAATCCCGGGAGAAGAGCGAGAAGCATCTCGCTCTGGGATTCCTGCTGACCTCAGAGCTGCCTCCATGGACCAGACTGACAGTTGCTGAGCAGTCGGGCTGCGAGAGCCAAGACATTTTTTCCTTTCCACCCTCCAATCCCCGGGGGCCTGGAACAACCGACCATGTCCCAGGCCGCGTTCGCCTGGAGGGCTGACTGAGCCGTTTTCCACACAGCTCCATTCTTTCCTCTCTCCTGCTCCTGGATTTGGTATTTATTATTGATTATGGTTATTATTACTACTTCAAATAAATACAGGGAAGAAAGAAAAATATGCACGAGTGGGAGAGAACAGGAAAAAAAGGAGAGGGACAGGCCGAAAACACGAACCTTTTGATCTAATAACTTCATGGCTGCCAGCTTAGATTGATTCCCAACCATACACACCAGCTTCTAGCAACTGAAGCAGTTTCAGCCCCCCCCCCATTTTTTAATATATATATACATATTTTTAGGGAGCCAGGCCCCCTCAATGTTCAGACGGTGTTCAGTTCTGTCCCCTGGCTTCTCACGTCACAGGTGACATCAGGAAGTCACACCGGGGCCCCTCAATCAACTTGATTGGGGAAACCCACTCAGATGGGCGGGGTACAAATAAATTATTATTATTATATCATAGAACTGTAGAGTTGGGAGGGACCCTGGGCACTATCTAGTCCAACCCCCTGCAATGCAGGAATACGCAGCTGCCCCATGCAGGAATCGAACCTGCGACCTTGGTGTTATCAGCATTGCGCTCTACCCAACCAAGCTATCCACATGGCTCCTCTGTTCTCAACAAAAAACGCTGAACGCAGGTTAAAAAATTGGTCCCAACGAATCAACAGGACTGAGACTGGAGAAAAAATGGTCATTGCAGAAAGAGGATCCCCGTGATATATGTACACACACACACACAGAGAGAGAGAGACCCCCAGATTTGAAATGCACAGAGCTGATCAGAAAACGAGTTGCCAGAATCCTGGACTGCACATCCAAGGGGAGAGGAGAGGGCTGGAGTCTTTATTTGACGCCACATCTAAAACAATTCCATTGATGGAGTGAACTAGCACACCTGGCTAGATCTGAGATAAAAACAGCCGAGATTGGGATTTTGGAAATGTTCCTGAGTGCATGAGAGTGAATTCACTGCCTTGTTTTACCTTTGGTAGCGAAGGCTGGTGGACACAGGAGTCTGCCTTGAACTGAACCAGACCACCAGTCCAACACACTCAGTATTGCCTTTTTAATATTAGTATTAGTATTAGCATTAGTATTAGTAGTATACCGCCCTTTACCCATAGATCTCAGGGCAGCTCACAACATAAAATTTCAATATAAAAAACACAAAATACGTAACAAAAATATGCCTTCCCTAACGGGCACCAGCTCCTAGTTTGGTTCACATCAAAATGGGAAATACATGGGTACTTTATTAAATACTGGGGACAGGGAAAGGAAAGTTATTGTTGACGGAAAGAGATGGCTGTGCAGGGTGGGAAGATAAGAGCTGCAAGGACTAAGCCTTCCCTCTCCCCAAGATGGGCTCATTCTCCCCTTGAGTCTATTTGTAGGCGCTCCCTCTCTGCCGCCCTGAGGACGAGATGCTTTCCCCTTGTTTTCCTAAACGTTTAAGCTTCTGCAAAGATGCAGCAGTTCCTGCGCTGCAAGTTCCGATTTCAAAACCTGTCGTGCTTTTAAGTGCAGGCTTCCCAGACTCCCATCCTGTGGCCAAAGCAAAAAATCCAACCCACCCAGGGCGGGACATGAGTACACAGCAGTAAACAGGAGGGGCGGAGGAATCCTCCCCACGCGTGGTCAGGCTCAGGGGCCCAGCCCTAGTGCGCCGACCCTGGCAATGACTGCCGAGGCAAAGCCCTCTTCATCCTGCCTAACCACAGAGAAGTGCCACAGGAATTTGGAGTGCGACAGGAAACTGCCAGGACTGCACCGAAACCGGAGTGGGTGGAATCCAGAGGCAGCAAACGCCATCCTTGCCCTCTTGCCAAGCACAAATCAGATGAATAATTTCCATATCCCCCTACTCTGCCAGATTTCTGGCAAATATTTAACAGAGCCTTTTGACTTTTCCATGTTCCCTTTCCAGTTGTTTGGTGAGGAAGGAAGGAAAGTGATTAGACACGCAATCCATCATCTCTTCCCAAGCTCCCCTAGACCTCAGCCCTGCTCTAGCTTCGAGGTGCATGAATCCTGTTTCATGAATAACATTGTAAGACCCCAGGCTCTATGTGCAACCTCCTCGCTTCAGAAATTTATGCCTGCAGCATCTCACCATCCTGTAGTGGCCTGTGCTGCTATCATGTATCTTGCCTTTTCATGCCTGGATAGCTCAGTTGGTTAGAGCGTGGCACTGATAATGCCAAGGTTGCAGGTTCAATCCCCGAATGGGACACCTGCATATTCCTGCATCGTGGGGGGTTGGACTAGATGTTCCTCAGGGTCCCTTCCAACTTTACAATTCTGTAATTTCATGATTCTGTAGATATGAGATCTACAAACAACGACAACAACCACCATCTTGGCTAGTCTGTGCTAGAGAGGTATCCCTTTCTAGAGTTGCACCTTATTTACCCTGGGCTGTGCCCAAATCCCGGAAACGTCTTAATGTGTCAACTTGTGTTTGTTTATTTCTTCTTGCTTCCTGGGCACGTGATGTCTGCTGAATGTGAGGAAAAGGATTCATGGCATTGACTCACCCTGGATGTGCAAATCGTGGCTTTTCGCCGCATGGTTATTACCCCATTGCAGCTACAACATCTCCCAAAGTGGGTTAGCCAATTACGGCACAGTAAATGTGGGACAACTTTCAATCCGGAGGAAACAGGGAATTCTGTGTCACAATGGCGTGGCTGTCAAGGTGCCTTCCTTCCAGATCTGGGCTCCACTGCCCCGAGAAGCCGTGGGCTGAGAGGGTCCCCAGAATATATGATGGCCTCATGGCATCCAGGGACTTCCAAACACCCCTTCCTGGAAGCCCATTGGTTTCTCTTGACCTTGAAAAAGGGCTGGCCCAGACCTTCTGGATCAGGTCTGGGATCTGCTTGGGCAACAACCAAAGCTGACCTTGTCTCCTCTGACCGTCTGCCTGACTTCCCTCAGGCTCTGTTCCCAGCCATTTGCGTTTCCTTCTTCCCACCTTGCTGGCATTCCAGACTATTTACAGCTCAGGCTGTCAGCAATAATTAACTTCTGGAATCCATTGCCACAAGATGCAGTCAAGGCCCTGATGGCTCAGCCAGCTTTTTTTTTTTTTAATTTAAAGGATTAGGCAAATTGATGGAGGGCCGTTATGAGTCACAACAATGGAAGAGCCAGCTGCGAGCCAATGGCCAACTGGAGTGGCCAACCAGAGGCTTGTGGGAAACCTGTAGGCAGGCTCGGAGCACAAGAGAGCTTTCCCGCCTGTGGTTTCCACCAACTGGTATTCCGTTGCTGTTTCCAACCATGGAGGCAGGACATAGTAATCATGGCTTGTAACCATCCATAGCCTTGCCCTTCGTGTTATCTTCTTTTGAAGTCATCCAAGAGGATGACAATCCCTGCCTCCTGTAGGATAAGGTTACCAGACATCCCCGTTTCCTGGGGACAGTCCACGGATTTACAAATCAATTCCCTGACAAAATCCATCTATTTAGTAGGAAGTTGAAAAGTGTCCCCAGATTCATTGAAAAAAATCTGGTAACTTTACTGTAGGAGCGAGATCCATGGTTTAAACTATGCGCTGAGTGAAGAAGGACTTTCTAGCTGGGAATGGAACTTCGATGCTCAAAGGCCTTTTGATCACCAGACCAGAAGCCAGAGGATGGGGAAGGCGCTCTCTCTCCACCATGTCCCAACTGGCCACTACTGGAGACTTTGTGCACTGGGAGACAACGGGTCTTTGACATGAAGCAGGAAGGCAATGCTTATGTTTTTAATGCCAGGGTGATTCAGCATTAAAAGACTAACTGAATTGGGCTTAAGAGTGCTGCCAATGTGTTCCTGAGGACAATATATAATAGAATAATAGAAGTTGGGAGGGTCATCTAGCCCAATCCCTTGCAATGCAGGAATATCAACTAAGGCATCTATGACAGATGGCCATCTAACCTCTGCTTAAAAAAACTCCAATGAAGGAGACTCCACAGCTCTTACTGTCAGACAGTACTTCCTGATGCTTCGTCAGAATCTCCTTTATTGTAACTTGAAGCAATTGGTTTGGGTCCTACCCTCTGGATCAGGAAGAAACCCCCAAGCTTGTTCCATCTTCCATGTGACAGCTCTTGAGATATCTGAAGATCGTATCATACCTCCTCTCGGTCTCCTCTTTTCCAGGCTAAACATACCCAGCTCCTTCAACCATTCATCATAAGGCTTGGTTTCCAGACCCTTGATCATCTTGGTTGCCTTCCGCTGCACACCTTCCAGCTTGTCAACATCCTTCTTTAACTCATGCTGCCCAGAACTGGACACAGTATTCCAGATGTGGTCTGACCAAGGCAGAATAGAGTGGTACTTCCCTTGATCTGGACACTAGACTTCTGTTGATGCAGCCTAGAATAGCATTGGCTTTCTTTGCTGCTGCTGCGTCACATTGTGGACTCATGTTCAGCTTTTGGTCCACTAGGACCCCTAGATCTTTTTCACATGTGCTACTGGTAAGCCAGGTGTCCCCCATCTTATATCTGTGTAGTTTTTCCCTACTGAAATTCATTTTGTTAATTTGGGCCCAGTTTTCAAATCTGTTGAAGTCATTCTGCATCCAGATTCCGCCTTCTGCAGCATTAGCCACCCCTTCCAGTTTGGTGTCACCTGAAAATTGGATGGACACCCCCTCAATTCCTCCTCCCAAGTCATTTATAAAGACATTGAACAACAATGGGCCCAGGACAGAACCCCACAGCACCCCACTTGTCACTTTTCCCCATAAGACTTGGCAAACCAAGTAAATCCTTGCCAGAGCCTTCATACCCAACACAATGTTCTCCAGATGTTGTATGAATCCAACTCCCTTTGGCTCCAGCCAGGGATTATGGGAGTTGTAGTACAACAACATCTGCAGGGCACCACACTGGCCACCCTGGAGCTAAAGGGCAATGAAAATAACTTGATGACAGCACATAAACTAACAAACCACACCCTTTCCTCATTTTCAGTTCATCTGCTTAATGGCTTTGGCCCGGTTTCATCTAAACACTTGCTCACGGGTAAAATGGATCCATCCTGGGGACCCAGAAGGTCCATGGATAATTATATTCTGCCCTCTCAGTTCCCAAATCATCACCAAGTACTTAACATTTTGGTACAGTTTGCATATTTTCTAATGAACCTGCAAGGGTTCGGTCCGGAATTCAGAATATTTTGATAAGCAGTGCTGGGTTTACTGGGAATTCAAAAGAAGAAGATGTGCCACAGGAGTCATCTATGAGGAGCTGACGTTGCTCCACGAAACCAATGGCTGCTGTAAACAGAGCAGGGGCGCAATCAGTCATGGGACGGTGGTGGTAGATGAGACCCTTTCGCTTCCACAATAAAACCAAGAGAAGGAAATGATATTACATTCCTGGGAGCAGCAGCGTTCCCACAGATTTTGTATGACAGGCTCAACACATGAATCTGTGTTTTCCCATTTTTGCATGTTAGAAATTTCAATAAATACGTTTTGACAGAAACCAGCTTCACTATCACCAGCCAAGGCTACAGGTGTCCTGCCTGATTCGTTTTGCTGAGCTGTTGCTTTTTGCTACAAATCTCTCCCTCTCTTTTGGGGTGTGTGTGTGTGTGTGTGTGTGTGTGTGTGTTCCTCAGTACCTTCTCTAAGCAAAACAATTTGCACATGCATTTTATTAAACTGCTTGCAGTTTTGGCAGAAACTGCCTCTGTGTTCTCTTCATATAAGGAGCTGCCTTGATCTTGAGCCAGACCCACCTAGCAAACCTGCAGCCTCCTCCAAGTGGCTACGACTCACCCCAGGTGGGGTCTTGGCTCCCCCAAATCCTAGCAAACTGGAAATGCTGAGAAATGGAACATCACGCCTGCATAGCTCAGTTGGTGGAGCATGAGAACTTTAATCTCAGGGTTGTGGGTTCGAATCCCACGTTGAGGAAAAAGCTTCACTGCACGGCGGGGGGTTGGACTAGATGACGCTCGTGGTCCCATCCAACTCTTCAGTTCTGTAATTCTGTCACTCACAAGTGTGCTCTTCCAGCTGCTGAGCTACGGCTTCTCCCCTGCACTCAGTTCACTTTTCGCATTTATGCAAGGCAAGAGAGGCATTTCACACGCAGTCTCAGTTATCCGTACAACACTCCTGCAAGGTAAGCTAGCATTTCCACTCCCTTACGAGAGACCAATGGCTTACTAGCAGCCCCCTGCCTTCGCCTCCCATTCCCCGGGAGACTAGGCACCCCCCCCCCCAGCCATCCCTCCTTGCTTCGCTCACCGGCAGATGACACCATACGCCCCTTCTGACTGCAGCCTGTCAGCCCTGTGGGCGAAACCCAGCACAAGCCCCCCCCCGCCGTGCGGGCAGCCCCCTAGCCCCCAACCCCTCAAAGCCGCTGCCTGCTCGGTTGGTTGGAACAAGGCGTCTTGTGTGACCCTCTTTTCTGGGGGGTTGATAAATGCCAGGAGGCCACAGCTGTGAGTAGCTCGATCCAAACCCTCAAACAGACTTCCATTCACATCATAATCAACCCCTTTGTTGCAGGCATGGCTGCAAGGATGGGGAGGGAGGGAAGGCTCTATATCTCCCCCCCCCCCAAAAAAAAAGATTCAAAGTAGATGAATTAAGCACAGGCTTTGGGGGCATAGGGCTGGTTCCATCACTTTTTTTTTTGTAAAAAGGATTCACAACAGCCGTTCCAAGCTGAGGTGGAATTGTTTTTCAGGCTCAATCGGTACAGAACGAGACTCTTGATACCAGGGTTGTGGGTTCGAGCACCATGTTGGTCAAAAGATTCCTGTATTGCAGCGGGTTGGACTAGATGACCCTCAGGGTCCCTTCCAACTCTACAAGTCTGTGATTCTAGGTGTGATATTATCTTGCAGCCCTGCTCACAGGGAAGAGGTCAGGAACAAGGGAGCGCTTTGGCTCCCCAGGTAAGCCTTACAGCAGTGATGCAGTTAACGACAGCTAGTGATAACCAGAGTTGCCCTGGGATCATTTCCAAGCCATGCTTAGAGCAGGAACGGGGGATCTTATACAGTTCAGGGGCCACATGGAAACGGTGGGTGGGGCAAGAGGAAAAAGCAGGCAGAGCAATGAGGCGGTTGGAGGACGGATGGTGGCTAATGGATTGAGGTTGAATCCTGACAAAACAGAAGTACTGTTCTCGGGGGACAGGGGGTGGGTAGAGGTGGGGGACTCCCTGGTCCTGAATGGGGTAACTGTGCCCCTGAAGGACCAGGTACGCAGCCTGGGAGTCATTTTGGACTCACAGCTGTCCATGGAGGCGCAGGTTAATTCTGTATCCAGGGCAGCTGTCTACCAGCTCCACCTGGTACACAGGATGAGACCCTACCTGCTCGCGGATTGTCTCGCCAGAGTGGTGCATGCTCTGATTATCTCCCACTTGGACTACTGCAATGTGCTCTATGTGGGGCTACCTTTGAAGGTGACCCAGAAACTACAACTAATCCAGAATGCAGCAGCTAGACTGGGGACTGGGGGCAGCCGCCAAGACCACATAACACTGATCCTGGAAGACCTACATTGGCTCCCAGTATATTTCCGAGCACAATTCGAAGTGTTGGTGTTGACTTTTAACGCCCTAAATGCCTCGGCCCAGTATACCTGAAAGAGTGTCTCCACCTCCATCATTCTGCCAGGACGCTGAGGTCCAGCACCGAGGGCCTTCTGGCGGTTCCTTCACTGCGAGAAGCCAAATTACAGGGAACCAGGCAGAGGGCCTTCTCGGTAGTGGCGCCCGCCCTGTGGAACGCCCACCAAATGTCAAAGAGATAAATAACTACCTGACATTCAAAAGACATCTGAAGGCAGCCCTGTTCAGGGAAGTTTTTAATGTGTGACATTTTAGTGTATTTTTGGTCTTTGTTGGAAGGCGCCTAGAGTGGCTGGGGAAACCCAGCCAGATGGGCAGGGTACAAATAAATTATTATTATTATTATTATTATTATTATTATTATTATTATTTGAGTTTCATCTCTGTGCAGTATGCTAGCTTCTATGTCTCCCTCTCTCCCCTGGGTATTTTTCAGCCAAGCAAGCAAGAGGCATTATCAGAGTTCAAGGAGCCAGACAAAAAACATTCAAGGAGGATACAAAGCAGGGCTGGTAGTTTATTATTATTATTAGTAGTAGTAGTAGTTGATTTTATTTATATTTTGATTTTTCTAAAAAGCTTATTTTAAATTCTACTTTTGTTATCTATCTATCTAATCTATCATCTATCTGTCTATCAAGTTGTAAACCGCTTAGAGCTTTTACTTACAATTAAGCAGTATACAACAACTTCTCTTAACAGAAATTAAAATTAACGAGGCAAAAGGGAAGAGTCCCAGGGGTGGGGGGCAAAAAAGAGAGGTCTGGAGGGGCTGCCTTTGCTACCTGGATGGAAGGTTCCCCAACCCTCCTGAAGGAAGGCTGGCCAGCCATAATTGAAGTTCGCCACTCAGGCATAAGCTCACCTTGGGCCAGTCACCATCCCTTAGCCTAACCTACCTCACAGGTTTGTTGCAAGGATGAAATGGGGAGGAGGAGAACCATAAACACCACCTTGAGCTCCCGGGAAGATAAAGCTGGTGTATAAATGTAATAAATAATAATAAGGGTCTGTAACCGGCAGAGAGAGTCAGCTATATTAACAAGCATGGCCAACCTTGCATCTGCACCATCCCTGGAGAGCGCCGTCCAAAGGAAGCCAAACCAAACCAAGCACATTACAGTGCCTTAGACATCCACATAGTGCACAGACAGGGAACTGTGGTCCTGCAGATGTTCCTGGGACGCCGGCTCCCAACAGCTCCAGCCAGCACATCTGGGAGGGCCACCATCCCTGATACAGCAGACACGGAGACAATATTCCGCGCACGGAGCGGCCGCGCCAGGAAAGAGGGAGCCAATCCATTAGGATGCTTTGCTAATGCTGCAATTCTCTGGAAAAATCCCACCGGATGACCTAAGCATTTTATTAGCAAATGTTCCTCGCTGATACGAACCCCTTTCCGCCCATCTCCCAAGTCCCCTGCTGAGTAAGAAATCTGGAACATGAAGCATCCAAACAGCAATGTGCGCTCAGCCGCGAACCGAAGGGACCTGGCCTCTGCAAAGGAAGAGGTCCATCTAAGCAGCGCATGAACCAAGCGCTGGGAGATGAAACCCACAGCTCAGGATATTTCACTCATTGCTGCAATTCTCTTAGGGCTGTCTCAGCACAGAGGCAGCTCTCTTAAGGCTGCCTTGCCCAACCAGTTACCCTGAGAAAGCCACTCCCTGGATTGCTTCAGCCTTCAGCTCGTTTTGATCAAAGAGCGATGGGATGAGCTGGCCTGATCTCAAGGCAGGGCCCTCGGAGGTTGGCTTCTGAGGCCCAGGCCTGGTTCTCTCTTAGGTGGAAAGTCTCCCTGCAGCTTCAGGCAGCCCATAGATGCTAAAAGGATGGAGAACTCATCCGCATGCAACACACACACAAATCCCAGAACGGAGAAAATGAATGTGCTGGGGACTCCCATTCCTCCTTGCTTCTTAAGGCACTTGGGTAAGAAGCAACGATCAACTTAGAGCTGAGGATGAAGAACCTGAGGACTACAGTTGGCCATGCTGCTAGATGGGAACTGAAGTCCCAACAACACCTCACTAGTAGGGCTGGGCGATAGCAGCTTTTCAACCTCATGATGTATCACCAGCTGAACATCATGATATAGTAAGGTAAAGGTAAAGGGACCCCTGACCATTAGGTCCAGTCGTGGCCGACTCTGGGGTTGCGGCGCTCATCTCGCTTTATTGGCCGAGGGAGCCGGCGTACAGCTTTCGGGTCATGTGACCAGCATGACTAAGCCGCTTCTGGCGAACCAGAGCAGCGCACGGAAACGCTGTTTACCTTCCCACCGGAGTGGTACCTATTTATCTACTTGCACTTTGACATGCTTTCAAACTGCTAGGTTGGCAGGAGCAGGGACAGAGCAACGGGAGCTCACCCCGTCGCAGGGATTTGAACCGCCGACTATACTATGATATAGTAGGGTTGCCTTATTTGAACAACTTTTGGGCCAAGATTGTTGAGCTATTTTTATGGAAATTTGACATCCAAGGATTTGCCAAAAAAAACTTCTGACGTGGGTTGCCATAAACCTGGGAGGAACCGGTTGCATCAGCCTAGGCCCCGTGAGACGCCACAGGACTCTAGCCCTCAAACCAGTCCAGGGTGACATATTGGTAAATCAGCCAGGCCTACTGACAAGCTACAGGTTCCCACATCCCTTGTTCACAGCATCAATGTGTATATATTGCCTGAGATGTGGCACTGCAATCCACAGTGGTAGTAACTGCTAATGGAGTGTTCTCAGTTGACTCTTCCCATGAGTCCATGCTGAGCTTTTGTTGATAAATCTGTTTGTTTACCAGAGGCCCAAAGATGGCGTTTGCCTTCCTGGGGTAATAAATTAACCCTTGTCCAGCTGTCAAGTACATTCATGGAAGTGCAGGTTCTCGTTGGCCTAGTTTTGACAAAGAGTGGTAAATCTGTATGTGGGCTCTAGTCCGCAGGTTCAGGGTCACCTGGTTGAATGCTCCCCCTCCCCCCTCCCAAAAAAAAAGATGTCAAGGAGATGACTGCCAGCTTTGCCTTTTCCCTCTTCTCCCTGACTGATTGGTTTTCTGCATGCGGGGGATTTGTGCGCACAGAGGAGCAGTCAACTGTATGTAATCTCTATCTGCCCTACTGCTGGCTGCTCAGCTGAACAGGGAGAATATTACTATGCATCAAAGCCCCCCCCCCCCCAGTAGAGTTGAGCTTGGACATGACTGCTGTTTGGGAAAAGCAAGTTCTGCATGTAACTGTAAGTGCAGGGTTGCAAACACCCACCTAGTCACCTGTGTTAAGACTTTCTCCAGGCAATGAGGGGTGCTTTGATAAAAGCTGGGTTCCTTCCCTTTATCCCAAAACAGATTAATAATAATAATAATAACAATAACAATAACAACAACAATAACAATAATTTGTACCCCGCGCATCTGGCTGGGTTTCCCCAGCCACTCTGGGCAGCTTCCATCAAAATGTCACACATTAAAAACTTCCCTGAACCGGCAGATATATAGGCAGGCAGGGAATGTTTGCTGCAGATTTGCTTGAAGGCTTTGGTTCCTATGTGCCTTGCAGCAGGGACAACCCTACTAGGATCCACGGAGAGCTGGCCACCTTAGGAGGGGTGTTGATGGGTGGAGATAAGGGGCATCAGAGTTGGAGATAGAGAGGTCCTATCTAAGGCACACACTCCAGCGGGAAGTTCTGATGCGCAAACTTCATTGAAACGAACGAGTGCTGCACTTTCTCCCTCGTACAGCTTCTGTTATTTCCCCAATGAGGTAGGAACAGGAGAATTTACTAGTGGGTTGTGCAGTGTATTTATCCACAGGGAAGTACCATTTGGGTCGAGTGCCAAAGTGTTTGGGGCTAGCTCTGCCTTGCAGAGGAGGGGGGGCGGGTGTAGAATCAAAGCCTCAACCCAGAGAGAAAAGATTGCTATCTTCCAGGGAGCTGGAAGCTGATGTGAAACAGCCTTATTTTCTTGGGCAGCCTCCCCGCCCCTGAAGCAGAGGCCAGGAAAACAAGATAAGTCTCACGCAGCTGAGTGCGGCTTGGGCTTCCCAAACGGCACTAACCAAGGATCTACTGGGGGAAAGGAATGTCTCCAGCTTCAGCACGTATTTTCCCAAACAGTTGTGTCAACGCTCTCCACCCAGAGAGGCGGGCTGGAGAGCATGGCCCGTCCATCTGGTGGCTAGAATGGGCTCCAAAACTTTTTGGCAGTCAAGACTTCCCTGCTGGGGTATGACACCTGCCCTGCGTCGCTTTGAACCGAAATAGACTGACCTTTGGGGCCTTCCCTCGAAACCCGCAAAACAGCCTTATACATATTTATGGGCTGAGCCCCGTCCAAGAAGCAGACACCCTTTCGCCACGAATGTTCCAAGCTGCACAGCCTGGTTTGTTTTCAGGCTGGAGAAGCACACACGCCAAAGTTTCGCCCGTGAACTGAACAGCAAAGTGTGAAGGTGACTAGATCTCTGCTAGATCACCGGGTTGAAGGTGACTAGATCTCTGCTGTGAGTGATTTATTTAAAATTTACTTATAATCGGTGTTTGAGACCTTGTACTTGGCTATTCATCTCCTGGGCACTTTCTCAAGTGAACAATGCAGGTGTGATTTTCCTGATTCTGCTAACCACCCATTGTAGATTTCCATGTTTCTGGGATCAATCAACTATTAAGAAGCTGCAGCAGAGCTAGGGAAGGCCTAGTTAGGAACAAGGAGAGCTGTTCTCATCCTGGGGGGAAACTGGGCAATTAGATGGATCAAGGACAGGTGGGTGGGGATGTGCCCCTGCAGATGTTTATATTTATTGCACAATATTTATAGACTGTTCCTCATATGAAATCCCAGGGCGGTGCACAACAGAGATAAAATGCCACTAAAAATACTATGGAATGATCATAAGATGAGCCTGTTGGCCAATTGCCCATCTAGTCTAGCTTCCTGTTCTCACAGTGGCTAACCATATGCTGGTAGAAAACAGGTCCTTAAAATGACTGGCTCATTTTAAAAGCTGAAACCGTGGAAGGGGCCTGTCGACACAAAGTGGAATTCCCCATCAGCCCCAACCAATGTGGCCAGTGGTGAGGGATGATGGGAGATGTAGTCCAGTAACATGTGGAGGGCCACAGGTTCCACCATTCCTGATTTACAGAATCTTTAGCTCAGCTGGTAGATCTCAGGGCCGTGGGTTCAAGCCCCATGGTGGGCAAAAGATCTTGTCATGGTCCGTTCCAACTCTACAATTATCTATGATTCTATGTTAAGTGCCTGTCACCAGCTGTTATAATGACTCTGGGCTCTAACAGCAGAGGAAGAGACCTCCTTGCCAACACCAACACATTGCCAGCCAGCTTGCCTGTGATTCCGCTAACTCGGCTGCGTTTGTTTTATTGTGACAGAATGTGTGGGTGAGCCAGGGCTGTCCCAGTTTGTGCTCAGCAGCGCCCAATTCCATCTGGATGACCTGCCCACGCAGTGATGCAACGTTGCCAGGCAGGCCTATTGGCAAGAGTGGACCTGGGCTGTGCGCAGCTGACGGAGGCCCCGCAACATCTGGCAGCATGGCCTGCCCCGAGGTGCAGGTGTTCAAAAGTAAAAATACAGCAACTTAATGTCGTACCTGCAGGCCGACAGCTACCTGTCTGCGTTTGGCTTTTCTCAGGATGTTTCCATGAAGATGTGATTGACAATGTACGACCCTAGAAGGCTGCCTTAGATGTTGCCTAACTTTGACATGAGAACACAAGAGAATCCTGCTGGATCAGGCCTGTGACCTATCTTGTCCGGCCTCCTGGTCTCGCAGGTGCCAACTCGATGCCCGTGGAAAACCTGCAATCAGGATTTGAGCAGAAAAACACACTCCTCTCCTGTGACTTCCAGAAACGGGTCTTCAGAAGGTCTACTGTCTCCAGCTATGGAGGCAGACCATAGCTCTGATGGCTAGTACCCATCGACAGTCCTCTCCTAGCTCAGCATTGCCCACACTGAGTGGCAGCAGCTCTCCACGAGTCTCTCTCAGCTCTGCTTGGACTGAAGCTGGGGCATTCAGAATGCAGAGCAGCTGTTCTACCACTGAGCTACAGCCCTTGAGACACCCATCCTCTGCCATCGTAATTGTACTGGGATCCAGTATGCTGAGATTTCAAAGAAAGTGGAAGGAGAATGGAACACCTTGAGAAAAAAGCACTTCCTCCATCTCTAGTTGTCTGCAAATTGCAGGTCCCTTGATTAAAGGCAAATATTTGTTCTCTGACCTTTTTGCATTGTGCAAGAGTTCTGTAACATACCATGTGCAAGGGGATAAAGAACTACACAACTTTTAAAAGACATTTGAAGGCTGTATCAGGAAGTTTATAATGCTTGATATTTTACTATGTTTTTATATTTTGCTGGAAACCGTCCAGAGTTGTTCTTGTTGTTGCTGCTATTTTTTATTATTAATTATCATCATGATTATTATTAACCAGAAATGAAAAAAACAGCTGTGTACAACTGCAAGAACTTCAGGAACAAGGCTCCTATTGAGTCCAGAACACCCACCGGCAGATGCAATTGCCACAGCTCCTCTGTACAACCCATTGCAGAATATATTAGCCTTCCTTGCTCTGAACACCGTCCCATGTAGAAAGCAGCAATCAGCTCGTACTCTTGCACATGTTCTAGAAGTCGGCTGGAAGTGTGAAGCGGGTCCCTCAACTATCAGAAAGCAACACAGGTTTGGTTTTTTATTTATTGGATTTCTATCTTGCCCTCGCTCCCAAAGGAGCCCTTGAGTCCAGATCATTCCAGTCTATTTAACGAGGTCGCAGCAGGCCAAGAGATAGCTGCTTTAACACCTCTGAATCAGAGCACCTACCGCGTGAAAGCCCACGGAAATGGTTATTCTTTGAGTGTCATCTCAGAAAGGGAGCACTGAAAACAGAAGAAATTGCCACATCTTGCGGTGAACTGAGCTCTCCTTGATCCCCACGTTGCATGCCTAGTGCTGACCCAACCCAACTTGCTCAGGCAACCTGACGGGACCCACAGCGCACGGTGGTCTGGCTTGGGGAAGAAGCCTCTCTTGCAAAATCTAGACCTCGCCCATGTGACTAAGGGCCAAGGGTGGGAGCTTGGCTTCTTTAAAAACACACACACACACAACCACCCTGAAATCGCACACAAAAGTGACTCACATATGGCTCGTCGTTACCGCACAGAACACTTGGCAGGGAGAGGCAGGAGTTATCCAAAGCCCTGAGCAATCCCTGAAGTGCAAGCTCGGCCAAAATGTTGGGGTCCCCTCCTTCCAGCTGGGAGGAGCATCCCTCAAGAGTTCAGGCTGTTTCATCTGCCACATCATTAGCAAAGCTCTTTGCCCCAGCCAGCCCAAACTTCTCTCCTGCACCCCCATCCAGAAGAAGAAGAAGAAGAAGAAGAAGAAGAAGACACCCACCCCCGTTTTAAATTTTTTTGGTTCCAGTTACCAATAAGACAAGAATAATATCTGGGATGCCATCCCGTTTTATGGGCCTGGCCAGCTTTCCAGCCTAAGCACCATCGTTTTGTATGCCTCAGCAGTGCCTTTTCCAAATCCTCCAGGACTTCTCTCCCAGCACGGAGGGGAGAGAGAGAGCGAGTCCTGGAGATAAATTGAAGCCATCACATCCCTTTGTCCAGAAACCATGCAATTTCGTTAAAGGCAGCAATCAGGTTCGACTGGCAAAAAGCTGTGCTTTATGAACCCTCCAATCCTTCTCCCCTTAAGTGCTTGCAGATGGTGTGGAGATGTGTGGCTGAGGTGGCACCTCTCATTCTAAGCTGCTGTTCTGGGTTTCCCCCCCTCTTCCAAGGTGCTTTTGATTTGTGGAGGCATTATCCTGTAGGTTGAAGAGTCTAATTCAGTTCCATAGTGGATTCCCCCTCCCCCTTTTTTTCCCCTCGAGAGAGCGAGAGAGATAGGAAGGACTTGAGGAGCGGAGCTGAGTGTTTGGAGGAACTGGAGAACTGAATTGAGGTCGAGAAGGCAGTCAATTGACACCGTCGTTTTGCCAGAACCAAATCCAAAGGAACCCCTCTCAAAAAATTCACTTAAAAGACAAGCCAGGCCCAATTTGCCCTCATTTTAAGCCCCACACGGGGTTTTCACTGCTGATGGTTATTTGCCTCTCGCTGCCTCAGAAACCCAAATACATTGCAAAGGGCTTAATTAGAAACGGGCTTTCGGCAGGGCCCAGCCCCAGAGCCTGGGTTCAACGCCAGGAGGCTCAGCCCAGGCTGAGGCAGAACTGACAACAGCACATCTTCTGAGCATGTAATTTCCAAACCTTGTGAAATCCCAGGAGGCCCTTGCTGGTGTTTTGTTTAGGGTAGGGCTGTTCCTACAAGATCCACAGATCTCCAAGAGCACAGCCCTGAATGCCAAAGACCCATGGGTGTGTAATAAACACGAGAAAGCCACACATAATAAATAATTATCTGGAGCAAGGATGAGGAGAATAACGTGAAACGGGGGTATATGGGGGTGGGTAGGGAGGGAGCTGAGTCACCGGAGATCAAACCCCTTCATCCTGGCAGAGGTCAGCTTAAAAGGTTTTGCACAGTTTCCGAAAAAGTCAACAAAGCAGGATTCAGATGGATGAGTGTAGATAAGGCAGTCCAAAAGACCATCAATCTTTCTCTCACACATGCATGCAAGGAATACAATTGGTTACGGGGTCTTTGCGCCTTGACCTGCGTCCAGTCAATATGGCCTTTGTTTTCTGAAATAACATTTTTACTCCAACGTTCCTCCAAGGAGCTGGGAGGGGGGCAATTGGCCTATTCCTCCCCCACCTTTTATCCTCCTGAAAAGACTGTGAGGTAGGTTAGGTGGGGGAAGAGAGAGAGAGAGAGAGAGAGAGAGAGAGAGAGAGAGAGAGAGAAGAGAGAGAGACCCCAATTCGAATCCATGGGGCTTCAGCCAAGCCCCACCACTTGTGGGTGTTAAGCTGGTGTTGTACCTCTTTACCACTGCCTTTAGCAGCTAATTTGATCTGAGTTGCACCACTCCCCTAGTTTTCACCCAATTTTGATTATTTTGCATTATGCCGGATTTGGGTTGGTCCTCTTGGCTTTCAGTAAATGTTTTGAGGCTTTTTTGGGTGGGTGTGATTAAACCATTCGTGTAGTCCGCCCTACCCACTGCCCCCATCATGCCCTCTTGGCTGCCCACTTTCTCCCCCCCTCTGCCACTTCGCCGGGCCCAGCTACCCCCATTAACAAACTGCCCCACTTTCCCCCACCAGCACTTCTTTCCCAGGCTTAGTAGAGAACACCAGAGTCTGGGCCAGGCACCAGTACCATACCACCAGGGAGCTCAGCCTGCTGTATGTGGAGAGCTCCCCTATGTTGCTCTCACAAGAACTCTCATAGAGGTCAGGTCCAAAATACAGAGACTGGCACACAGTCAGCCACTGAGCTGCCAATAATTACGATTATTAAAAGGCTGCACATGGGAACCTTCGGATTACAGCCAGAGCAAAATCTCACCAAAATTCCTCCTCTCGGTTACAGACAGCTGCAGTGCCAAGTTTTGCTTGCCCCGGGATTTTTTCCCTAGCTGGAAACATTGATACCTGCTGCTCTTTTTCTCCACCCACATCTCATCTCTTTCTCGGGGCGCAACAGAGGCTGCAACGCAGAACCTTGGCGAATGTTGGGAGTGAGGCTCCACCTGCCTCTGACTCTTCCTCCACCTTGCTCCAGGTGTCCCACATCATTCCTCCCAACCCAGGCCAGCATCCCAGGCTGACAGCCGAAGTCTCAAATGGCTAGTTTTGATTACAGATTCTTTTGCAGCTCTGCCATCTTTGCTTGTACCCCCCCCCCCCGGTTTTATTTTTATTTTATTTTTATTTTTATTTTTAATAGCATCTTGAAATATATGTTCTCGGTCCTGCTCTCACCAGTTAATTTTTGCATGCATCCTTGAACACGGATTAGTATTTTCCTTCTATCCTAATCCCTTCTGGCTCCCTCATCTTTTCTAGTTCTTAAGGACAAAACAAAAACCATCAAAACTTTTAAATCCTCCACTCTGAGTTCTGTAGTTTTGCATTCATTAAACTTAGGTTTTTAGATGGCAGGCCGGCAAGTGGGGAGCAGCCATTGTCTCCTGCCCATTGTACAACTCCTACACCTTTAAGGCGCACTGTCAGAGGGCTGCAACCTGCCGTTTGTTCTGATCACCTGTGGTGAGCCAGAATTATCTCCCAAGCGAACAAGTTCTTTTAAATTAACCAAATTGTATATAACCAATTTCTGTCTGCTAAGACAAACAGTAATCTCAGACCTATTTGGAAAAACTGGTGTGTTTGGGAAAGCATGGTAGTAAACCAAAATTTTCAGCGCTAGCGAGTTCTGAATGCTTACTTGCAAGGTTGCATTATTTTAGGCGCTGCTCCCCCACCACACCTAATATCAAGCACATGCCTCATTAGGCGTATTTTACTTTTGCATTCCAAAGTCATATTTGCATGAATTAGTCACGTTTGATACGCAGCATGCAATGCGCGTCAACCCGTCAACTAAATAAAACTTTGAGAGCACTTAGCTTAGTAATTTCCAAGCTGTGAGCCAAGCCACACCAACAGGCCACAAGGGAGAACTGCTTGCAGTCGGTGACAATTTTTCTAAAAAAATAAATGCTCCAGTGAGCGCAAGCACGCTCACCCAGCCAGCCAGCCGCAAAGAAGTAGGAGCCTAATGTGTCACTGCATGGGTCAATTCTTCAGCTTTAGTTCCTTCTCAATTACCCACCAGGAGGAGGGTAATTCTGGCCCATCTCTGCTTCTGGTGTGTTTGGTGTATCTGATCTATCCAGTAGGTAATTTTGCCCCATTTCTGCACCTGGTGAGTTTGGAGCAAACACAGAATTACCTGCTCAAGGAAAAGGCTACTTGTGGTCTTTCTGCACGCTGCAGGCCTGCTTCTTTTCAACCAGGCAAAAAGACTCATACAGAAACACAGAACGATTAATTCCTCCAAGGAACACATTTCAGTGGACTTTAGAAGCAAATCCTTTCACTTGCAGGAGTAAATGGTAATGCAACGAGCAGACGTTTTGGAATCTGGCTACTGCAGGTACACTTGCCTTGCTACCTGACAATCCCGCTTCCCCAATCGCCCCATAGTTGCCCACACCAGTAAAAAAAAAGGGGGGGGGGGAGAATTATACATCTTCAGACATCATCTGTCATGATACTGTGTTTGCCCGGTGATTAAAAAGGTTTGCACAAATGAACCCAGTGGAGAGAGCCTTACGTGGAGGCGAAGGGGAGCCTGGAAAAACCACTTCTGCTGCTTTTTACCTCGATAAAAGCCCCATTGACGGCCATGGGCAGGAAGCACAAACATAAACCGTGCACATTCGGTGCATTATCTTCCTTGGCACTGGTATGATTTATTTAACATTTATATGGCATCAAGGCATGCACACAACAGAGGCCCACACACTATGGAAACATCAACACTGAAGCCTTATCGCGGCGGTAATGAGACGGCAATGATTTCGGAAGGCACAGTGGCCAGGAAAGCTCTCTGGAAGTGCACATCCAGTTTAAACAGCTCTGTCATGTACCACGCTCACGCGGAACAAAGGCAAACGAGGGTTGGGGAAGGGTGGAAAACATCTGTAAACGCACACACAGGCCATTTAGCGATTAGCTTATATACCTGAGTTCCTAACATGGGTTGGGGGTGAGGGGAGTTGTATAATCTAACAGATATCCGAGAGGGCGCCAGGTTTTATGGATTGATGGATTCAAGCAACGCTAGGGAACTTCAGCTGAGAGACTGAGTGTGGCCCTCCAAGCCTTTAATTGGCCCTGGGGAGCCTGCACCCAGGCCAGGAGGGTAGAGAGGACCATGGAAGAGTGCACAGAAACTAGCCTACGTAAAATTCATGTCGCTGCACCCATTTATGCCTCAGATTCCACACATTTCTGGCATGTGGCCTCCTGAAACCTGTCCAGGACGGAATGCGGCCCCTGGTCTCAAAAGCGGTCCCCAACCCTGCAGGACATGTCAGACCACAGTTATCTGCAGGTGCTGACAGCCGCCTCCATCTCCCCTCTGAGGGTCTGTCTCTCTGGTTCCCCCACCTGAAGAACCAAGCCGGGTCCCAGAGGGAAAGCCGTGTGCTAATTAAATAAATGCAAACGAGGCTTGAATGGTGTCAGCACCAGCTCTCCATGCCCAGGTGGCTCCATTGGGCACCAGAGAGCAAAATCCTCTGTCCTCTTGGGAGTGGGATTTCCAGTTACATATTGTTAACAGCTCAGAATGCAGGATCAGGGAAGATGAAAGAGATGCGGGAGATCTTCAAAAGACCAGGAAGTTTAGAAAGGAGTGGAGAAGACCTTGCTGTAAATCCATCTGAGCTGCAATTCAGTTTTATTGTTATTTACTGTGAGGAAAGAGCAACCCCTCTCAGAACTGCCGGCTGAGAGAGAGGAGGGGAGAAGGGAGAATGGCCAAAACCATAAACCTCCCCTCAAGGATTGGGAACAAAGCCTGGGCCAGTCCATAGCCTTCATAATCCCTGCAAATCACAGGGGTCTAGGATGAAAATGCCATCTTCTTCAGCATCTTCCACAGCACACCTGGCTAGGCTGCAGCCTCAGCCTAAAGTTACTGGTCCAAGCATAAAAGTCCCTGATACAGCCGATTGGTTGCTGTTCGCTGTGGAGCGTGCACTTGGTGGCAAACCTGGGTTCTTGAGTGTCTGTGTAACGTGTAAAGTAATAACAGGCAATTCATTTCAACGCAGAAACGGAAGTTTGAAACTAGTATGTGTATGAGGCATGGGGAACCTCTGGCCGTCCAGATTTGCTGAATTGCAACTCCTCTCTGCCCTGGCCACGTTTGCTGGGCATGATGCAAGTTGCGCGTCAGCAACATTTGGAAAGCCATGGGTTTCCCAAGTCTCACACCTTGGAAGCTGCAGCAGATCAAACCCTCACAACCAGCTTAACTGCCACAGTTTAACAATAAGCGAAGTAAAAGTTGTCAGAATTCTCTATGGGAAGCAGCCAGGGTCGTGCCTCTCCAATGCAGAACATTGTGGGGCACAGAGTATCAGAGGTGGCTCCTTTCTTGCAAAGATAGCCTTCTGAACAAGGCCAGAGAGGCGTTCCATGGGTGGGGAGGAAAGGGGGTTGGACTAGATGGCGCTCGTGATCCCTTCCAACTCTACAATCTATGATTTTAACTGGTACTCATAAGCATTCTGCCTCCAACAGTGGTGGCAGAATACAGACACTATGGATCGTAGCCACCGATCGCCTGATCTGTCCCATGAGAATTTGTCTGATCCTCTTTCGAAGCCACCCAAAAGGGTTTGAACCCAGGACTCGACAGTTCCGGGTGCTATGCACACACATTACTCCCCCAGAGACTCCCCAGAAAGCTCAGCAGTCCTGGGACTCAGGATCAGCAACTGTCTGAAGAACCGGAAGCAGAGAATGGGAACAAATGGGCAGGACACTCCAAATCCCATTTCACCCACTTTCTGCTTCCCGAGCCTCTCCGTCTCCCAGGCTCAGCACCCAGTTTTAAAGACAGCCTGCCATTCTCCCTTCAGCCCCTCTGCTTCTGGGTGCCTTGCCCCTCAGGCCCCCTCTCCCTTCCAATGTGCTTCCCTGCCCACCCCGCTTTCTGCTAACAGATCAACAACCCCTCTTTTCCGAGAACCAGTCGGAAGGCTTTCCAAGCCAAGCTGGCGTTTTAACTTACTTGACAGAAGCTGCAGTGTTTATTAACGTTCTATCGCTGATAGCTTTTCTGTGGGCAGAAAAAAACCAAAGCTGCTGACTCCAGGAAGCATGCTATGCACACACCGTTTGCTCAGATGTGGCAACTGAAACCTGCGACTCCACAGTATCATAGCCTGGGGTATTTCATTCTTAACCACACAACGCTTCTGCATCTTCTCCTGTCCCCTGACTTCAGTGCTATTTAAGGAGAGGCTTGTCAGCGGCCAACTACCTGGCTGCATCTGGCTAGAGAGAACTGCCTCCCGATTGCCAGGCAAGACAGATTTTGTGCACAGGAATACAGTCATACCTCGGGTTACAGCGGCTTCAGGTTGCATTTTTTTTGGGTTATGGACTGCCGAAACCTGGAAGTACCAGAACGGGTTACTTCCGGGTTTCGGCGGTCGCGCATGGGCAGAAGCGCTAAATCACACTTTGCACATGCGCAGAAGCGCCGAATCACAACCCCCGCGTGCGCAATTGCAAACGTGTGAACGATGCGGGTTGCAAAAGTGCATCCCACACGGATCACGTTCGCAACCCGAGCATCCACGGTAATTTGCTCTCCCTGCATACTTGCAGAGGCAAACGAAGGGGTGGGGTTGGTGGCCCTCCCCATGCTATTGACCTCCAACTCACACCATCCCCAGCCAGACTGCAGGGGTCAGGGCTAATGGAAGTTGCAAGTCCACCACCTGGAGGACCACAGGGGTGGTCTATTTGGAGTTAAGGGTACTACACCGGACAATGCTCTCTCTCAGCCTACCTTACAGGGCTGTTGTAAAGAAGACAGGATTGCAATGTACAGTGAACTGATCCTGTTGGAGGAATCTCTTTTATAATAATGAATGGCAAAGTTAACTATCTGGGGTAGTACTCCTCTCCACCCCCACTCCCAGTAGGGCTGTGCGATTTATTCTTCGCAAGGCTGAATTAAAAACCACTGATATTTTACAGTGTGCGGCTAAGAAGACCTCTGGTATCCTCTCCCCCAGGAGTGAACATTAGGCTTGCGAATTATGATTTCACACGCAAGCCTTTTATGGGAGGATTTTTCGGGACTGCATATAAGCAGAAGATTCCCGAATCCCTCTCTTAAAAGAGAGTGGGAAGGAAGCGTGAGTGGAGAGTCAGGTCTATTTCATATTTGCCCAAGGAATATGTGAACATTTTCAAAGTCCCATCACAACTTACAGGAAATCTGGCAAACTTCAAGGCGCTGCAAATCCTTAAAATCTGTTTCCATTTACGGACATGAAACCTTCATATGGAAGATCTCCAGCTTTAAAGGCACAAGAAGACACACACATGTACACGCATCTCTCTCTTTTTTTCCTTTTCTGTTAAATTACCCAGCGCACAAAGTAGCAAATGAAGATTTGTACTGGATCTGCGCCAAGAACCTGCCTAGATGATGAACTGGATATCGTAGCAAAGTCTACACCTGTCAAAACTTTAGCAGGCGTCCAAAAGGGGCTGAGAGCTTGCTGCTGAATCATTTCTTGCCTTGTCCGACAAAATGGCTGAACACAGCAAGGCAAGATGGCAGAACGCATGGACCCGAACTTAGAAATACTGGTATGGTTGGTAATATCTGCCTGGGGCAGGGCCAGGAGACCCCTAAGATACAGGGAGGTAGAAAACAGGAGGAAAGGTCAGACAAACCATAGGGAAGATAGCTTGGCCTATTTTGATAAATCAGACAAAAACGTTAAGACCCAGTACAGAGCTGTGGGTGGTGCCACCAAACCAGCCAAATTTTTAGGTAAAGGTAAAGGGACCCCTGACCATTAGGTCCAATCGTGACCGACTCTGGTGTTGCGGCGCTCATTTCACTTTACTGGCCGAGGGAGCCGGCGTACAGCTTCCAGGTCATGTGGCCAGCATAAGCTGCTTCTGGTGAACCAGAGCAGTGCACGGAAACGCAGTTTACCTTCCCGCCAGAGCGGTACCTATTTATCTACTTGCACTTTGATGTGCTTTCGAACTGCTAGGTTGGCAGGAGCAGGGACCAAGCAATGGGAGCTCACCCCGTCGTGGGGATTCGAACCGCCGACCTTCTGATCGGCAAGTCCTAGGCTTCTGTGGTTTAACCCACAGCGCCACCTGCGTCCCTAGCCAGATTTTTACTCACCAGTAAAAAAATAACATCACAGCAATTAGTATTATGGTGCTTTTACCCATCTCATGACCAGCAACTTACTTTGTAGTTTCAAATATTCACACATTTTACACCAAGGGTGGGTAACCCTTTCCCTGCCAAAGGTCCACATTACCTTGGGATTAATAATATATGTTAGGAGTCCCATACCAGCAGCAAGCAGGGATGGAGTCTGAAGTGGGTGAGGACACCCTTACCCCACCATCCCCTTGCCTCGCACCCCATTTCCCACCTTACTTGCCACCTGCATGACATTATGGCTGCAAGATACATGGGCCACAGATTGCCCATCTGTGTTTTGTACGAACAGTATCAAATCTAACGGGAGGTGGGGGTGGAATCACTTAGGAGGATGAACACATGGTCCGCTTATGGAATTCATTCCCAAAAGAGGGAGAACAAACAACAGCATCTGCATGGGGAATTCGTCTATCGGCCATGACAGCTAAACTGAACCTCCATACACAGATGCAGCAAACCTATGTATACCAGATTCTGGAGGGCAAACAGAAAAGAAAGCCATTACCTTCAAGTGGGCTGGTTTCCACACACACAAATCACACGCCCAACATCAGGCAAACGAGTCACTATTAGAGTCCAAAGACACATTCCAGCCAGGCAAGAACACCCAAGGAGGTTGTGAATCTTAGAATCAAAGAATTGTAGAGTTGAAAGGGACCGCAAGGATCATCTAGTCCAACCCCCTGAAATGCGGGTCTCTTTCAGCCAACATGGGGCTCGAACCCACAACCCTGAGATTAAGCTACGGAGCAAAGGCTGGTAAGGAGAGTGGCCTGGAGAAAGAGGATGTGGCTGGGGCGGGTATGTGGCCTAAGCAGAGTTCCAAGGGCCTAACAGAGAGGTCTGGCCCCTGAGCTTGAGGTTCTCCTCCTCCTCTACACGTGACATGACCCTGCGGGATCACACCCCACTAAGCTCAGGTTTTGCAGAAGCTCTCTCCCTGAGAATAACCCTCCAGAGGTAAATCTTGGCAGCCACCAGTGCCAAATATTCAACAGTTCTTGTTGTCGCTGCAGTCTCCCCTGCAGGCACCCTGATTCTCCTCCCCTTGCCTACGCAGGTTCTCTTGACTGATTGATTTAGGAGTCCCAGTTTGCTCACTCCTGAAGGCTTGGAGGAGTCACAGCAAGTTAAGAACAGACATAAAATACCTGGTTGGGTTTTCTTGTTTGGTTTTGTTTTTGCAGGGGGAAGGAGAACAATTAAGAGTGCAATCTGATGCCTGTCTACTCAGAAGAAAGTCCAATTGACTTGAATGGAGCTTACTCTCTGGCACGTGAGTGTGGGATCGCAGCCTAAACTCTACTGCTCTTTCAGGGGCCTTTCAGGATCAATTCATTTGTTGCATTTTTTTATCCCACCCTTTTCTCCGAATAGCTCAAGGCAGCAGACACGATTCTCCCTGTTCAGCTCCTCATTTGATTCCCAACAACAGCCCTCTGAGGTTGTGAGTGGCTTAAGCCTAATTCTCACGTCAACGACAAGTCCCCTTGGCTGCCTTGGACACTACACAGAACCAGCCTCCGTTTCCCATTCGCGGAAGCAAAATAGTAATCATCTACTGTTCCAAAAATTACCCTAAAGGTGATTAAGTGGGAGTGGAGAGTTAATGGACTGAAACAAAACATAGCGCACAGGAGAATTAGTTCTCCTTCCCAACCACCAAAAGAATCAGAAAGAGACTGGCTGTGGCTTAAAAGTTTGCTACTGCCAAAGGGCATGCTATGCTCTACAAATCCAGGGGCAATTGCTCCTGGCCCATTGCTGACCTTTCCTGGGCATGACAGCCTTCTCCCTCCCTTTGAGAAGGTCAGGGAGTTTTTGGTTTGTCTGCAGGAGGTCCCAGGATCACTTCCCAGCATCTCTGGGAACCTGCTGGGAAAGTCATACGCCTGAAATCCTGAACAGCTGCTGCCAGTCAGTGTCTGCAGTCAGGAGCTAGCCAGTATAAGGCAGATTCCTACTGATCTTCCCTTTTGCGGTGGTCACCTGAGCTCTAGAGCAGGTACATACAGCTCAGGCGGCTTGTTCAAAAATTCAGAGCAATTTGAGGCAAACGCTCAGATGGACTCAGGGACTTCTCAAAGAAAGGTGTCTTCATTGTTGGCTGGGCTCCAGAGCAGGCAGAATTCACACTCTGGCAGCCTGAGCCAAGGAGCAGCACAATAGGAGAGACCTCTCTCTCTCTCTCTCTCTCTCTCTCTCTCTCTCTCTCTCCCCCCCCCCTTTCCCCCATTTTCCCTGCCCTCCAAGTTCCCAGATCTTTTGCAGCTGTGATTAAGTGTTAACGTGATGATATACTTTGCATTCCCTACAAAAGCACTAAAACACACACACACACATCAGAGCATGAGTCAATGTCCTAGTGCGGGTGCCATGTTTTACAGACATGTTTTTCAAAAGAACAGGTTTTACAAGAAAGGAGATTCCGACTAAACGCGAGGAAGAACTTCCTGAGAGCGAGTCTACCTGAGAAACTGGTGGGCTCTCCTTCCTTGGAGATTTCTAAACAGAGGTCGGGTGGCCATCTGTCAGGGATTCTTTAGCTGTGACTCCTTCAATGCAGTGGGCTGGACTAGATGACCCCTGGGGTCCCTTTTCAAACTCTACGGTTCTACGATTCCAGGTTCGCAGCCTCGAAGCTGGGAGCAGGCAGTGCTCACTCTTTTGCTTCTCTGGCTACCCCTCCAAGCCACGGATGGCTGCTCCTCAATATCCCAGCACCGCCTCGCAGTGACAATACCACAAGGCTTTGTTTGATTCAGAGTCAATTGGATTTACACTTCGGGAGATAACCCCCAGACACTGAAATAAGCACTCTATGACCAGAGGAATTGGGGGAAAGAGTGCTAAGGAAGAAAGCAGAGATAAGCTGCTTCCTATAGCATCTCTGGCTACCTGCTAGACTTTCAAACACCCACCAGACATTCGCCATGGCAGAAGGTATTAGCGAGACGAGGCCAGTATAAACCTCAGAGGCTTTAATGTGCCCAGGCTCTGACCCAGAAACAGAGACCTTTTAATTTTAAAGCTAAGATGTCGGGAGGTCAGGCTCAAAGGAGAGTGGTGTGTGTGCACACTTCTGGCATTTGTGAGCTGTCAGTTGCATAAAGAGAGAGCAGGAACCTGGGATGGTGGCATCGTTCCAGAGCGGAGGACAAGGTGCTGCTTTTGATCATATAAAGCCCTGAAAAACAGTACGGACTCTAGAGACCTTAAAAGGTTCTTGCCTCTGCTGCCTTCCAACCAGTCCATGACATGCTGCCTTTGCCCCACTCTTGACCATTGTTGGCGGCTGCCAGTTCTGCAGCCTCAAGTTCCTTGCACAGTGTTGTATACAAAGACAAAAGCTAAGACTGACTTGATGGTGTACACCATTATCAATGAGCCGGCCCTACCATGAGTCAGGTGAGACATCTGGTTTAGCTGGCGGAAATCATAATCTAATTAATTTTTTGACCCTTGGGGATGGAGGCGGCGGGAAAGAGAGAGTTAAGAGTAGTGCCAAAATGTCTACACCAGCAGCATACATTGGGCAAACCGGCCAGGAACTAAAGCAACAGTCTCAACACACGCAACCAAGGAACGCCAGGAGGGAGGCCACCACTTACCTAGGCACTGAGTCTCCTTCATAGCCGGTTCATACCCAGCAGCACAGGTGCAAGCTCCCACGGGTACCATCCACTCCCCGTCGCCATTACAGTAGAGTTTCAAGGGCACGGACACTTCCACCGCATTGGGGATGCAGGTGCCCGGAGCAATGACCAAGGAGGTCGGCTCCGCTCCAGTCAAGGTCTCGGGGAAAACGGCAAAGCCAGCAATGGTGCTGGAGCACTTTTTGTAGAAGGCACGGACGGAGATGAGCGACATGCAAGCTCCCAGGTCCTGGAAAGCCAAGTAGAAGCCATTCTTGGAAAGGGGCCCGAAGCTGCGGACTTTGGTGTTCATCCGGCCGGATTCCAGCTTCGAGAAACTCTCATCGGGGGCAATTGTATCCACTTTGACGTAAGGGTTTTCCATCCAGAAGGGGCTGGAGGCAGAGGCAGAGTCTGTGTCCGACTCGTAGTAGAAAAGGTTGAAGGTCTCTTTGCAAGAGCCGGGGATGTTGGGGATGCTGTTGCAGTCGCGCACCGTGAATTTCAGCTCCACGTAGACGCGCTGGACGTCGTGGCGCTCAATGAACTGGGTGCGCAGCCAGTTATTCTGGTTCATTTCTTGCACGTTGCACACCTGATACGTCCGGATGGGGTTCATGGCCTCATCGTAGCCACTGACTTCTTCCCACTGCACAAAATTAAATGACACCGGTCCATTATTATTTCTTTATTTTTAATGAGAGAAAGGGGAGGCATGGCTAAGTAGGGCGTGTCGTTTGGGGGGGGAGGAGAAACTTACTTTTTTGCAATTTTTTTCTCCTAGAAAAAGTGTTTTTTGGATGTGAGGAATTCAAATCTGCCGTTATTTTTGTGATTGGATAACTTTTGGCTTGGCAAGTCTACATCTGATTAAGAAGTTTAACCGCTTTTGGAAAACCAGAGCATTTTTATTTTTTTATTCAAAGTTATAACAAAACATATTTTCCAAAAACATATCCTATTCCCCCCCCCCATTTTTCCTCCCCCCTCCCCCCACAAAACCCATCCCCCCACCCCACCCCCCGACTTCCCTCAGTTCCAGTCTTTGGTTTCTCCAATAATGCTATTTTCTGTATGTTACAGAGTTGTATAAATCCTCCAACTGTTTAGCTAATTATTATCAGTAAAAAAAATAAATGTGGATGTTTATTCAAAACCTGCCAAGGAGTCCAGTTTGCTTTGTTGCGTCTTCAAATACTTTGTGAAAGGTTCCCATTCATCCTTAAAGTCACAGTTATCCTTGTCCCGTAGCTTAAAGCCGGAGCATTTTAATTTGACCTTATGAAACTGTCAGGTAATGCTAAATAATAGTAATTATAAATACTAATAATAGTAATATATAATATAACTGCAAGTATTGGCAGTTTTAATGACTTCTGTCCAATTTCACACACATTCTAACTATCAAGCAAAGCGAAATCATAATAATTTAGCCAAAAATGCTATTTGATTTCCTGAGTCATGCTTCAACTTTTTAGTACCCCTCATTTTTGAAAATAAAAATTGAAAAATTCAAGCCACTCTAAGAAGGGCAAAGCAAACCAGGACACCCAGGCATATCACTGAGACTCTTCCAAACGTAAGCTGTTTGCTACTGAAAAGTTTGGATGCAAGGACATAAAGGCTGCTGCCATAAATCATGGGGAAGGACTGTAGCTCAGTGGTAGGGTATTTGATTTGAATGTGGGAGGTCCCCTGCTCAGTCCCTGGCATCTCCAGGTATGGCAAGGAAAGACCTCCACCCAAAATTCCTGGAGAGCCACTGCTGATCAGAATAGACTGAGCTAGACCAATGATCTGACTCAATGAAAGGCAGCCCCCCCTGTGTTCCTAAATCCCACTGTGGCCAACCAGTTGCCTCTGGGAAGCCCACAAGCCCACTTGACAACAGGGCACAGAGCCCTTTGCCCCCACTGGCAGCTGGTTTCAGTCCTGGGTTGCCTTCTTTGGCAGAGACACACCCCAAAGTCTCCCAAGCTTAAGCCTTTTCCCAGCCCGTCAAGTGCAACATCCTCAGAGCGCAGATGCCAGGAGTGAACCTGGGATGTGCTACTTGCAAAATTCTGCTCCCCACTGCAGAGCTAAGGCCCCTCTCTCCTGTTAAATTGGCACTAATACCCTTTGCACGTGGGATTAGCTGCAGAGGCAGGAGCACACAAGCCTTGGAGAGAAGGCAGGTGAAATTAAAAAAACAAATCTGCATGGGCATCATCCGTTAGCAATCTTAGCTCCATCTCAAAGCCCGAACTGGAAGAAGAAGAAGAGTTTGGATTTGATATCCTGCTTTATCACTACCCGAAGGAGTCTCAAAGTGGCTAACATTCTCCTTTCCATTCCTCCCCCACAACAAACACTCTGTGAGGTGAGTGGGGCTGAGAGATTTCAGAGAAGTGTGACTGGCCCAAGCTCACCCAGCAGCTGCATGTGGAGGAGCAGAGACGCGAACCCAGTTCACCAGATTATGAGTCTACCACTCTTAACCACTACACCACACTGGCTCTCACACTGGAAGTTATGTGAAGGCAGTTAACTCTAGGCAGTTGATCTGTGCCGTTTTCGTACTAGAATATAAAAATCTGGTTTTGCACGGCTGGAATGTAGCTGACCGTAGAGAGTCCCAATTCACTGATTCACCCAGTTTTGCCTCTGGCCACACCCAACACTGACATGCAGCCCACGGAAAATGTTCCAGGAGGAAATGCAAACCTTGGCCTGGAATAGCTCTCATCCCTGGCTCCCAAACCCCGGCCCCATAATGCAATTGGCGGGGAAGCTGGAGGGTGAGGAAGATTTGCTGAAAACTTGCCTGGAGAGAAGAACATTCCTCACCCTCTCACCCCCGAATGCACAGCTTTCATTGCTTGGGGGAGTGGGGGGATGATATATTGGGGGGAGGGATCAAGTTTCTAGTTCTCATGGGTCGTAGCGAAAACCCCACGAAAGCGCAGAAACAAAAGGGAAAGCCGTGGGAAGAGATGAAGTCACGCAACGTCTGCCTGCAACAACTTGCAACAGGCTTTTGTTGTGGTCATGAAGTCAATGATGCTATTAATGAGCAGCACCATTCAGCAATATTGGTTGGTGAACAAACAGGAGGTCAGAGGCCCCAGGACACGTTTGGATGTTATGAGGAAAGGAGCAAACCAAGGTCGCCCATTTTTGTTGCCGTTCTATTATTTGCTAGCAAATTTCCGGTTATGGCAAGTGTTCTGTGTGTGCTCGTATCTGCATCTACTACAGATGTATATACTCTGATGGTGGCGCAGTGCATCTCTGCATATACTGCATTGCACACAGGCATGCGTGTACACACTTATGTGCAAATACACGAGAGGGGAATCCCTGGAAGAGGGGACTAGGCCAGCCTGTGCAACGGGGGAGGCTGCAGTTTAATTTGCCCCATATAACTGAATGGAGAGACCATCCAACCAGTGATACATCGGTTTACGAACAGTCCTGTTAACAAACTATTCGGTTTATGAACTCCGCAAAACCGGAAGTAGTGTTCCGGTTTGTGAACTTTACCTCGGTCTATGAACAGAAGCCGAATGGTGGAAGGGCACTGGCAGCGGGAGGCCTCATTAGGGAAAGCGCGCCTCGGTTTAAGAATGGATTTGGTATAAGAACGGACTTCAGGAATGGATTAAGTTCGTAAACCGAGGTACCACTGTATATAGGATAAAATAAAAGAGTGTACCGAGGTGGCTAAACTCTCTCTTTGGCTCTGGTGACCGCAGTCATTAAGTCTGCTCCTTATGAACATTCCTATTCTGGGTCCTGCTCTTTGGTCACGCTAGAGTTTGACAGAATGATGACAGCTGACATATATCAGTCTCTGAAACTCCCCCAAGGCTTCTTATAATTCTACGCACCCAATATTTTCTGCAGAAGCAGGACAAGGCTAATGGCACAAAACCGACTCCCTTTAAAAATCGAATCATTAGAGGGCTTTTTTTTTTTTACTGCTTGGTTTAATGTAACTATAGTTTAATCTGAACCAACAGCATGCCGGAGTGCCGGAGAACGCTACTCAAATGTCCCCGGTTCACTCTTACCACACTCCTGGCTGCATCAGGAACAACAAGCCTCACGACTCGACTTGCTGTGCTGGTTTGAACCTGGGCTAATGGTTTGTTTCTTTCCAAACAAACCATGAGCTATAGCAAAGGTTTGTTCTTCGGCTTGTTGCTTGTGGCATCTTTGGGGAAAACAAACCATGAGCTCAGGTTCAGACGACACAACGAGCAAAGACCTGTGGTTTGTTGTGGTTTGCTGTTCCAGAAGCAAGCAGGGGAAGATCAAAGCAGAGCTTTTTTTAAGCAGAATGCACTATGGCACAGCTCATTCACGTTACACCATAGTTAAACAATAACTATGGTTTTTAACATGACGCGGGAGCACAAACTTTAAGAAATCACCTATGATTATTCTACACATGACTACAGTTCCCCAAAGAATCAATCTTTTGGTTCCCTGCTATGGTGACCTCTGTCTTTTCCCTTCACAGGCTCTAGACACAGCTCATCCCCACACACAACCTACTCCCCCTTACTTATCCCACTTCCTCCTTTACCAGTCACTGCTACACAAACCTCTGCCTGCAAATTCTGGCATTGCAGGGGGTTGGACTAGATGACCCCCCGGGGCCCCTTCCAACTCTAAAATTATATGATTCTAGGAAATGTTTTTTTTTAATAACTTTGCTTTAAAAAAATCATCTGAGTTATAGTAAGACTGAAGCAGAAGTTCTTATGACATTTTATGGTTTTTTTAAAAAAGAAGTATGCGCTCACATGTCAAGTTAAGCCATAGTTATTGTTTAACTATGGTTTGATGTGAATGAGCACTGCCCTGGTGCATAATGCTCAAAAGGCAAATTCTGCAAATGATTGATTTCCATGGTTTTTATAGGTCTAAGTGGCCTTCTTGGGCTAACCTCATTGCAACTGCTAGGAATTCACATGGGTGGCTGAAGCAATATTTGGGAGTAGCAGGTGAATCCACGAATCACAGAATTGTAGAGTAGGAAGGGACTACGAGGGTCATTTAGTCCAATCCCCTGCAATGCAGGGATATTTTGCCCAGTGCGGGATTCGAACCCACGACCATGAGATCAAGAGTCTCACGCTCTATTGATTAAGCTAAACCTAAGTTGCGGAGACGCACAGGAAAGCAAAGGCAGACAAAAGCAGTGTGGCTCTTAATTTTGCCCACGTCTGGTTCCAACCCAGCCCCTTTGGAGAATGGAACATCTTACCCCAGTCTCGGGATGAGCCGTCCACGCCAGCTCAGACGTCACCCACTTCGTATCCATCAGAGTTTCTAGAGGGTGGGAGAGAGAGAGAGAAACACACAACTTGGAGGTCACTGTTGCACAAAGTTATTAGTTTTATTTCTATACTGCTTGATTGTAAAAGTAAAAAAATAAAAACCACAAGCAGGTTTTACCCAAGGAGTTACACAATTAAATTATGGGCAAAAAACAGTTTAAAAGAACCATTCAAAAGATTAAGATCAGCAATAGACCGAAAACTCTCATTAACATCATTGGGTTATTGGTTTGTTTTCGTTCTTGCACTTATTATGTATTTTGTGTTTTTATGCAGTAAACAGCCCCGAGATCTATGGAGGCAGGGCAAATAAAAAACAAATACAAATAAAATAAAACGTGTTACAGCAACACATGTGTCAAATTACACCAAAAGAGACCATTCCACTTCTGGAAAACAGCAAAGAGGACCTTCAGCTTGGCACACCCCCTAGCCTGGCACAGAAAAACGAGGCAGCAGATAGATTACCGCGAACTGGGTCTCCCACAGAATGACTTTTCACCTGCAGCCCAGTTACGGGGATGCTGCCTGTGTTGGCCCAGCGGATAGCACTTTGTGCATGCTCTGGGACATGGCATTGCTGCCTTTGACCGGTTCCAGAGCTAAGCCCTGTCACTTGAAGGAGGAGAGGAAGAAACAAGAGCACCAGAAACCTACACATAACACAAGCCCCTAGAGATCATTTCTTATTTTTTTAAAAAGAGAAAACTTAACCCTGGGATGGAATGGGATGTGGGAAGATTGCAGGACAAGAAGGGTCCTTGTTACGGTTGAACTTTAGGGCTGTTTTGCCTTCAGGAAGGAGATTTCCCTGGTGTTACACGCTTGGTCTACCCTAATGACTGCCCTTCCTCCACCCTTTTGACCTCTCCCATTCCTCACTTCTGCGCAGACCTGGCAGTAGAGGCAGGAAAAGCTCTCTCTCTCTCTCCCCCCCCCCCACACCTCTATCAGACTTTGGCAGTGCTGGCATGTATTAACCACAGCGCTGGTAGAAGGAGTGCTTTCCCCGTGACTAGGGCGGCGAAGGCTGAAGCAGGTTTATCCAGCAAGAGAAGAGCAGGGAGGCAGCTTCTCATGCGCCGCTCACTCGTGCCGTTTCAAAAAATAGGGGGGGGGGAAGAATTTGACCGTCTGGCCAACATTCCAGCAGCAGATTAACAGCCAAAACCTCCCTGTCAGCATTCCCCAAAGAGCCTCCCAAGTCCCAGCCTCAGCCTTGGGGGTGAACAGAGAGACAGAGAGAGAGAGAGAATGAACAACAGCGCATTTGGGATATTTGTCGGGGCCGTAACCAAAGATGGTTGACCCTGAGTAGCCGTTCTGCAGCTTGCTGGCATCCACGACAAGAGAAAGATGGGCATTTGACATGTGGGACCAAACACTAGCAGGTTGATAACATCAGCTGAGAGAGAGAGAGAGAGAGAGGAAGGATCTGGGGCAAAATCAGATGCGTGGCAAAAACAGTTGTGCGGCCGCAAGAGTTTATAACACAGCTGAGTTCCAGCAGCATAGCAAGCACACATCACAAAAATAGACCCCAGTTCACGACTGGTTGTTTTATTAAAAAGGTTTTGAGTACCTGTCCTTATAAAGAGGTCTCATGAGAGACCGGGCAATGACTCGAGAAAACCAGCCACAAGGGATTACCCTGTAGGGCACAGTTAGTTCGGTTCGGTTCACATTTTGACTCAAATCTCCCTAGTTTGGACTTCCTGAAACAATGTGCAAACTGAGACACAGCTGCCCTTCAAAACCTGCCATTTCTCTGAATTTTGCAAGGCAGTTCTTCAGCCCTGAAAACGTATACAAAATGCGTACACGCATTAGGGGAACATGCACGTATAAAAGCGCACATGGTTGTTGTTGTTTTTTGTCAACCTACAGAAAAGTGTTATAGTAGGGGAAATTGCTTGCAAAAAAAAATGTGTGTACGAGGCAAAACTGCCTTGGAAATGAGTAGATGAGCAGTAAAGTGTGCTAAACTACCGTTGAGTTTTCTCAAGGACTTTTCGCTTAAAAAATGAAATCGCAACCTGATGCAGAAACGGGGCAAACTTGAGGCTGGAAATAATGAGAACTAGATGGGAAGTGAAATGGACAAATTTGTTTGTCGTCGCTGCACCCTTGGCACCCTTCTGTGGAACAAAACTTCTCCATCGCAGTCACCCAAAGTGGCTGGGACCTTCCTGCTCACAATGCAAGAGTCAAAGCTAGACATTATGACTTTATGCAGCTCCTATCCTAATTACCTTCTCCCCAAGGCCCACAGAGTAGCAGTTAGCATTATTTTATTACTTTTGCACATTTGAGAAAGAGAAAGAGAGAAAGAGATACAGTCAGAAAACACCATCTAACTGGTGGCTGTTTTCGGGAATACTCATAGTACTACCAGCCCAGTTTTTTTCTGAATCACACCCAAAACACAGAATCACATCTCCCATCATCCCTGACCCCTGTGGCTAGCTGCAGATGATGGGAATTGTAGTCCAACAACATCTGGAGAACCGCCGGTTTCCCGCCCTTGCTACAAGCAAAGGCTTGCACAAATTTTTCACTTGTCGAGATTTAAAGTAACTCCTGCCTTACAAAACAAACAAGCCACGATAAACAAAGGAGGACATGGTGGCGGGTGTTTTGTTCCTGGTCCTTACAGAACAGGTTGGACACGTGCAGTCCCAACGAAGAGTGGGCGGGAGCAAACCCCAAAAAGCACATGCGCTCCGCCACCGAGATACCATCTCTGCCTTGTGGAGGGGAGGCCAGATATGCGCCGTGCCAGGAAACCGTCACGCCGCTCTCAAAAGTGAGGAATTTATGGCCTGTCAACCGAGTGATCTATCTCCCATCAAAAGGCATGATTGATGGGCTTCCGCGTTTATTGAAAGGAAACTTGCGCGTGCTGGAAGTGGTTTGCATACCACCCATGCTTTGCCCTGAAAACAAGTGCCGTGGAATGCAGCACATGGACGTCCAAAACACTCCCCACAGTGCGCCAGAATGCTGAATCTTGTCTTGAATCTAGAAATGGTTCCCGTCTCTCCCTCTCTCTCTCTTGCCTGGGACTCCCTTCCAGATCACCTAAGCCAGGGGTGGGAAACTAAAAGTTTTTGGACACCCAACAGCACCAGCAAACATGGTCAGAGACAATGGGAGTTGCAGTCTGCAGAGGTTACACACACACACACACACACACACACACACACACACTTAAGGGATGCCAACTTTCTTCAGAGTCCTCCTCAAAGCCCACCTCTTCCACGGTCTTGGTTTTAGCCTCCATCCCAACCCCTCGCCCCAAACTACGGCACACTTTGGATTACATTTTAGTGTCTTAGCCTACATCTGCCACACGTCACTGTCCGCTGCTGGGAGGCAGTGTGCTTGCGCTAAATACCCCTTGCTGGAAACGGCAGGAGGGGAGAGGGTTGTGCCTCCAAGGTCCTCCTTGTACGCTCCCCACAATCATCTGGCTGGCCAATGTGAGAACAGGATGCCGGACCAGATAAAACCGCTGGCCTGATCCAGCAGGGCTCTTTTGTGCCATCAGCTGGATAGCTCAGCTGGTTAGAGTATTCTGATTATAACGCCAAAGTTGCAGGTTTGGTCCCCCGTAAGGGAATATTTCTGCAGTGTAGAGGGTTGGACGAGATGATTATTGGGGTCTCTTCCAACTATGATTCTATGTCGTCCTTCCTTTCCTCCATTGCCTGTTCTTGTGCAAAAGTTTTGTTTGCAGGCTTTTCTTTCTTTGTTTTTAGCCGGTGATTATTGACCATGTTTCCAAGTAAACCATAAACCTCTTCCAGAGGCTCGGAACTGAATCAATGAATTCAAGAAAGGAGATTCCGACTCAACATCAGGAAGAACCTTCTGACAGTAATAGCGGTTCAACAGTGGGAAAGACTCCCGAAGGAGGTTGTGGACACTCCTTCCTTGGAGGTTTTTAAGCAGAGGTTGGGTGGCCATCTGTCATGGATGCTGTAGCTGACGTTCCTGCATTGCAGGGGGTTGGACTGGATGACCCCCGGGGTCCCATAGAATTGGATTCTATGATTCTATGAAAACCCAAAGGGAAAACATTTTGGGAACCTTAATGAACAAAAAGGAAAGGCGCTGGTTATGTGCAGTTTCACATTTTAAACTCACTTCTCATTGTTTTTGCTCACTTCTCAGCCTGACCTGCCTTGTGAAGATATAGAAGGTGACATAAAACAGATGGAAAGCAGGACTTGGTGACTATATTGGAGGCATCTGTCAGAGGTTCTGTCAGGGGTGCTTTAGCTGAGATTCCTGCATCGCAGGGGGTTGAACTAGATGGCTCTACAATTCTTTAGTTCTATGGGCATTTCTAGGCCGCGGGTGGCGCTGTGGGTTAAACCACAGAGCATAGGACTTGCCGATCAGAAGGTCGGTGGTTCAAATCCCCACGACGGGGTGAGCTCCTGTTGTTCGGTCCCTGCTCCTGCCAACCTAGCAGTTCAAAAGCACGTCAAAGTGCAAGTAGATAAATAGGTACCACTCTGGTGGGAAGGTAAACGGTGTTTCCGTGCACTGCTCTGGTTTGCCAGAAGCGGCTTAGTCATGCTGGCCACAGGACCCGGAAGCTGTACACCGGCTCCCTCGGCCAATAAAGCGAGATGAGTGCCGCAACCCCAGAGTTGTCCGCGGCTGGACCTAACGGTCAGGGGTCCCTTTACCTTTTCCTTTTATGGGCATTCTCTAAACTAAAAAGTCCTGTGTACACTGATGGTGCTGCATAAACAAAATGAGAATACTGGATTAGCCGAAACTGTTTTTGTACAGGTCCGTGGCAATATGGAACTATCAAATCTAAGTAAGGATACCAAAGTAGAAGTGGAATTTTGGAGCAACAAAAAAGAAAATAAAAAACCATGTGCTGCCAACGCAGGTGGCAATGCTATATGGGCCGCCTTTTTGCCATCTCCCACTCCCACCCCATCGCCCTTCAGCACCCTCTTGGTGAGACAGCAATTAGTTTTCCAGTTTGGTCTTGCAAGGAGGTTACGCCGCATCCCGGGATTTTAGGAATCCAAGTGCTACCCCCCTGGAACAGAGATGGGGCTGTGATGGAACAGCTGCTCCAGAAGGGTGGGAAGCAGACTGGAGCCTGATCAAAGCTCAAGGATCGCACTGGAAGATGGATGGTTTCCATCTCATGCCAAGGCACCACTCAGACCTGTTTTGTGCAGAAAGCAGATCTTGCCGTAAAACTGTTCCTGGACTATATCAGTTCAGACTGCAAAGTGGGGGACTGCAAGGCTAAATGTTCCCCCAGATGAGGGGGGAAATCCCCCAAGAAAACCAAATGTCAGGAACAAAGTGTCTTCTAGCTTAAGCTAGCTTGCCTTTTGGCAGGCATTATTTTTGCAAGGAAGCATTCGAACACAAAATGCTCAGAAACGACACGGTCCCCAAGAACAGTTGTGCAAATCAGCTGTTCGCACAGTCCATGATTCAGAGCCAATTCAGGCCCTCAGAAAGCGCCAAGCACCAATGACAAACTACACATGTGACACGGTAAATGGTGGGCTTTTAAAGGACTGGCTTCCCTGCGTTAAAACAAAGAAGGAGTATCACAAAATGACCAGGTTCCCAATTCTGTATTTATGCAAAGAACCCTGGGCACCCAGAAATCCATGTAACACCCTTTGCTATGGAGGAACTTGTACGTGTATTTTAAAAATCAATTTAAACAAGGGTGATTTTACACCTTGGTTCAAACTGTAATGCCTAAATTACAGGTGTGTTAGAAGCGTATCAGCTCCTGGTGTGTTCCTGAAGCCAGCACCCCCAAAATGGTACTGAGACCAATGCTGGGGGTGCTCCTTCCCCTTTGAAAAAGCTCAGCAGCAGCAGCAGCAAGAACCCACGGAGGACAAAAGAATTGGGAGAACCCCTGGGGAACCAATTTAGCCAAGGCAAACAAAAAGCTGGACATTTGTAATGGAGGCTTGTAAATAGCTAATCATCTGGTCTCCTATGGCGAATCAGAACCGTTTCCAGGCAACCACGCAGGGTAGCTTCTATTAAGTGGGAAATATCCCCCCCCCCGCAGTGTCAGAAACCGCTAGCGCAGAGGCAGGGAAGGCTAGCAAAAGTTTTCCTGGGCTAATAACGCCGGTGAACTTATTTGCAAAGCTGAAGTAATGCGCGCACCACCGCAAACAGTGGTATTTGCAGGCCTGTGCCTGCCCATCTTCATCCTGCCTGAAGTGTTAAGCGACTACGGCTAGATTTGTGGCTGCAGTTTTGGGGGTTATTTGCTTCATCTGCTCTCGGGGGACCGGAGCAAGGAGTGTCTTGCGCTGGGACAGCCCAAGAAAGAGCCGGAAGAAAGCAGCGGAAAGTTCTAGACCTGCTATCAACCTTGCCTCCCTGTTCAGCGCATGTCCAAAAGGTAAAGCCAACACACACACACACCCCCCTCATGAAATGCCCTTCTCGGAGGTATGTTCCGCCAGAGTGTGCTGATCCATGACAGATGCTGCGTTCTGACAGGAGACGTGCCATTTGCATCCTGATTTTGTCAGGATCCACGAGCTCACCTGAAAGACGGGCGCCGAACAAGGAGGCACAAGAAGAGGCTAAAAATAATTTAAAAAAGAACTATCGCTGCAGTAATTAGAAATCTCGGTAAGCAGTCAACCAAAAAAAAAAAAGCGGGGAAGTGGGGGGGGTGGGGAGCTCAAGAAGACAAAGAAGGAAAAGCCAGAAAGCATCTTTTCAGCAGCTGAAAGAAAAGGGAAGGGACTGTGAGAGACATCAAGGCAAATGGACATAAGGCTGCCCCTTTGCCCCTTCCCAGAATTCCTCTGTTGATGACACTGCAGGCTAAAATTCAACGGATACAGACTTTTCCTAATGCAGAGATACCTGAGCCAAACAAGGTGCTACTTACAGTTTTAATGAATCTTGCTTAAAGGTGCCTACTTTTACTTCGAAGGAGGTGCAGACACATGGAACGCCCCCCCCCCCCCAATTCAGGACATTTGGTTTCCTGCCCAAAATTGTACAAAGGTGCCACTCTGCAGTAAACAGAACTCCATTCAAAGCAGCAACAATATCACCCCCGTTACACCTTGCAGAGGCAAACACTTTTGACCCTGTTCTCAGCGCCCACCCCAAAACAGTGCGGAAAGGAGGGGTGCTTTTTTTTTTTTGGGGGGGGGGGGGAGGGCAACTTCGTTTCCCAAATCCTCCTCTGATTCACTGTCAGCTTAGGCCTACTGAAACTAATATACTGTCGAGCCCCGAGGGCAGAGTACAACTTGCTTCTCCCAACAGTGATTTAACTGCTTTGCAGAGCAGTATATGCTTGTTATATGTGAACGATGGCACAAGTGTCTGTTTTGCTGTGACTAATTATTACATTAGACAGTTTACTTTGTATACACACACACCTCAGCCAGGAAGCCTACGTAATTTGCACCCCCTAGCAGACTCCGGCTAAGTTTTAGGCAGACACTGATGAATTTTTCGAGTTTCATGTTCCCGTTGCATCTTTTGTGCGCCACGTGAAGCATTTTTTAATTGGAAGGCAGTTGCATTTTACAAAGCAATTAGCAAAACGCATCCTTCGCAATGGTCTCAAAAAACAGTGGAGAAAACACACATGCACAAAGGAAGCAGACGTCGGTGTGTGTGTGTGTGTGTGTGTGTGTGTACACACATGCATTTGGACCAATATATTGGGGGGGAAATAGATGCAGGAATTCCTAGACTTTTTGAGCCTGTGGGCACATTTCAGAATTTGAGAAGCTGCCATGGCTATACCACAAAATGTCTGCCGTGGCAAGAGGTGGCAAGTCATAAAACGGCTGCTGCAAGAAGCCTGGCTTCCCAAAGAAAATGAGTGCAAGGGAGAGGTTGCGTCTGAGATCCAAACGTCAAATGACGTTATCTGATCCCTCCCCAGAACAAAATACCGGTTTCACAGGAGGAAAACGGGCGGTGCTTGAAGACACCCCCTCCCTCGACACCAAGGAAAAGCAACACGATACAGACAAAACAGACTGTACCCTCAACATTAAGAGGGGTTTTTGGCCTTCCAGTCAGAACAATATTATAGAAACGATACAACTTTATCTGTATCATAAACTCTGCCATCTCTAGCCTGTCTAATAACACAATACGAGGACATGAGGCCACCATCTTGCTGCAACTAAGCAGCTCTGGGTCTGGTCAATCAATGCCTGAGTGGAACCATGTTGGACAGAAGGAAGACAGGATATAAATGAAAGATTTTGATATATCACAATGTCTGAAACAAGGACGGAGCTATTTGGGGCATTGGCTGGCTTCATGGTTTTTCCCCGCCTTGTGATTTCTGCATAGCACATCATTATCATTTGCTATATATTGCCAGGTCAACAATTACGAAACTGATACCACGTCAAAATGGTTTTGGATGATATATCGCTATAACGCCCAGCTCTACTGAAGACACCATGGGGAAGGGTCATAGGTCAGTGGTAGAGGATTTGCTTTCCATGCAGAAGGTCCAGGCTCAATCCTGAACATCTCAAGGTGGGGCTGGAAGAAGAACCTGCCTGCAATCCTGGAGATTCACAATAGTGAGTTGGATGGGCCAATGGAGCTTCCAAGGTTCCTATCATCTCCATCTGAACCACAAAGCTTGGAAGCTCTGAACCGGCATGCCCAAAGCTCCAGGTCAGGGATGTCTGGAAGCATCCTTTGCCAGCTGCAGAATATCCTTAAGACAGGCAGAAAAGGAGTACCGCGGAATGAAAGATTAACCACAGCAAAGGGAGAAAGTAGAAAGCGGGAGGGGGGGGAGGAGGCAGATGATATCGTAGAACAAAGGGTGCGGCTGAGCCAACCGATTCTCCCGGGATACGTGCCGAGTCATAAGGGGCAAAATGCAATCTGCAGCTTGTTTCAGGTGCTCTGCTCCTCATTGAGACTCCTGGTTCCAAGTTTTACTGCGGGCAAGTCAGAACCTCATTAAGAGATACTAACTGTTTGGACCGACATCACAGGCCATTGCAACGTTCTTGGCTGCTGAAAGAGCAGGCTGGGGCATGGTACCGCAGGGAAATGCCTTTTATGGGGGGCAGGGGGGGGGAGAAGCTCCAGCCTGCCACCTCTGCCAGCAGGTCGGCACTCCTCCTTCCAAGAAACTATCCGATTGCGAGGATAGATTTCAGCCAGCGACTAGGACTGAAGTAGACTGGCAAGCATATTCAAGAGCAATGGCGCGGAGGCTACAGGAACTCAATGGCAGAAGCAAGTACCAGGACAGGGAAGGAATTATTTGCTTGTTCTCTCGCAGAGACGTTTTCCTCACATCTCTTTCCTACGTGGGGCTTCCCGGGACAAGCAGCAGTGTATTAAGTTGTCACATAAAACGACTCAATGGTGGCACAATGGGTTAATGCGCCTGGCTGTTAACCAGAAGGTTGGTGGTTCGAGCCCAGCCAGGGATAGATGTGGGCAGGACCATTCTTAGAAACTCATAGATATATAAGCTATTGCCCAAATGGCACCTTCTCTCCCCCCCCCCCAATGTGGTTTATTATTAAAATTATAATTACTATTAAGGGGGGGGATCTCAAAGCAGCTTGCAAGACATTAAAACATCAAATAAAACAATCCAGAATAAAACAAATTCAGGCTTCAAGGAATTTTTTTCAGATACTTCTCTCAGTGATAGTTTGCTCTCCCCAATATTTACCTAGTCAATTTATATAGCTGCCCCATAGTGAAGTACTGTAGGAAGCCAGGGTGGGGTAGTGCTTAAGAGTGTCAGACTAGGACCTGGGAAATTAGGGTTCAAATCCCCACTCAGTCCTGAAGCTCACTGGGTGATCTTGGAATCAGTCACAGCCCCCTAACCTACCTTACAGGGTCGTTGTAGAGATTAACTGAGGAAGTGGGTGAAGCATGGACTCCGTGGAGAAAATGGTGGGATATAAATTGCAATAAATAAGCTATTCTGCTTAGCTGCTGGAGAGAGATGGAGCGGCCAGCCAGATGGAGATCTCCATTTGGCCACAATCGGTCCTGCTCCAGTTGCAAAACACGCCTGGCTAATTTTGACCACTGTTCCTGCATTGCCTGGGGTTGGAGTAGATGGCCCTCGGGATTCCTTCCAACTCTATAATGCTAGCATTTTAGCATCATTTCACAAGGTATGGTTGTGAATTTCTGTACTCATGCCTCCTGCTAGAAAGGTAACCAAAACAGCAGTTATGACCCCTGAAACTGTGTCGCGCTTCTACCCCCATACAAGAAAGTAAGCCTGAGAGTCGTTTCATCACCCCTGCAGCGGGAGCCCCAAGGCCGGCAGTCCAACTGGTAGTGCTGACCCCAGAGAGGGGGAACCTCCCCTGCCCAAGCTTTGGCTCCCTGTCCAGCTCAGGAGGTAATTGTGGCCGCAGCAAGCAACCTTGTGCTCCCTGCATTCAGCCACCTATTGGCACAATTAATCCCAGCGACATTCTGAACAGCATCACAAAGGCCTCTGGAGAGAGCGCCTTTGTCCGGGACAAAAAACCGCCTGTGGCAGAGAACATGAGGTCGCACTTTTCCCGCTGACATGTAGGTTTTTTTGCAAATGCAAAAGCATCAGCCACACAGAGTGACAGCATAGTTGGGGGGTCAGCCCCTGTGTGCTTCCCTGCCCTGCAAAACTTCCAAATTCTCGCCAATCTTCTTGCCTTTTGGAAAGAACCTTCATTGTCCCCAGTCTCCAAAAAAGTTGCACACTCTGGGGTAGGGAAGGCAGCTGCCCTGGTAAGATGTTATCGCTGTTTGTTGACGACGGGGCCCGTCACCGATCCCTACACTGCCAGGATGTTTCATGCACTAAACTGCAAGCTGTTGCGCTTTTTTGCGGGGGATCTAGATGATTTATCCTGAGATAACTCTCCTGTTGCAGAGCAGGGGCCGGGAGTGTCATTTGCCTCTGCAGTCGGAACCACAAAAATGTCGTAGTGAAAATGAGATTCCTCGCTCACTGCTAGTTACTGACAGCGCTATGCAGAAAAACTTGCTGTGTAAGCGTCGCAGGAACCAATTGGACAGTGCCCATGACAGCACCAGTATTACCGTATTTTTTGCTGTATAAGACTCACTTTTTCCCTCCTAAAAAGTTAGGGGAAATGTGTGTGCGTCTTATGGAGTGAATGCAGGCTGTGCAGCTATCCCAGAAGCCAGAACAGCAAGAGGGATTTCTGCTTTCGCTGCGCAGAGATCCCTCTTGCTGTTCTGGCTTCTGAGATTCAGAATATTTTTTTCCTTGTTTTCCTCCTCCAAAAACTAGATGTGTCTTATGGTCTGGTGCGTCTTATAGAGCGAAAAATACGTCTCCTCCAACCAGCCTTCACCAGTTATGTTCTAATAGCTCTTTTAAGAAGGTTTTGAAAAGAGTAAGAGAGATCATTCTCCAGAGCTGGAGTGCTCATCTAGCTCCACTTTATTTTTCAGAAAAGGGAAGGGACATTTACCCTCTCACGAAGTTACACAGAGGCTGGCACAGCCTCTGCCAACCTGGTGCATTACAGCCGATTTGGATTACAATTTCCACATCCTCCACTGATGGGAGATACAATCCAGAAGAGCTGGAGAGCAAAATTTTGGCCAAGACTGCCTGGACACGGCCCCCGCTGCCTTTGAAACCAGCCTTTCTCCCTCCGTTTTCCTACTTTTGTAAAAGAAAAAGAAAAGCTGAACAAAGATGGCATTTGCGCTGATGGGTGCAACCAGCTTTTGGCTGCAAACACAGCTCAGGTGTGTGTCTCCCCCTCACCTGGCTAAGGCGAGTTTGTGCCTTAAATCTACAAGGCCGCCAAAGAAACATCACAGAGTCTCCCTAATTAAAGAGAGAGAGAGACAGAGACCAAAGTTTGGGAGTGTATACTTCATTATCACCATTTCAGTTCTGCCAAAAGGAAAACTCATGGCCAGGTCAACCCCACCTTTGTGCACTTCAAAGCCCAAACACGCTTGCTTGATAATGGCCTCAAAAAGCAGCTTTGAAACGAAGCAGCAGAGAAAATGGACTTTTTATCTCTCCCGCCCCCTCACCTCCAGCTGGCCACCTGCCCCACCTCAACTGCTGGCAAGAGGAATGAGCCCCTGCGCCTCTCAGCTTAATAGGAGAACCCCTTGCCTCTGACAAAGCACATCTCATGAAAGATTCAGAAGGGCTGTGCGCTGCGGAAGCGGCCATGACAGGTTTGAGAGGAGGTGGGGTGGGAAGAAAGGCAGCGAAAGAGAAGGTCTGAGCCCCAAGCCGTAGGACCCGTTGCAAGATGCAAGCAAAGCCCTGCATGTCGGGGTGGAAAAGGAAGGGGACAAGAGAAAGCGCGGAGAGCTCAGGATGTGCACACTTCATGCGCTCCCGCCTGGCACTCCCCAGAGGACCTGAGCTGTCAGGGCAAAGCTATTCCAGGCCCACGAAAGGCCGTGACCCATGAACGCCGCCTCTCTGCAACGTTTCGGGAAAGAGGGGTCCTGGGAAACCCATGCGCTTGCCACTTTTAATGCGTCGGCAGAAGCTATGTGCCAGCTCCCCCTGCAGGAGATCAGAGGCGGCTGCAAGTCAGGCTGCAAAGTGGGCAGTTTCGTTCCATGCTTCTTCTTTTTGGCTTCCTCCCTTCGCTCCCCGCTCCCCTCACCCTCCAAAAAGAATTGGCCTTCAATTTCGTAACTCACTTAGGATAATTTTCTTTAAAAAAACAACAACACAGCAGCAGCAGCAGCTAGCATTTCATACCCTCCCGTTACACACCTTGAAAAAGAAAAAGAAAAGAAAGAAGATTATTGGTTTCTTCGCCATATAAAATATACTTCTGCAGAAAGAAGCAGCGCTGAAGGTCGTAAGTGAGCTGTCGGAGGGAGACAGGTAGCTTGTCAAAGCAATGCGTTTGTCAATACAGAAAACCTGTCTGCTAATACGCCTCACTTAATATTGTGGTGTGGAGCTAACACACACCCTTCTCCTAAGCCAGACTTTAAAAAGAGGGCTTGGCAATTCCTAACTAAAGCAGCTGATAAAATTTTGATTCCCCCCCCCCCACCATTTGTAATTGTCATTTCTCTCTTTTTTAAAACAACAACAACAACAACAGTTTGGTTAACATTAAATCTGAATGCCCTGTTAACGCTACACAATCTCTTAACACTGGACTAATTACTTTCTATTAAAAACATTGCAACGGAACTCTTTTAATGTAAACAAGGGTTTTTTGGGGGGGGGGGGGATCAGGGAAATCATCTTTTTTGAGACCAGCCACTTAGATTTGTACAGCGCTGAATGAGCATTGCCGTGAACGAAAATAAAAAACAGAAACACAACAACTCTTGCTTATGTGCTATGACACATAAGCTTCTGTGACACAATAAGCAGGCGGCTGTATTATTATGATGGGCTGGAGATTTTGGGCTAAGGACAGACAAGTCATCACAGGCACTGGAAGCCAGGGAGTAGGAGCCAGCAGCTGCCTTCAGGAGATGAGGAGGAAAAGGATGTCCACTAGGCCACACCTGGGTGGTCCTGTATATTCAGGTTTGCATCCTCTCTGCTTGAGCTCTGCAATTATCTCCTCCTTAATTTGTATGCGCTCAGCTGGGACCGAGTCAATGGGACTTAGAATCATAGAAATCTCAACCAAGTGCAATGCAGGAACCTTTTTTTGCCCTATGGGCAGCTCAAACCCACAGCCCTGGAACTGAGAGCTTCATGCTCTACCAAGCGAATTTTCGTTCTTTCTTTTCCTTTAAAAAGAATAATAATTACTGAAATCTTTCAACATAAAATACAATCTGGATCAAAGTAGCCTACAATGCAGGAATATTTAAAAGAACCAAAATATATAAAAGTAAGAGAGAGAAAAGCAAAAAGTGGGAAAATGTACCCATAAGGCCCTTCACCATATTTATATTGTATGCATCCTGTCATCTATCTACATACATTTTTGCCAAATATGGGGCTCGAACCCACAACCCCAAAACCGAGAGTCTCATGCTCTACCAACTGAGCTATCTTTCTTTCTTTTGCAAGCAGACATGCATGGTACTGCACTCCTACAGAGTTCAGAAGTCTTCCCCAACCTGGTGCCCTCCAGACATTTTGGACTACAATTCCCAACCTCCCTAAGAACTGCAGATGAAGGACGGTATACAAATTTAGCTAATAATAATAATAATCTATAAACACAAGATCATTTCTTTTTCTTTTTTTCACCTGTCGTGGCGCCCTGTATCCCTAGTACCATCCCTTCTGGAAGGTTTTAGGCTTTTTGAGTTGCCTCTAAAAGCACAGATAGTAGTCTTCAACCTTTTTAGACCCAGGAACCCAGTTTATCTGCATTAGGTGCCCATTTCTTAATCTCTCAGCCTGCATTTGCTCCTGTGCCGCAACCCACCTTTAAGGCAGGTCCAACCCACCAGTGGATGAGAAGAAGGAAAACCTTTGGACTATTAGCCGATTTGTGTGGCTGGGGTGGCGAGAGCCACAGAGAGTTATGTAATACGAGAGAAACAACCCGGCACACAGCCACCCAGAAATAACATTGTGAAAGGTTTGGGTTGATCAATAAAGGGTGATTTGCTGCATTGTGTGTGTGGAGTCACTTCCAGTTAGCATCCTTATAAGGCTCAGCAGCTTAAAAGGGTGAGCAGTTCTCCAATAAATAAGTACTGTGTTTTTGGATGCATCCTAAAAGTAGGTAAAAAAACAACAACTTCCAGATTCTATACGCAAAATTATACAGAGCAATACTCTCCTACATGGAACAAAATGCTCTGTTAGGTTTTGACATAACATGCTCTCTTCTGGTCAGATTAACCAATTACTCTGCCCCACTGTGTAGGAAACACACGTGGGAAAAGGAACAAGCATTTAAAACAGGCTTTTTTCCCCTCTTGAGAATTAAACCCATCCACACCAAGTCTGAGCTAGTCTCCTGTCCGCTTATCCCTAACATAGAATGCTAGAGGATGCACAGAGCCCAGGTAGGGCACAGATCTGACCCATAAGGAAGACTCTGGGGTAAAAATTGCAGCCAGGAGACAAGGGACCTTTTATAGGCAGAACACAAGCTCTGCCGCTGACTTATGGCCCCAAACGTTATTGATAGCTGGCCTCCCCTAAGTTATTTTTTATTCTTTTATTCTTTATTAAATTTGTATACCGCCCTATATGTAGATGTCAGGGCGGTTCACAACATAAAATTGCAATCCCAAAAACACAAAATGCATGATAAAATTAAGAACAGAAACAAACCAATAATCCACAACACATTTCAAAAGGGCATTGGATGTCAATCACATACCCTCCAACATTTATCCGATGAAAATAGCAACGCCCTATTCCATAATGATAATTTTACTATTTATACCCCACACATCTGACTGGGTTGCCCAGCCACTCTGGGCAGCTTCCAACATATATAAAAACATTTTAAAATATATTCCCTAAACAAGATTGCCTTCAGAAGGCTCGGGGGTCAGATAACTCCATACCCTCCAACATTTCTCCAATGAACATAGGGACATCCTAAGGAAAAGTGGAACATTCTGGGATCAAATCAGAAACCGGGATGGCTTCTCTAAATCAGGGACGTCCCTGGAAAATAGGGACACTTGGAGGGTCTGCAATCAGCCAACGGCCTGGTGGAAGAAGAACGTTTTTGCCTGGCGCCTAAAGGTATGTAATGAAACCGCCAGTTGAACGTTCCACAAAGGAGGAGCCACTGCAGAAAAGGCACATTCGTCTCGTGGAGGAGGCACACAAAGAAGGACCTCAGAGGATGACCCCTGGGTCCAGGTTGGTTCATATGGAGAGAGGTGGTCCTTGAGGTATTGTCCACTCTCTCCATATTCTCCTCTTCTGGTAATATAAAGCCCAGTTTCCAAAATAAAACTGAGCAATTCCTATCACAGCCTCATTGCTGAGTGAGTTCCTCCCTCCCTCCGCATTTCAGGTATCCCTCCGTGCAGGACCGCCAGGGGAAAGTTGCAGAGTCCCAGGCTGCATCCTCACAACCGACTTGGCTCACGTCCCGAGCCAAGCACATGCAAAATAGGCCCCAACTTGCACTCACAGCCTCAGCGCATGGGTAGGTGGTGTTTATCCAGACTGCAGAGCAGCATCACTCAGCAAGGAAGGCGTGAGGCCTCCCTCCCTTCTCGACAACACATACGGTCAGACCGGTACTTGTTATACGGCAGAGCAACTTTTGCAAAAACAACCGGAGTGGGGGGGCAGGGGGAGAATCCATGCTGCTTGGGAGTCCTGAGCCACTCCTTGGAGAGGGAGGAGGCGCAGGAAGGACAACTCTCTCAGAGCATTTGCTTGCAACCTTGTTAACTGTGGCAGACAATCTGAGCCAGGGCTGGTTGGGAGAGCCTAGAGAGAAAATACCTCCTCCTGCATTTCTTAAGAGAAGCCCCCGTTTGGGGGAAAGAGTGGCAGAGATTGATAAGCATGGCTCCTCCAGCAGGGCTAGGGAAGACCCCTCTCTGAAACCCTGGGGCCTGAAGCAGAAGTCAGAGCTGGCACTACCGAGCTAGACGACTAACCTATTGCCACTCCCAGAAGGTGACTAGCTAGCCTGAGCAACAACTGCAGGCGGGGGGGGGGGGAAGAAAGCGCCCGAGTAGGGCTATCTGTCATCTTCTTCAAGTCCATGGGGTTTCACAATGGATTATCTCCCCACTCGCCCAAGCCTCTTTAAAAGGACAAGCTGCTAGCCCTCAGTAGTAAGGCAGGTCTTGAGGACCAGCAAGGAGCCTCTATGAAAGCCTGCACTGGTTTGTAAGGAAACAGGTGTACCTTCCTCTACCCACTCCTACCTACCCTTGTGTCGTTAAGGGTCCACAGCTATCCTTTAGTCTCCTTTCTGTCCTTTGTTACTGTCTGCATTTTTTCTCAAAATCAGGATTCTGCAGAAACCCAAACTTTGCAGAGTGTGTGCATGCAGAAAACAAGCCAAGCCTGCACAACATTCCTCGTTTACTTGCACCATCTCGCTTTCAAACCAGAACACACACACACCCTGTTCGTCGCATGCCCATCCTGCTCTTCCACCAGAGAGCTCGGGGCAGTTTATGTGGGGTTGTCCCTGTTCTATCCACACAGCTGCTCTGTGGGGCAGGTTGGGTTGAGTGTGAGCAACTGTCCCAAGGCCACCCAGTACGCAACACATCTGAATGCAGATCAGAACCCAAGTTTCTCTGGTTGATGGTTCCAACGCTCTAGGACAAGGATGGGGAATCTGGAAAGGCCACAACTCTCTTCCACCACAGCTAGCTCTGGGATGATGGGTGCCACAGATTAGATGAAATCCTTAAAATTAAGCCCTTGCTAGCTCCCAGCAGCATTGCTGCCCAGTGGTTTATGTTCAGTTACATACACTGTGCTATTTGTCTGCACGAAACTGGTGGATTCTCAGGGACGCAGTGCACAGACCATCGTTTCACTTGCATGTCCCACCTGGCTGGAGACATGTGCATGTTTAAGCATGTTTCTCCTAATCATGTACCACAGTGGAGATGAGGCAGGCAGAAGGCATTCAGTCAGCGCACACTGCAAAATGCAAATGGATCGACATTTGCTGAGTAGGCAAATGGCACAACTCTGTGTTGCTTCAATACCTCTGACCCGGATGATTTCGCACACGGGTAAGCAAGTCTCAACTGTTCGCACAACCCTATGCATACAAAGAATCCCAGAATTTTAGAGTTGGAAGCGTAATCTAGTCCAACTCCTTGCAATGCAGGAATCTCAGCTAAAGCATCCATTAACAGATGACCATCCAACCTCTGCTTAAAAGTCTCCAAGGAAGGAGAGTCCACAACCTCCTGAGGGAGTTTGTTCCACTTTCTAACAACTCTTACTGTCAGAAGGTTCTTCCTGATGTTGAGCCGGAATCTCCTTTCTTGTAACCTGAAGCCATTGGTTCGAGTCCTGCCCTCCAGAGCAGGAGAAAGCAAGCTTGTTCCATCTTCCATGTGGCAGCCCTCAAGATATTTGAAGATAGATGGCTGTCAGATCTCCTCTCAGTCTCAAGCAGATGTGCCTTCTCAACCCCAGATTTACTCAGGTTCTCTCATGTGCGCATACATACGCAGGTGCCTTCACTCTCAAAGCAACATGTGTGCCCAGATGGCATGAAGACTCCAACATCTGTGCAGGGCTGGTGCCGAACCTGCAAGCAAGCCAGGGGTGAGGAACCTGCAGCTCTTCAGGTGTTGCTGAACTAGACATTTCCACAGCATCTTCAGGTAAAATAGGGAATGTCCCTTGTCTGAAATCCTGAATAGCCACTGCAGTCAGCTAGCTGTGCCAATGGTCTGATTCAGCTCAAGGCAGCTTCCTACAGTGATGAGGCAGCTCAGTCGGTAGAGTGCAAGACTCTTAATCTCAGGGTTGTGGGTTCAAGCTCCACGTTGGGCAAAAGATTCCTGAACTGCAGGGGGTTGGACTAGATGACCCTCGGGGTCCCTTCCAACTCTACCATCTCTACTATGTAGAGTCGTACCTTGGAGGTTGAATGCCTTGGCTCCCAAACAAATCGGCTCCTGGATGATCGAAACCCGGAAGTGAGTGTTCCGGTTTTCGAACATTCTTTTGGAAGCCGAACGTCCAACGGGGCTGCCGCGGCTTCTGATCGGCTGCAGGAGCTTCCTGCAGCCAATCAGAAGCCACACTTTGGTTTCCAAACATTTTGGGAGTCAAACCAACTTCCAGAACGGATTCCGTTCAACTTCCAAGGTACGACTGTATGTCCCATCAGCTCTAGCCAGCAGGGCTGATGGGACTTGAGAATCCAGCAACACCTGGAGCACCACAGATCAGCTACCCCCTGACCTAAGCAGAGCAGGCACGTGTCCCTGACACAAGTTGCATCCTTGTCCCATTTTCAGATTTTTGCTGACCCGCATCCGACTCAAATGCTCCACCTGCAGCATGGGAAGACTGCGGCTTCATTTAGAGTCCCAAACAAAGCCAGCGTTTCAAAGCAGCCTCTCTCTCTCTCTCTCTCTCTCTCTCATCATTGCTTCTCATATTACAGCAGCGCCTAAAGGCCCCAGCTCAGGCAGAGCCCCATTATAGGCAGACAATGAGCGCTGGTCCTTGCATCCAACTCTTTTAATTACAGGACAATAGGCAGAGGGAAGAAAGGGAAGGTGGATTAGTAGCTGCTTTGTGAGAGGGACAGGGAAAAAAAAGAACTATGCTTCTTGTCCCAGGCCATGCTAGGAGCAAAATGGGAAGAGCTGGCTGCTAGAGCAAGCATAATGAAAGGATGAACAGATGAACCACCTCTTCGCTTGGATCCTCAGCATCAGGACCAGAGGCTTTTTAAGCCAGAGACACTCACACTTCCCCAGGCATTTTCCAGATGTTTTAGACTACAACTCCCATCAGCCCCCAGCCAACATTTGGTGGGAACTGTGGTCCAATATCTGGAAGGCAACAGGCTGGAGAACGTTGATCTGATTTTGGTCAGTTCTTATGCTGAAGTTCAACCAACCAGCCAGCCAATACACCTTTTGCTTAGACAGGCTTACACAGGCAAGTAAAGTCTACCTGCTGTTCAATATCTCATGCACATACACATACATTTGCACTAACTTGTTTTTCAACTCTTTTACCGAGAATTCTAATGCATATTTTCATTTCACGTAAACTGCTTTTATGATCCGACAAATTCCATCACATAAATAAATAAAACAGAGGGCAAAATGACACGTTACGCCTGGGATCATGTGACTGACTTCTTTCTCCATGTAACACTTCTTTCTCCAAAAAGCAGCCAGTAGAACAACTCAATTTGGATGCAAGCTGCAACACCAGTCTGGAGTTTAACACTTTACCAACATCAGGTATGGGGGAACCTTTGGCTCCCAGCTGTTGCTGAACTAAAACTCAAATCAGTCATAGAATTGTAGAGTTGGAAGGCACCCCAAGGGACATCTAGTCCAACCCCTGCCTGCACTGCAGGAATCTCAACAAGCGGTCCCCCATCCAAACTGAGACCATACTGGACACTGCTTTGCTTTGAAAATGTGCCGGCAGATTTATTGCTGCACCGCTTCTTCCTCCAAGGCCAATGATGATAGGAGCTGCAGTTCCAACAATGCCTGCAGGTCCACAGGTCCCCCAAAGCTGGCCTACCTGCTGACTTCCCCAAACTGACCACCCAAATATATGGGCAGAAATATATAATGGCATCAGGACAGGAGAGGTACATTTGCTTGAGGAAGCAATGGTTGCCTCCCTCTCCTTTGCAAGGAAGCCTTGCTCCAGTTCACCCACACTCACGATTGCAGCTGCTTTTGGGAGAAGAAAATTACATCAGAAGTTCCTATCGCAAAACTCCAGCATAACATGTAACTTTGCCCTTTACTCTGGTTGTAGGGATGCAGCACGGCTGTTAGGTAGAATGAATGAGCTATGAGTCGGGACACATCCTGATCCAAATTCATGGTAGACACAAACTCACTCGCTCATGGGAAGGGAGGGAGAGGCAGAGAGAGAGAGAGAGAGAGAGAGAGAGGAGCTGCTTGCCTGTCAGTAACACAGGGATAATTGTGGGTTGCCTTTCAGGGTTGCTGCATTGATTTCCGAGATAAAACCAAGCACACATACATAAGAGCCTTGCTATATCCTACCGAAGGCCCAATGGTCCAGCATCTGCTTTCTACAAGGGCTGGCCTGATGATGCGCAGCAGAAGCTTGCAAACAGGACCTGAGCACAACAGCCGTCTCCTTCATTTGCTCCCCAGCAGCTGGTTTCCAGAGGCATGCTGCCTTTGGATCCTGGAGGTAAGAGTACAGCCATCATGGGACTAGTAGCCGCTGCCTGTCGGAAGCGAGCCAGCAATAAATCACACAAAGTACATGAAGTTAACTCTGTATTGGAAGAAACAAGGTCTGCTTGGGAGGGCCAGGCCTAACAAAACCAGCAACTCTTCTTCTTCGGTGGGTCTTGCCCACAGCTGCCAAAGTCTCCTCCTCTCCTGGGTCTTTCCCAAGCAATCTGAGACTGCGTTGGTGTGCCTGCCTTTGCTCCTCCCGCTTCATGCCTCTCCTGGTCCTGGGAGACCAGGGGGAAGGGGAGCTGGTTGCAGGAGATGAGGAGACACCCTGGGTTCTTCACCAGACTGACTCATCTCTGTCTCTTGACCTCCCTCCCCTTCTGCTTCTGGACTGCTCTCTGCCACTGTGTCCCCCTGCTCACTAAACCCTGTTACCTCTTCAGCTTCCAACACCTCCTCCTCCCAGGCTTCTCCCTCTGACCACTCATCAACATCCCACCACCAATTCCCGGTCTCTGAGCCTTGTTCCCTTGGGAGTTCCCCAGCTGGTTACTCCGACCATTCCTCTGTGTCCAGCCAACGCGTGACATCACTGATAGCTTTAGCCTCCATAAATTTGCCTAACTCTCTTTTAAAGTCACCTACATTGGTGGCCTTCTTCACGTCTTGTGACAGGGAATTCCAGGATCTAACAGTGCCCTATGAAAGCAGTATTTCCTTGTTCATCAATACCCCTTACTGGCTTGCAACCCACTACACCTTCTGAAAGCCAGTACCTATTTAGAAAAGTTTAGGATGTGCCACAAAAGACTGCAATATAGTAGGAGGGCAAATTGATGAGCCACCTTCCGCAGACCTAAGCACTTTCACAAACACAAAGCCACCAGCGGATACAACACCACAACGTTGACATGGCTCAAATCGACTGGATGCAACCCCATTCTTTGTGCTACTAATGAATTTTGTGACATTGCATTTTTTAATGAAATGGGATGCTTTCTGCAAGAAAACGAAGGTACAAGAGAGGTGCAAGGGAAAAGGGCTATGGGAGAAAATTGCAGTATCATAGGAAGTATTATTGTTGCTGTCAGTGTCAAGGTAAAAACAATTGCTGCTGTAAAGAAGCAATTTCTGCCACATAAGCACAGGGTCTCTAGTGTGCATCACCTTGAAAGTTTGAGAGGGGCACGGTTCATATATTTTGTATCAGCTAAAAGCTGGCCCCAACACGGCTCCCATCAGCTCCAGCTGCGTCGTGTCATGGAACATCCACAAACAGTCTAACTTCAGAGTGGGAAGGGCTGTTCAAAAATGCTGCAAAAATAGTGGACGCATGTGGGGAGACTCGTACATAGGGCATGGCAACAGAGTGTGCACACACTGCTGGTAGCCAGAAGGTGGGAAAAGCAGAGCGCAACCCAAGCGACAAGGGGTCTAGGGCAATGAAATGTGAGGGGCATCACAGCTCAGAGATGGGGGATATAAAGTAGGCAAAGTGATAGCAGCAGGGATTTGAGGGAAGAGTAGATGGCTGCAGATGTCAGAGGGGTGTGGGTACTTGAAAGAAATACCAATGAAGAAAGTTCCACATAGGTCTTATCTTAGGACAGAGGAGGGAAAGGAACATTTATTTGAGTTAGCCAGCCTGCTCCCTGGGAACAGGCCTGTCATGCTGTGACTTTTAGGGTAGTTTTCCGTTAAAAATGACCCTGAGAAGAAATCCAACATGGGAACACTACCAGCTCCAGAAAGCCAGCGTGAAACCAGAAGGTCTCGCAGGCTTTGAAGCCCAAAATATTGTGCCGCCCTCCTGGGAAGTGACCCAGGATGGATGCTGTGCCAATGGCAGAACCAGTAGAGAGAAAGGGGGCCCAACTCACTTTCTCATGTCAGGATTTTCTTGGGGTTGGGGTGAAAAATAACTTCTAGCAGAGAACTGTGCGTTAATAATGCCAGAAAGCTTCAAGCACAGCAGGCTCCCGGAAAATCAACGTCTGTTTGGAGGGCCCCAATTGGTACCTTGGAAACCACAAATTAGCAGGATGCCGGGTCCAGTATTTGGTTCTCGGCACATCCAAGACCCCAGCATGCGTCAACTCAAAGCCGTCCAACTCCTCTCCCCACAGCAGCGAGCCACGCCTGCGCAGACGTGGTGCGGCACTCTCTGGCTGCCATTATCCATTTTGCTCAAAGAGCGCCGCGGCCGCCATTTTAGGCTCCTTCAACAGCTCTGGCAAGAATTCAAGGAAAGCGAGAGGACCCAAAACGCACAGCTCTGCGGTGGCTTCCTTAAGGCAGATAACTTTCAGGTGGCTTAGCTCGAGAATCTGCACCGAGAAAGTCTTACGAAGAATGTTTTATGCGCACACAAAATGTCCAGGAGCAGGCACACCTGCCTCGTGGCCACTCGCTTCCCCACAAGCTCCTCCTCAGTGCTGAGGGAAACATGAAGCCCGGTTCTCGCTTGCCTGCCAGGGCCTGCACACTTGAGAGAGAGTCGGGTTCCAGGGGACGCTGTCTCCCCTGCCATTCCCTTCTTACTGACCCGTGGCTCTCCCTGCTTGACCTCCCCACCACCTCCGGCTCATCAATCACAGACTTCCCTCCGCTCGGTGGGGAAGGAGGGAGGAGAGATGTACATTCGCCTCGGTTTCTGGTGTTCCCCCTCCTCGCCAAGCAGCAGAGGGCCTCCCCGGCTCCAGCAGGCAAGCCGAGGGAACAGAGCGGCTTGCAGTTCTCCTCATATCAGGAATATCTGTCCAGCCCTGCCACCTCCTCTCCTGCCCCATCTGCTGAAACCGTCCGGCAAAATGTCTGCGGCGAGGGACAAAAAGCCGCCGTTCGGCTTCTACTTTGTCGCAAAGCGAACAAAAACACAGCCCTCAGCAGCTCCAAGCCACGGGTCTTCCTCGCCAATTTAAATCAGTGCAGGGTTTTTTGCGGCCCACCCTCAGTTTCTTGGCCTCCCCGCCTGCCGCGTGGATCCCGGACGCGCCGTACCCAAACTCCCACACTGTTCTTGCCAACAACACTCGGCTCTCTGCTGCCTTTGGGCTGGCGCATGGATTTTGTCCCAGCCAAACTAAACTTTCAGTTTCAATCACAGCAACGGCACCAGCAGCCTGCATTCCGCCACTCTCTGAATGGCAAGGGCAGCAAACATGCTGTGACACCACAGCAATTCAGCCAATGGCTTTGGAGAGGGGGGTCGTGAGACTGTGTCTGTTTCTCGAGAGAAGGGGGTAGCTGATGTCTCCCAGACAACTCCCGTCATCAACCATCGCCCAGGAGGACTGAACCTGTTGGGAACTGTAGTCCCAAACCCCTGAAAGGCACTCAGTTGAGGAAGGTTGTTCCAGAGGCAGTGAGAAACCACCCCTGTTCCTCACATACAACAAGCACATTTTTCTTCCCTCTGCAAAACAGTGGCAAGAGCTCAGCAAGGAATGGGGAGAAGGGCCTCATTCTGATCTGGTAGGCAACACACAGGTCATTGGACTGGGATTTGTCGCTCTCTCTCATTTTAGAAGAAATGTGTGGCTTCCTCTTTTCAAAGCTTCGAAAAAGAATATCGGAAGGTATTTAAGTGAGCTGCTTGCAGTATTTATAGCTATTTTTAGCTTTTTATAATCTTTGCCGGCAGTCGTGTCTTTGTACGGAGTAGTTATCCTCATTAATGGTTTTCATTGTTAAATCTAGATTTGTTTCTGTTACCTTTGTTCCCAATTCTTGTAAAATATTTATTTCTTTTGCTTTCTTTTGAGTTACCTTGAGAACCCATTTTGGCGGGGGTGGAAGGATTTGCAAAAAATAAAAATAAAAATCCTATAGGAGGGTTTGTGTTTTAGCAGGGAGGGAGCCCAGGCTGAAGATTCGTCACCACTGATCTATGAGCATTACCCAAGAAGGAGCTAGATAACGGCAACCAAGTGACCTAAAGGTGGAGGATTTGTGGGGATTTTCCTCTCCCAAGCTAAGGAGGTTGGGGGGAAGTCATGGCAGAGGGTCATAAAAAGTTATTGATTGATTGATTGATTGATTGATTGATTAAATTTGTATGCCGCCCTATATCCGTAAATCTCAGGGCGGCTCACAACATTTAAATAACAATATAAAAAACCCACAAAACACATTGCCATAATAAAAACAGAAACAAACCAATAACTCCCACCTCCACAGCAACATTTAAAAGGGTGATGCAGAGAATACGAGAAGAACTGCCCTCTCATATCACCCCGACCTCAAGGAAGCTTTGTCCAAAGATAACATCTGGCAGTGCAACCAGGACGGGCGAAAGGAAACTCTGCAAAATAACCGAGAGCTGGCACAGTCCGTAAGCCGCACCAAGTCTTCCTCAACCTGGCATCTTCCAGATGTTTTGGGCTACGATTCCCATCAGCCCCAGCCCAAAACATCTGGAGAGCACCGGGTTTAAGAAGGCCGAGCTATGTTAAGAGTGAGGTGCACAGATTTTTAATGCATAAGCAAGTCTTGCAAAGTGCTGCCCCAAGTTCACAAATATGTCTATCGGAGGTTTATTTGGCCATGGTAGCTAACATGGAGTCTTCAGATACAAAGTGGGAATATTTCTAAATACTGGCAAGCATGTACGGAGAATGCATTGTCTTTGTGCCCTTTTTATGGCATTCCCGGCGATATCTGGTCAGTCAGTGTCAGAATCAGGATCCCAGACTAAGTGGACCTTTGGCTTGACCCAGCAGAGCTCTTCGCGAGTGGCATCGTTCAAATCATTCGCACATAGTCCTCATTCACACCAAACACTTAAAGCACTTTTATGCCAATTTAAACCATCATGGCTGCCCCCCTCCCCCCAAAGAATTCTGGGAGCTGTAGTTTGCTACGGGTGCTGAGAGTTGCTAGACCACCCCTATTCCCCTCACTGAGCTACAGGTTGCAGAGTTCCCTGTGAAGAGGAATTGACTGTGAAACCACTCTGGGAATCGCAGTTCTATGAGGGGATTAGGGGCCTAATAGCAGTAGGAGTCTCAAAAAGAGATGGAAAAATTCTGGAAATTTTGAAGCACATCCCCCTAGCCTTTCCAAGGAGGAAAACCAGAAAATTTGATGTAAAGTTGAAACATGCAATACTTTCCTTCTTCACCAAACCTGAATTTATAATGCATAAATATCTTCATAAGATGAATTTTGAGCGAGTAGAACTACATTTTTAAAAGACACGTCACTCCTTACAAAGCCACATTCAAAACTCCTGGCTTCCCCCAAAGAAGCCCAGGAACTGTAATTTTCCAGGAGTTCTGGGAGCTGTAGCTCTATGATGGGAAACTACAGTTCCCACAGTTATTTTTGTGGGGCAGGGGGCAGCGAGGATGTGCTTCAAATGTACACGCACCCAGGGTCCTGATGAACACCGAAATTGCCAGCAGCTTCACAAACTAATTTAGGCTGTGTTCACACACAAAACAGCCGGGCAAAATGAAGTTCTCTCCCGCCCTGCCAACCTCACAGCAGCGCCCGAAGTTGCGGGCAGGAGAACCACCTTTTCCAGTTCCTTTTGCAGGTTCTTCTCCTGGGAGGGGAGGAAGAAAACAAGCGGGGGGTGGGAAGGTAAGCGAGAGAGATGTGCCGGGAGAAGACGACGATTTTTATCGGAAAGACTTAGCCCCACAGACGGAGCGGCTCTGAAAGTCAACAAATTTAGCTGGCAAGCACATGGCCCCCCAAAACGGCCCTTTGCCAAAATTTCCCTCCCCGTCCCGTGCCTGGGGCAGTTACCTGAATCTCTGAACGGCCCTCCGCTCACTTCCTCCCGACATGCGAACGCTAAACCCATCTGGAACTGTTTAAACCTAAATATTCTCCTCCTCACCCCCCCAATAAACTCCCCAGTCCAAACTCTAGATTCCTCCGAAGTTAAAACAAGCAGAGAGAGAGAGAGGCAGAGGGAGAAGGGGCAACGAGAGAAAAGTGCCAGGGCCTGGCGCTTTCTCTCTCCCTCTCTCCCCCACTTTTCATTTTCAGTTTAATTTCTGCAGGACTAGGATAAATCTGTCCCTGGCAATTGGTCAAAGCCGACACGTTTTTCTCGTTAATAAGTAAAGAGGGGGCCTCGGGTTCCTCGCCGTCGGTACGTGCGGAAGACACACGGCGCTGCCACCCCTTCGACACCTCCTCTGCCTGCGCTGCCAAGCAACTCCAGAACCAGAGTCCCTTCCTTTCGCTCATTCTCCGGGGGTCCGAGAGGCAATGAAGCCCCTTCCCCTCTTGCCGGAGGAGGCAAGGGCTTCCCCCAGAAGGCCAGAGCAAATGCTGTAGAAAGAGGTGGCTTTGGGACGGGACTTCAGCAGCGACCGGAGGGCCTCTGTCCAGCCCTTTTTGAAGCTGCGAAGGAGAGTAAAAGCTGCTCAGGATCATAAAGATAACCCTCTGAGTCCTCGGGCGAATCCATGCAACTTCAGTGTCAAATGCAGCCTTCCCACACACAAACACGCGCAAAAAAACCACCAAAACCCCAGAGCTGGCATGCATCCTGTCGATTATAAACCCGGCCGAAGTTCCTACATGTTTCCTACATTTCACATTCCAAGGTGGGGGCTTGGGGGAGGGGAACAGGTGCAGGGGAAAGCTGCAGGCTCCTAGAGACACAAGAGGAGGAAAAACACAAACACACACAAAAACAAAAAGCCCATCACACACACCAGAGCAACAAGAGGGTTCCTATGTGCTGGGGAAACGGGCGACACAACGGCCTTAAGGGAGCCATGGGGCCTGGGCTGACTTTCACAGCAACGGGGAAAGGGTCCAAATATTACGCTGCTGCTGATATTTCCCTTGCACGGAATCACACTTCCAGTTCCTTGCAAACCTATCCATCTTTTCTTTCCCCTGAGCATTTGAAATGTCCTATGCATCTTTGATAGACATTTACATTTTTCTGTTGTGAACCGTTCTGGGATCTTTTAATGAAGGATAGCATACATGTTTAAATTATTATTATTATTATTATTATTATTAATAATAATAATAATAATTGCTCATTCTTTCTTGTATCTCCACTGCATGCCTGAAATGCAGCTCTTTTTTTAACAAAGGAGAAGATAAACCCTACTAGACGGCAGCGCTCGCTGCTAAGAGGTATCCAACACAATCCCTCGAGTTACAAAATTTCAGCGGCATGTCTGTGCAGGGAGCTCATATCACTCCAAAAACATTGCTCAAAGGGGCCTTGCTCAGCCAGGCCCAGATTTAAGACCCATTTTCATCTTACACACCACCCAAACAATGCCATGGCATCAAATACGCACACACAAATTCCAGCTGAATTTAGCAGAGGGGTTTGAGAAGGATCTACTTAGGCCAAGCTCCATGGCTGGCAGATCTCACATGCTGAAATGGAGGATAGTTCACAGAAGCTGTGGAGCTATGGAACTAGCTCCACCTTCTCAAACTTGGTGCCCCCTCCAGGTGTTCTGGACTACAATTCCCATCATCCCCTGCCATCATGGCACAGGTGATGGGAGGGTGGCAGGCTGAGGAAGGAAGCTCTAGCGTTCTTCCATGGTGCCAATGTGCTGCCCACAAAAGAACAGACCCAGATTCCATCTGAAATGTGCACATGCAGCTGCCATGGCCAACACTTCTTCTCAAACCCGCCAGAGACATGCAACTTCCCTCAGATGGCAGCCAGGCACAAGGCTACAAGAAACTACTCCTTTCGCCCAAAGTTGCTGTCTGTCTCTCCTATTCCACAACCGTGCAGCAGGCCCCCTTCTGCTGCAAGACATGCCCCACCCCAGAGGATGCAGGAGAGCAGGACCTTGAGGACGGCGAACAGATTCTGCTTTCCAGCCACACGCTGTGCAGTATTAATTATGGCAGTCAATCTAGCCGCCATTTTGACTCCTCCACCTGCCAATAGCCTCTAATGAGAGGCCCAATCGTTACACTATCTTTTGTTCCCCAGATGCGATCTTTGTGGAGTCACAACAACCTGCTCCCTCATTAACGCTGCATCTCCACATAGTGGCTTTGTGGAAACAAGAAAGCTTAAGTGAGGGAGGGCCGCCATATTTGCAAGTGGAGATGCATGTAAACACACAAACGAAAATGCCCACACGAGATGATGCCCCGTAACACGGGGCAATATGGTTTGGGGATTCCGGTTTTACGGATGGGAATCCCTCAAGTTCTGGAAATCCTGTCCGATGGGACAGCTTGGTCTTAAGTGGAAAAAACTGGACATCTGACCAGCCAGTCTATTTGGCAAAGAGGGAAGAATCCCAAAATGGGAGTCCAGGGGGTGGGTGGGCAAAGCAACACAAGCGCCTATGTGACGTGGCTCCAGAACCCTCTACTCCATGCTCCCAGAGAACATGGTTCCCCGCACATGCGCACTGATGCCTGCCTGCCCCCTTCGCTCATGCTTGGCACCACAAGGAGAAGCTGAACCTGGAAAAACCAGTTTGAGTCGGCACCGCAGGTAAGTAAAAGCGGGCCTGGAAGAAAAACACAACACAGAAAACAACACGTGAGCCCATGATTCAGGTTCCTTGGGATGTTTAATTAAAACCTGCCGAGTACCCAGTCGCCAGCAACCGCCAAAACCAGCCTGCGGGAAGAAAGGGGGAAACGCAACCGAATATTTAATGCACGATGCCAGCCTTGACAAGAACTTTAAAAAGGAGGAGGAGGAGGAGGGAAAAGCCCCAAATGCCACCACAAAGGGTGCTTGGGCACGAATCGTCCGGCACTAGGGATTCCCCACCATTAAGGGAAATGGAGGGAACAGAGATCATTTTAGCCCAAGAGAGTCAGCATCATGATCAGCCTAGCGCTTGCCCATGTAGCTCGAGGTGAAGCTCAGTTAGGCGGGGAGAAAATAAGAAGATGAGAGCAAGGAAAGTATAGAAAGTACAGAGAACACCGTCCCGGGAGGGGGGACCCTCAGAAGTCCACGCAGCTCGTCTTGTAAGCTTGCCCTCGTCGCCAATTAGCCGGCTGCTCTTCTGGGCACAAAGGAACAGCCTCTCTCTCCCCCCAGACGGATGAGCCAGCTTGCAAGGAATGGGAGATTTAATGAGCTCGGCCAGAGCTTCCCGAGTTCTGTGACCAGATTCCCCTCAGCCTTATCCTAAAGCATCAACAAAACAGCAGGCCCAGCGTCCCCGCCGAGAGAGGAGGCAGTTCAGTGAACTGTAATTAAAAGAAAGCAAATCTCGCTCCGTCAGGGAAATACCTGGCAGCGCATCTATAGAATCGGGAGGGGAGAAAATGCGTCGTTGCAAGCGGACGCACCACGCACATCGTGCTACGTCAAAACATGCACCTAAATACGTGCATTGTGCTACACTAGACTGGGAGCCCACTGCCACAGAAACAAATGCACTATAGAATTCAGCCAGGCTTTATAGAGCTAAAATGCCCCTCCCAAACCAGCCTCCATCTTCGCTCAACTCAAGCAAAACTTGGGAAAGGATGAACACGCTTCCCTCCTGACCTACTTAATGCCACAAGCACCCCCGTGCTCCACATTAAACTAACGTGAAACAATCTCTCCCACCACCCAGTTCTGTATTTACATTCACCTGCATGGGCTTCACCCACAAAGAGGTGGTGATGGTGGGAAAATCCACTTTTTAAACCGCACCTTTAATCGCTAGGGTAGTGGTTAAAGGGTCTTATGAGATAACTTTTGGGCATTTAGTGGCCTTATGGAGCTGCTCTGCAGCACAGGGAGTTGAGCGTAAACCGAAATGTGGCCCCCTCCGCTTTCCATTTGTCCCCAATATCCTCCTCCTCCCAATGTCTCAGCAAAGAGTTATTCATTTACCCAGTCATGGGAATACAGGGGGCGGAGGAGCCCTTTGCAAAAGTGGAGAGGTTAATTGTGCCCCGAATCCCTCGGTGCAGTGTCCGGGTGCAAGCTGGCCAGGACAAAGGAAAAGGAAACCCTCGAGGTTTTGCAGGGACAGGAGCTGCTCTTGCCCCTACAGAGTTTGTGCCTCTTTGTGCGCAGGTGAGCAGGCAGGAAGAAGAAAAGGAACCTGTCCTTTGCCATTGTTCCCAAACCAGTATTATTAATTCCTTCCCTTGCGCTCAGCCCTGGGGGGGAGGGGGAGAAGCACAGGGCATCAGAAGCACTAACAGGTATAGAAAATGTGATTTAATGCAGTTTAAATTAACGGCGTATCGTTTTTCTCTCTCTTTCCAGCAGAACAGGAGTGGGATGGTCCCAAGCAAGGGAAGCAGCAAAAACTGAGCAAAAGGGAAAGAAGAGAAAGCTTGCATTTTCCAAAAGCGCTCCTCCTTCCCCTCCTGCGCTCTTCGGCCGAGCAAGGGAAACCTATTCCCGTGGGGCCTCGGCTCCCCAGCCCAGCTCGCCTCTCTTCGCGTTCAAGTGCCTTTGCCAGAGAAAGCCGCCGCCGTTGCTTCTGGGCCAGAGCATTCCTGCTCCGGCAGGCTGAGGCGCTGCTGAACCAGAGAAGAAAAACACACTGTAACTTCAAACAGACCCAGCACGCTTGCACAGAAATCTGGGGGAAGGAACCATTTTCTTCCCAGCCCTTACAAAGCCCTCTGTGACTCGCTGCTGAAAAGCAGGCTTCTCCACACACACACACACACACCCTTCCACCGCTCTCCTCCTCGGCCCCTCGACGTCTCCCCTTCTGCGCTCCCTTGCAAAGAAACTGGACTCTCCACCAGGCTCCCGATAGGTCAAGCCAAGTGGAGCAGCGGGGAGGAGAGGGGAGAAGGAGCACAATTGAACAGAGTCGTGTTGCATTTTTTTTAAAAAAGCCCAGACACAAGTCTAAAAATGTGCACGCTCACACCCCAGCCGACCGCAAAATCCCAACTCTCACGGGTCAGGACGCAGAGGTAACAAAACTAGCTGGGAGTTACACATTTCTGGCACCGAAACCTGACAGGGCAGCGCGAGGTGGCAGAATCCCCGGTTACTAGCAGCTGCGGTTTATATAGAGTGTGCGCATATGGATTTATTGCTGCTATGGATTTATTATTAGCACTAAAGTAATGCATACACTAGATTTACAGTAACTGCTCAAAAACGGCACAGTCTGGATCAGGAAGCAGCTTTTTTAAACAGCATGGGGGTGGGGACCAGCAACACAATGTGCGTATTATTTTTATTTTTAAGTGCGAGCCCCCGCCCCACAAAAAGGGAATGTAAGAGCGCATTCCTGGTGATCTTAAGGGTCAAGCGACCCTGATTCGCAGAGTTAAGTCACAACATATGCCGCACACGCCACTGCTCGGTTTACACGCAGCCCAGCTGGAACAAAAGGCAGAGCAGGAAAAGTGCAGGTTGAGAAGCCAACTCTCGAACCCACCCAAGAACACGCCCCGCGGACCCCAAGCAAGCGCCTCGCGGAGAGAGCCTGGCTCGAAGCTGAGGCGCAAACTCCTCCGTCTGCGAGGTGGTGCTCTTTTTAAATACACACACATAAGGGAAACAGTTAAAAAAGGAAAAGGGAAAAAGTGTTGCTATTCCTGAGCAAGCCTTTCTATAGCCTCCGATTTGCTCTTCGTTTAGGAGGTTAACGGGGACCTGATCGATGACAAGCTGCCACCCCATTTTCTCAAAGCAGGACAGGACAAAGACGCATTGATCTACATGGGCCTGACAATCACAGCGGCAGAGAACAGAAGAAACTTAAGGGAAACACCTGAAGTGTGGAGCGTGGCAGACACTGTACCCATGAAGCACGCCAGGCCAGAGAAATCAGAACACCAAGACGACAAAGAGAAGGTAGGCAGACTTGCAGAACGCACAACACTGGTTTTAAGTCTTGTGATGTGTCCCCTTCACAAAGCCAAGAGATCTTTGTGGGTTTGGCGTGGTTTCTGATACAATTTGGTGACATGCCTGGGCTGTCCCCATCTGGACAAATGGAGCTGCATACATGGAACAGGGGAAAAATCTATCCCTCTGCAGGAATTTCTAATTCAGTGTAAAAGGCCCTTGTTCTCCAGGAGTTAAATTATCTTGGAGAAAGGGAGATATTCCACGAAGTGGCTGCCTGCCTGTGTTGATGCCTCGCCTTCCAGCTGAGGCAGTTCCCAAAAAGGCGGAAAAGCTCCAACCTTGTTCTGCACAAAAGGAGCCAAGGTAATTTGGAAGGAGGCATGTTTCTTGAAAATCTCAGAAGGAGCCAAAAAGGGTTCCTTACACACACACACCCTCCCTCCCACCCCTTCTCTTTCTCTCTCACTCTCATTTCACCACAAACCCAGCGCCTTTGCCATCCCAGCAAAAGAATGTGCCTGTGAAGGAAAACTCGAAGCCAGCGTCAAACAGGGGAGAAGAAGAAAGGAAGTCAAAAGCATGTTTTTGAATGTATCCGAGGGCAGCGATGCTGAAGCTGGCAGGTTTTAAGATCTGATGTATTTGGGGAAATTCACAGGAGCTACTTTAAAGACACAACTTCCATATTTTGTGTGGAGGGGAGGCTGGGAGGTAGCTGGAGAAATGAGGCTGCCTATTAAGAAAATTCCCCAGCACTGATTTTTGAGAATGTGTCACATATGTCTGCATTCCAGCTTCTGTGCTGTTCTTCTTGTGCATGCTGAAAACATCCCCCCCCCCCACTCTCATTTTGACAAGATTCAGAACACAAAGGGCAAGATGAACCAATTTTTTCCCCGAGCTTGCTCAAAGGCCCAACACCTTTTCTCTGATGGGACAAAAGCTCATGATTCCCAAGCATTTGGCAAAATGACTAAAGTTAAAACTTCTACCAGAACTGGAAAACAACCAGTTTTCTCTCCTCTGGTCTTGCAATTCAACTGAGTTGCAAGCCTTTCATCCTGGTTCTTGAATGCTCAACCTTTTGGTGAGGCTAAAGAGACCATTTCTGGCCTTCAGGACTGAGGGGTTGTGGAAAAGCAAACTTGAAATCTGCCTACACCCAAAAGGAACATTAATGTCTACTGTTCTTTTGCTAAAGATAAGAAGCATATGGAGGGAGATTCCACTAGAATACAAACCTCTCCATTTCTGCTAAAATTGTGCTTTATACTAAACAGAAGTATCATTTGGGCTTAAAGCAGGAATAGGATACTCAGGCTATCTTCAGGTGGCTCCAACAATTTCTGCAGAATCGGAACTTTTCAGTGAGACATATATGCTGTGAAATGCAACAATTAAGTAAGCCACTGCTCTTACATGTTAGGCTCTCTTACAGAGCGAACTCATTTTAAAACAAACTCTGAACTTGGCTTTTTTGTTTTCAAAGTCTACCATGAACTGCTTCATTTCACAGCTTTGCTTTTCTGTTTAATGCAGGCCAAGTGACAGAAGTGCCCTCTCTGCCTCCGCGGTTCCCAATCTGAAGAAAACAACATCCTGCTCCCACAGCCAGAAGAAAGCAGTCCAAAGAGCTGAGAAAAGAATGCAAACCCAAATTTTGAGCTGCAGAGGTCTAAAACTCACCCGCAGTCAAAAGCATGGCGAACTTAGCAACTTTATGGATAGCACTTGACAGCTCTGAGGATCTCTTCTCTCTCATCTGCCACTTACAACACAATCGCCCTCCAAAATCTAGCTGAGCCAACTCTCAGCAACCCACACAAGGGGCAGCAAGGGCCAGTTGGCCACCAGCTTCCTTCGCTTGCCCCCCAATTTTGAAGCTGCCGGTGTCATAGCACAGGACCTTGCCATTAAGCAAGGGTGGTGGCCCTATCTAACGCCACGGTTCAGAAAGTGGGGGGCGGAGGATCTAAGCTAGAAGACCCTGGAAAGACCAGATAATAATAATAAATTTTATTTATATCCCGCCCTCCCCAGCCGAAGCCGGGCTCAGGGCGGCTAACAACACTAAATGGTGAGACTGGAGCTCAGGCCAAGAGGGCATGCTTCAGACTTGATTATTTTCATGGAGGCTGCCACAGATTTGTGGAACAGAGGCTGGAGGGCAGAAGAAGGGGCCAAGTGTTTGAATGGAGGGTGGGCAGGGCGGAGGTGGAACAACTGCCCATCCCAAACAGACAGGGACAATGGCTTCTCTCCAGGCACCCATCCAAGGCAATGGACGTGTGTTCTTGGGCTTGTATGTGGACTCAGGACAACAGACACCTCTGGAGGCTGCCTCTCCATCTGATGTCCGATATAAAGGTTGAAAGGGTTCGTGACTCTGGAAAAGGGTGGGGTTCTTAAGCACCCCCGGTACCCCAAAAACGCAAATATTTAGTGTGTGTGCATCCGCAGAATTCAATGTGCACATACAAAGGTGAGTGCCAAGCTGAGGTTTTCACCATTTCGCTCCCTCGGAATGGGGATCCCCCGACGGAGAGGCCGATCCCCGCGGGAAATCTCCCCCCACTGCCCCCCAAGGGATCCGCGGGGCCTCACCTTCCAATGCGCGGCAGCCGCCCGGCAGCAGAAGCAGCAGCACCACCGGGAGCAGCGGCTGGGGCGCCCCCGGGCGGGCCGCGGCCATCGCGGGGCCGGAGCCCGGCGGGGCGGCTATACAATCCCGAGCCCCCGGGGCGGGCGCGGACCTCCGGCGCGTCGCTGCCGCTGCTCCTCGGCGGGGAGCGCACGGTCCGCCCCCGGCGTCGGTTCGGCGTCCGGCGGGCTGATCTTTGCACCCAAAAAACCTCCCGAAATTAAACTCCTCCAGGCTCCAGCGGGTCGATCCAGTAGTCCCGGGCGGTCCCGAAAGGCGCTGTCCGCCCAAGGCGCCTCGTACTCCGCCAAAGAGAGACAACAGTCCTGCCCTCCCTTCCTCGCCCGACCCCGCAGCCCGAGCGGAGGTGGCTTTGGACGGGCGCCCTCCGGAACCTCTCGCCGGAGCGGGTCTTCCGACGGCACCAACAGCTCCCCGGAGTTCCGCGCGCCTCTCCAGGGACGCCGCTCTCCCCAGCAGCTCCGGGGGGCTCCCTTGCTCGGTCCGGGGGACTTGGAGCGGATCAGAACCGGCCGGGGCTTCTCCAGACGACCGCTCCGGTCCGCGATGCGGACAGCGGATCCCCGCTTGGCTTGCTAAGCTCCGCTTTCTCTTGCGCTGCTGCTGGGTCGGAACCGAAGCGGGCTCGTCCAGGCCCTTGCGGACGGTCCGGTGCTGAAGCGCGGCAGGGCTGGAGTGCCAGAATCTCTCCCGCCCCACACTCGGTTTTCTCTTGGGTCCGCGCTGGACTGGGGATTCCCCGGCGTCGGGGATCCGCAGAGGGTCCTCCTTCCCGGCTGGAGAGACCCGAGAGGCTCGGTGCGCGGCAGGCTGCAAGCGACTCGCGGGCTCCGCACGCAGCCAGCGCCGCCCCTCGCTCGGGGATCCTCTCTCGGCCGCTCACGCTCTCGCTCTGGGCGCTCCTGCAAAGCCGCCGCGGCTCAGACCCAGGGGGAGGAGCCCGGCTGCCAATCGCGCCCAGGGCCGCGCCCCCGGCAACCGGGCGCCCGCTCAGCGCGGGCCAGGCGCGGCGGGAACGCCCCTAGCAACGCCAAGCCTCGCGCTGATTGGGCGGCTGGCGTCCTCTGGGTTGCCGCCTCCCGAAGTGGGGAGGCGGGGCTCCGAGGGAAAGATGAATTGGAAAGGGCGGACGCTCCGAGACCAGCTCTCAAGGCTCACTGGCCGGGCGGGAGGCACGCGAGGAGGGTGCTCCACCTAGTGGGCGAGTGGGGGATTGCCAGCTATTAAAGCGCTGCGGTGGGAGGTGGGGGGCTCCCATTCATGAATGGGCAGGATGACATGGGAGGCGGGGGGAGGGGAAGCCTGAGAGTTAACAAAAGATAGGAATAAAGAACTCCGCAGCCGCAGCAGCATGGAGATAGCGGCAGATTTCGCAGATATGGCATGGTCAGGATTTCCCCAGATACTCCTGCGAGCAGGTAAAGGAACCATGTGCTGACATAAAGCCTTCTGCTAAGTATAGACCCTATACTTTTGATGTTGCAAAATGTGTCCTGCAACAAGCCAGTGAGATACTAGAACTGCCTTAGTGGGGGAAGCACACTGCATTGCCCACGCGTCATTTCACTTCATTAGTTGTTCTGTGACGCTTCTCCCAATGTCACCACAATATTGCCATCTGGAGAGCCCCTCTTGAGCTACAGCTCTTAACATGCGACAACAGCAACAATGTCCGTTTGCGGTTTAAAAAGTTACGGTTTTTCAGCAGGACGTTATGGATCCTGCACCAATTGAAAAGGAGGCAGTGTGCTTGGCACTTATAACCAACTCATGGGCACATGGCATTGTTGTTGTTGGCCTCCGTCTGTCTCGAGAGACAATGGAGTGCGCCTCCGGGGGGTGAAGTCAAACTGCTGCACTAGCAGCACTGAAGTGACCTCCCCCGGGTTGCAAGCCTGGGCAGTGTGTGTGGAGCTCCTGGGCTGCCCAGACGACAAGACCCTCTTCTCGGCCTCACTGATGGGGTCCACAGGAGCCAGCTGGGTTGGAGGAGTTGCCAGAAGGAGGTGCACAAGGTGCCACTGAACCATCTTAGGAACTCCTCTCCAGATTTGTGTAAGGTTTACTCCATTGTCATTTCTTCTCCTGAAGACATCCCACAAGGCAGTGGAAGTTTAGGACCAGCGTTTTCCTTCCCCTAGATGGGCTCCCTTCCCATGTGGACGCAGAGGCGGAGCAACCTGTTCCGGTACCTGGAGCGGTGTTTGTCCCAGGCGGTGTGATGCGCTCCTGAGGGGGTGTAACACACCGCTCGCGGGGGCATGGCATGCATCCCGAGGGCGTGGTGTGCATCCCAGGGGCGTGGCACGCATACCGGGGGTGCACAACGAGCAGCGCATGCCCCGGGAGGTGCCACAGATAGGGAGTACGCATTTTGTCTCACCCCCTTTGGAATGGCACCCAGGGCAGACCACCCCCCTGCCCCCACTTCAGAACGCCCCTGTGTGGACGAGCCCTATCTACCCCTCACTTCCCTCTAGAGTGGTACCTCTGGTTGCGAACGGGATCCATTCCGGAGGCCCGTTCGCAACATGAAAAGAGCGTAACCCGCAGCGGCGTGTTTGCGCACGCACGGGTTGCGATTTGGTACTTCTGCGCATGATGTCATTTTGCGCTTCTGTGCATGCTCGAGTGGTGAAACCCAGAAGTAACCCTTTCCAGTACTTCCGGGTCACCGCAGGACGTAACCTGAAAGAACGTAACATGAAGCGAACGTAACATGAGGCACTGTACAGTGCAGAAACTGCCTTCTTCACCATTGGACCCCCTATTGGTCTGGTCTGCTCAATCCACCTAAGGCTTTCTTCACATGCAGGGGAACTCTCTAACTCCCCGAGGGTTTGAAACCCATTGGCTACTCTCACGTGGTTTAGCTGGCCAGTCGAAGCCGTTTCCTAGGGTGTGGCCAATGTCTCATTCTGGCAGCTTCTAGGAGTCCCAGGTGAGAGCTGAGTGCAGGGTGGGGTCCAAAGGTCCAGAAGGAGCATGACATGTCTCCACCAGAGGTATTTCCCCTCCCCTAACACCCCACGCCCCCCGAAATGCAGGTGCTCTAACAATAGCTGGATGGAGAATTTGAGACCCAGGGCTCCTCTATTAGTCAAGAATCTGCTGAGGTGAAGGGAAGAAGGTGACAAAACACCGCCATTTTCACACAGGGTGTGGGGAGACTCACAATTCCACACGAAACTGGGCTGCTGAGCCTGTGCTTTCCCCCTGACCTCACTAAATCAGAATGCACAGGTTTCTAAAGGTGAGCCTCTTCAAGCACACCCCAGCCTACCCAGATTCCAAGCTAGTGACCACAAAGCAATGCTCTGGATTTGTGTACATCTCAGAGGAGTCGTTGAGCAATCACCATGACAAATAAGATACTGAAACAGCTGAGAAAGTCACCCGCAGTGTGGTACGGAGAGGGGGAAGGAGGGGCATCATGCATCAGTGTTCCAAATATGAGGAAGTACATGGGAACTGCTTCCTCAAGACCTCAACCTCAACCTGCGCTTGCGGTGGGAGGAGTCACCAATGGTGAAAGCTGCAGCTGCTTAATTTGGCCTTCTCCCTATGCCACCATGAATGGGACTTCTCTGTGGTTACGCTGTACGGAACTACTCACCATCCAAATCTCTTTCCAGAATGCCTAATCCAGTGGTGGGGAAAGCCAGAGCAGGAGCGACCCTCAAATCCTTTCCATCTGGCCTCTCATGAGACAACACTCAGCCCCAGTACATTCTCCCTCTCTGATCCTGCTCCTCAAGGGCTTTCCCCTAGCTAGAAAGGATTCCCCTTGAGCCGTAAAGATGCGTCTCACTTGCCTGAATAAAGGGTGTGTACAAACCCCTGACGTGTGCGTGCCTGAAATATACACAGATAAGGGTAACATCTGGAAACCCAGACAGATGGGTGGGGTATAAAATCATCATCATCATCATCATCATCATCTGCCACACACCCAACTTTGACCCAGCTACTTCTTGCCTCTGGCCCTGCCCACTGCAGGCTTGCGCCCCCCCCCCCAATGTTGCTTGTGAGGGAAAGTGGCCCTGAAAAGGTTTCCCCACCCCTGGCCTAACAGAAGCATGATGTGGCGTCATCTCAATTGATGTCCCTCCACCAGCTGAATTCAGCAGTCACCAGAGAGGTCCATGAAAGGGAAATGTTAGGCTGATGTAAGAAGGTTACCAAGCATTTTCAGGTAGATGCCACCAGGTAATGCAGAGAAGGGGTGCAGTAACCACAGCGATGTTGCCTTTAAGACAGGCCTTCCTCTACCTGGTGCCCTTCCAATGATCTGGCCTCCAGCTCCCATCAGCCCCTGCTGATGGAGAGTAGGGTTATAGTCCAGCAAGACACCAGGGTGGGAAAAGCTGGCTCAAGGTAACCTCTAACCTGGCCCTTATTTGCGAGCGAAATATACTCTGTGCCTGCTCAGAGGCACTGTTGCTTACTTTCATAGGTCCCAAGGACCGAAGGCATTAAAAACCTTGCTTGGAAGGCAAGCATTCTGCCACTACATCCTGGCCCCTTATAATGTATAGTTGCCTATTATTTACACAGAGCCACAATTGTGCACGGTGCTTCGCAGGGTGACATAAGCAAAAGATAGATCTCTGCCCTGAGCAGCATACAGTATAAATGCGCAGACAGTGGAAGGGTGGAGAGGAATGTAACAGAGGGGATGTCAGGAGGCCCCTCCAGACCGATACCCTTTGTGGGTGTATTTTGCAAGACGTCACAGACATAACAATACTGCATAGGCAATAAAGAACTACACAACTTTGGGAAGACATTTGAAGGCAGCCTTGTGTCGGGAAGTTTGTAATGTTTGATGTTTTATTAAATTTTTATATGTACTAGAAGCCACTGGGGAGAAACCCAGCCAGATGGGCCAAGCATAAATAAAAAAGAAGTTGTTGTTGTTGTTGTTGTTGTCGTTGTTTCTGCTCCCAAACTTTTGCAGGTTCAAATAGCTTCAAAAGTGGAATCACATATAACTGCCCCAATACCACCATGAGCACAAATAGTCATGAATGCACAATAAACAGGACGTTGGGGGGGGGGCAGGCTTTAGGAGGGTTCAATTTAGTCCTCAACTAGGGATAGAGAGGCCCATTGGCTTAATTCTGAGTTCAGGTGGGCTGCAGTTCTGCAATAGTGGGGGGAAAACAGCCTGGGTATGCTCAGAGGCACTGGTTGTTTCTTCACCCACAGCTGACGATGCTCTTTCAGCGCAACCAAGCAGAGGTGCAGGTTTCAAAGCAAGCCCAGGAAACACCCGGGTTGCAAGTTGCCGCTCAGCCAGGGTGATAAGGAGGCTGCGGGTGGAGGAAACGAAACTCCATCCGAAGATGTGATCTGCTTCTCTTCTGGCCCAGCTCCACCTGCCAGCTCGGCAGATACTGGCAGGGTCCGCTCCTCTCTTCCTTCTTTGGCAACACCTGTCGGACTCGCCCTGCCGGTGTGAGCTGGCATGATCTGAGTGCTGGATTTTGCCATGTGCATCAGCAAGATAAACAGGGCTGTCGCTCTGATTCAGCCAGGGCAGCCTGACAGCTGATGATCAGGTGGATAAGATCTCCCTCTCTTCTGATCTCAGACACCAAAGGTGTCTGTAGGTCCCGAGCGAATCACTGCCGATGACTCTACCTCCAGAAACTCCTTAATAATAACAACAATAACATTGCAAGGAACCTGCCCTCGTCTATTGCTTCACTGGCCAGGTAGGGATAGCAGTAGTGGATCTTTTGCAACATAGAGTTGTAGCGTTGGAAGGGACCTAGAGAATCATCTGGTCCACAAACCATCCCTGATGCAGCCTATTGCCAACTGTCAGAGGAAATGCTCTGCTATCGCTCTAAACTAAATGAGCCAACTTCCAGTCACACCCAGGATGGTGGCGAGTCCAGACGCCAAGTCCTATGAAAGCTCTGCGGGGTTTTGTAGCCCAAAGAAGAGATGGTCAGGGCAAAATGGATAGAGGCCTTCTTCTTTTCTTTTCTTTAATATTTTTATTAACAATTTCAACAAACATTCATACCTCGAGTTGAATGTGCTTCGGGTTGAACGCATTCGAGTTGCGCTCCGCGGCAACCCGGAAGTAACAGAGTGCATTATTTCCGGGTTTTGCCACTCGCGCATGCGCAGACACTCAAAATGACATCACGCGCATGCGCGGAAACAGCCAAACGCGACGCGCAGACGCGCCGTTGCATCTTGCGTTCTGTTCGGGTTGCGAACGGGGCTCTGGAACGGATCCCGTTCGCATCCCGAGGTACCACTGTACAAACTATCAAAACATATCATATTCATTATTATTTTCCCCCTTTTTCCCCACCCCCCTTCAAACCCTCCCTCCCCCCTGAGACTTCCCTCAGCTCCTCTCTCTGATTTCTCAGCACATATTGTTCTCTGCATGTTATAAAATTATACATTTCCTTACGTTATCTATCTATCATGTTGTCAACCAATAAATCTGTGTATGTTTATTCAAAACCTGCCAAGGAGTCCAGTTAATTGTGTTGTCTTTTTAGATAATTTGTAAAAAGTTCCCATTCTTCCTTAAAGTCACAGTTGTCCTTGTCCCACAATTTGTATGTCAATTCAGCCAGTTCTGCATAACTCATCAATTTTTCTTTCCACTGTTCTTTTGTTGGGATTTCCTCATTCTTCCATCCTTGTGCTATCAAGACTCTTGCCGCTGTGGTAGCATACATAAATAAGTTATTTATTTTTCTTTGCAGGTCTTGTCCTAGAATCACTAATAGAAATGCTTCTGGGGTTTTTTTACAAATGTCATTTTAAACATTTTTTTCAGTTCATTGTATATCATTTCCCCAAAAAAATTCACTTCTCTTCATTCCCACCACATATGATAAAAAATTCCTTCTTTTTCTTTTTCTTTACATTTCCAACATGTGTTTGACCCGGTTTTGTACATTTTTGCTATCTGTACTGGTGTAATATACCATCTATACATCATTTTCATGTAATTTTCTTTCAAAAGAGAACAATCTGTACATTTCAAATTTACTTTCCACAATTCTTCCCAATCCTCAAATTGTATATTATGTCCTATATCTTGTGCCCATTTAATCATAACCGATTTGACCTCCTCCTCTTTTGTATCCCATTCTAGCAAGATACTATATGCTTTCTTTAGCAGCTTTACTTCTTCTATAACTTCCTTTTGAAATCTAGAAGTTGTATAACTAAACCCTTTCTTGTTGTTTTCCTTGTACATCTCATGTTGTTGTCTGTAATGTAACCAAGATAGCGGCCTTCAAATATCTGAAGAGCTGTTGTGCAGAAGAGACAGAGGAGACTTGCTCTCTGCTACCGCAGAGGGCAGGACTTGGAACCAAAGGGGTGGAAATTGCAGGGAAGCGGATTTTGGCCAAACGTTAGGAGATGCTTCCTAGTGGCAAGAGTTGTTTGACTGTGGAACTCTCTGCCTCAGGAGGCGGCAGTCTCTCCTTCGCTGGAGGTATTTCAACAGAATGGCCGCACTGTCAGGGGTGCTGCAATAGTTGAATTGTCCATTGCAGATGCCACCTTAAGCAAACGGGTTGAGCTAGATGCCTTTCAAGGTCCCATCCGATGTCCTCCAAGCTCAGTGATTCTATGATCCTTCTGAGGCTTTGATGGGGCTGATGAAGTTTGCGCTATTCACGCTGTGTTCCATTTACAGGGTTTTGCCTTTGTGACAGTCCTTCTCCCCTTGTTCTGCACAGGTGAAATCAGCCAAAAGTCCCTCCTGAAGGTACGATCGACCACAAGTCTGGCTGCTTTTCCCCGGCAAATGTCAAATCATGGTGCATTTCTTTGGGGAATTGTGCACGGATCCCACGCGGCAATCTGCTTCGCTGCTTACTCGTGGTGAGGAGGCCCCTCTGGCTTCTCCCAGACTGACGGAAGAGAAGGAGAGTGGTCTGGCTGTGACCTCGGGCCGAAGAGAAATGACCCCCAGGCCGCTGATGTTCCTGGAAAGCTTGCCCTTTGCAGGCTCCAGCCCGTGAATCTGGAGAGAGAGAGGCCGGAAGGCTTTCTGTATTTGAGGGCAGAAGGAAACCTGACCTGCTGCCGCTCCCTCATCATCCATCTGCCAAGTGCCCAAGACGAGGCTTGCCGCTCTCGGAGCCCAGGAAGAAGGAAGTTATTGACACTTCCTTCCCCTCCAGCCCACAGGTGTCAAGCACGTTCCAAAGGGGAGAGGCCTGGCTGAAGGTTTTGTGTTCCTGAGCAGGCAGGAGGGAGAGAGAGAGAGGCTTGCAGGCTCCTTAGATGGCAGCTTTTCTCTACAGGCAGCACTTGGACTGTTTAGGGAAGCTTTTAACGTTTGATGCATTACTGTATTTTAATGTTTTGTTTGTCGAAAGCCACCCAGAGTGGCTGGGGAAGCCAAGCCGGATGGGCAAAGTATAAATAATAAATTATTATTATTATTGGACTGGCCTCATATGCATAGCCAAACACTGGTATTTTGAAAGCCAGGGTGGTGTGGTTGTAAGGATACCTTCCTGGGATTGGAAAAACCCCAGGTGGTTACGAGAGGAACATAGGAAACTGTCTTCTACTGAGTCAGACCACTGGCACACCTACCTGACTTAAAAGAAATATTGCTTAACAGAAAGTGGAAAATATATATGTTATCGTGGACTGAATGTCTTGATTTCTTTCTCTTTTTTTATGTAATCAGCAGGTGAAAAATCGGATGTCCTTTCTTTCTTTCTTTCTTTCTTTCTTTCTTTCTTTCTTTCTGGTCTCCTTCATTTTCTCCTATTATTTCTTTGGCTTCCTCTGCTCTGGGCCTTTAGTAAGGTCCAGGGATTATATGCCCATGGCGGTGGTAGATGGTTGATGGAGGATCCTGGGTGAGAGACAGGGAAACGGTGGTCTCCCAGGACGAGAGGGTGGGAGGAAAGTTTTTAATACAGTGGTACCTCGGGTTACAGACGCTTCAGGTTACAGATGCTTCAGGTTACAGACTCCGCTAACCCAGAAATAGTACCTCGGGTTAATAACTTTGCTTCAGGATGAGAACAGAAATCTCATGGCGGTGGCAGCGGGAGGCCCCATTAGCTAAAGTGGTACCTCAGGTTAAGAACAGTTTCAGGTTAAGAACGGACCTCCGGAATGAATTACTGTATTTTTTGCTCTATAAGACTCACTTTTTCCCTCCTAAAAAGTAAGGGGAAATGTGTGTGCGTCTTATGGAGCGAATGCAGGCTGCGCAGCTATCCCAGAAGCCAGAACAGCAAAATGGATCGCTGCTTTCGCTGTGCAGCGATCCCTCTTGCTGTTCTGGCTTCTGGGATTCAGAATATTTTTTTTCTTGTTTTCCTCCTCCAAAAACTAGGTGCGTCTTGTGGTCTGGTGCGTCTTATAGAGCGAAAAATACGTTAAGTTCTTAACCCGAGGTACCACTGTATTCTGTTGGGAGCCACTCAGAGTGGCTGCAGAAACCCAGCCAGATGGGCAAGGTATAATTAAGTTGTTGTTGTTAAAGATCCCAGGTGAGAGCTGGGAGGGGCTACTGCTTTCTGTGGGCAGTAAGAGTTAAGACCTACCTTTAAGAGAGGACTCTGTATTCTGCTTATTCTATTTGTATTTCTTGCAGCTCCTTTTAAATTTAGATTAGTTCTCTATGTCTCATTCTTTTAATAAAAATCTTACATTCCTGAGATCACTGATACACTTACCTCAATCTGCTCTCTATGGCAGGGGTCAGCAAACTATTTCAGCAGGGGGCCGGTCAGCTGTCCCTCAGACTTTGTGGGGTGCCGGGCTATATTTTGAAGGGAAAAAATGAACGAATTCCTATGCCCCACAAATAACCCAGAGATGCATTTTAAATAAAAGGACACTTTCTACTCATGTAAAAACACGCTGATTCCCGGATCGTCCGTGGGCCAGATTGAGAAGGCGATTGGGCTGGATCTGGCCCCCGGGCCTTAGTTTGCCTACTCATGCTCTAGGGTTTCAGACTGGACAGTCCTAGTCCTGCCTGTAGATGCCCAGGATTTGAACCTGGTATTTTCTGTCTAAATAGCAGATGCACTGGAAACATAGGGAACTGCTTTTAACGGAGGGGTGGAATGCCTTCTCCAAAGATGCTGACCTGGTGCCTTTTTACAGCTCTGTCACATAGCTACGGTCCTTTCCCCAGGGCTTCTGCAAGGATCTTAAACAGCCTCCCCACCCCCCACCCCCAGCCTTGAGGCCCCAAATGTTGTTGGACTACAATTCCCATAATCCGCCGCCAAGAGTTATGGATGATGGGAGTCGTAGTCCAGCAAGATCCAGGGACCCAAGGTTGGGAAAGGCTGGATTGCAGTATCCTCATGAACTTGTGAATGCTGCAAAGTGCTATAAATATGCCAGGTATAGATGTCCTCATTTGCAGCCGTTTCCCGTATTCTGATGTAAATACAATAAGCACTAGATCTCACCAAATAGAAAAAAAGAGGTTGGGGGGGGGGGAGGTAAACCGCAGAGAAATGAAGGCAATTTCGGTGAGGCACAAACCCATCTCACGGCAGCAAGAATGTAAAACTGACAAAACCGGGTATCATTAGGAAGAGGAGGATGCTGAACAGGCACAGCTTTGCTTGCAATCTGCAATTAGCCAGAGATAAAAGAGCCCCTCCCAGGCTATTCAGATGCAAAAATCTCTTGACTGCAGGAGAAATCCAATACAATTTGAGAAGTGGCAAAATAATCAAGGAAGCCTTATAGCAAAAACAAATTCCTGTGGTTCATACAATTCTCCCTTTAATTAATTTAAAAAAAAAGAATGGGAAAGAAATAGGAAAGCATTTGGCCGTCCCATCAGAAGAAAAAAAAGTTATTGAAGTCTTCCAGGATGTGGCCCTCGAAGGTTTTGCAACTGGGCTGCTTGGTGATGCTCCTTTCTGCATAAATGCCTTCCTGGAAGTGACCTTTAATGTATCGTAAGGAATAATTGCTGCTGGAGAAGGATTTTTTTTTCTTCTGATGGGGGGGAGACACACCACGTGTGTATCCGTGTGCAAGAGACTCTTTGGGAAAGGGGGCTCTTGGATCAGAGAATCTCTTGGTGTCTCAGCCCGTTGTCAGGATCCAACCAAGTGCCAATATTAAACTTCCACTGCAGCAACTAACAGCCACTAATGACACTTACTTCCAGTTGTTGTTGGCATCCGTCTGTCTGAGGAGACAATGGAAGAGTACGTCTTTGGGAGTAAAGTGAATCCATCACAGAGTTGCAGTGCCTGCTGTGGCTGTAGAGACCGATACAGGAGAGACATGTTTTGTTGCAGCTGGGGCAAATGGAGGCGTCCACCTGTGCTGCTGCAGATGCACCAGGGTGTTTCTTCTGTCTGCATTCCTCCCAGCGGTTATTTCTCCTCTGATCACTGCTGTGGATACACAACTTGACTGCCTGTCTCCAGGCACTGCAGTCCTCTGCAAGGGTTTCCCACACAACGGGGTTGTTGTTGCTGTTGAGATTTCCGTTCCACCTTAAGGAACAGACATGGGATTCTAACGTGTCACATGCCTATTTACATTCCAGCACAGTTTGCTGGGAACTTCCGTTGTGTATAGCTTTTGCTTTTCCCTGTTTTCTCTCTGAGACGACATGAGAGAGAGACGACAAGTTTCTTTGTCCTGATTTATGATTAATAAATCCGTAGTTGTAGTATGCTTCCACAAGCCTCACGCCTATTCTCTGTGTGCAGTTTGCTCTGCTGACATAGTGTGCCCTGGTTTTGAAGCCCGGGTCGCTGATTTACGTCGGAGCACAGGCCAATGGAAGGAGACGTCTGAGCTGGGGCTTGCTAGCTCGGACTCCCAGCCCTCTGCATGTCAACAGTTGCCAGCCTTCATGTCATGTTTGAAGACATCTTTGTAACACAGGGCTGGTCTACCAATAGGCTCAGTGCCTGAATCCAACACCCTGTAGAGCACTTCCAGAATGTGACTCTTTTGCAGGCGGACTTCTTTCACACACTGAGAAAATTCAGGGTGCTTCCATGCAGAGCTTCCATGGCCAACCCAATGCCCTTGGTCACCTGCAAAATAGGGCTGGGCAATACATCAATATATTGTCCAAAACCGGTGTGAAGTCCGTATCGTGATATCGGTTTCATAATTTTTGACCTGCAATATATCAGGAATCATGCTATGTGTGTGTCTGCACGCTATGCAAAAATCATGATGTGGGGAAAACCGTGAAACCAGCCAATGCCTCCACATAGCTCCATCCTTATTTCAGATATTGTGATATATCAATATATTGGGGTGTTTAGCTGGTGATATATCACAAACCAGATATCGCCCAGCCCTACTGTAAACGGGACCTGAGCACAGCAACACTTTCCATGCCTTTGATTCCCTGCAAAGGGCATTCAGAGGCATGTTACATCCTCTGCTGAAGGCAACTTTCCAGCTGCTGCAGATGTTCTCACCTTTGCAGCTCTATGGGGTCACGAGCCAAACCGGCCCAAATGCCATGGGAAGGCACAGGGGCACCCCAATGAAGTCTCCTTGAGCCCTGCAAACCTCTCGCCAGAAACTGTCGCATTCCGAGAGGTTATAGCAGGGGTCAGCAAACTTTTTCAGCAGGGGGCCGATCCACTGTCCCTCAGTCCTTGTGGGGGGCCGGACTATATTTTTTTTTTGGGGGGGGTGAACAAATTCCTATGCCCCACAAATAACCCAGAGATGCATTTTAAATAAAAGGACACATTCTACTCATGTAAAAACACGCTGATTCCCAGACCATCCGCAGGCCAGATTTAAAGGTGATTGGGCTGGATCCGGCCCCCGGGACTTATGTTGCCTACCCATGGGTTATGGTGTCTGAAAAGAACTGCCTGTGGCAACCTGCCCCAAACAACAGAACAGACCTAAGCAGAGGTTGTTTTTTCTCCCCAGTGATTTGTTACATTTAATTTGAAGAGCTTTTAAAATGTACGGTCTTCTTATTTATGCCGTCTCAATTCTTTTTAATGGGTTGCTTCAATTAAATTGTCGCATGAATCTAATTTCGTAAACAAAGAAAGAAATGTGAAGTTTGACGACAATATTGCGTTTGGGTGTGGGGCTGAGGGTGCGTGTGTGCTCACATACTTGTGTGCACCAGACAATTTGCCTCCAGGAGGAGGAGGAGCAGCACCAAGTGGCCTCCTTTGCTTCTTTCTCATGAGTAGATCCTTTGGCAGATAAGACTCCCTAACTTCCCACTTGAAATCGAGTCCTTCCCAGTCCAAAGATGCAATTGCCTGCAAGAGATCTGTCAGCTGGAAAGGGCCCTCCCTAAACAAGGAGATCTGATCTGGTGTCTGTTCAAAATGACATTAGTGGGAACATTGCAAGAAAGTGAAGATCTTTCCCTCTTGGAAGAGCAGCTCACTTCCTCTCCAACAGATCTGCAAGAGGAGCGCTAACTCCACTGGGGCTGGACCAGCTTTTCCTGGGACATAGCCCAGCGGGAAAAGTTGGTGCAAAATGAATTCTAGGCTGAGTACAAACGAAACATGATCCAAGCAGCAGAGCCGCTCTGGAAGCACACTCTGTTCGAACAAGCCCTTTCCCCTCCGGGGGCAACTTGTTCTGCACAGCTTCCATGCATAGCTCTGACTGGCTGGTGCCTGTGCAATTGCCAACCCACCTTCCCCATTCTCTTCCAGAGCAAAGTTGTGCGAGGAACTTTTAATCATTAGGGCTTTTTAAATCAAATAAACAGCAAGGTGGCAAATGAACAGTTCAATTGTTAAACATCCATGAATGCATTAAACGGTTACGGAGCAAGTGCTGTGGGTTAAACCAGAGAGCCTAGGGCTTGCCGATCAGAAGGTCGGCGGTTTGAATCCCCGCGACGGAGTGAGTCCCTGTTGTTCGGTCCCAGCTCCTGCCAACCTAGCAGTTTGAAAGCACATCAAAGTGCAAGTAGATAAATAGGTACCACTCTGGCAGGAAGGTAAACGGCGTTTCCGTGCGCTGCTCTGGTTCGCCAGAAGTGGCTTAGTCATGCTGGCCACATGACCTGGAAGCTGTACGCCGGCTCCCTCGGCCAATAAAGCGAGATGAGCGCCGCAACCCCAGAGTCGTTGATGACTGGACCTAATGGTCAGGGGTCCCTTTACCTTCTAGCCCACTCGATGCACAAACGAAGAGGGAAGCCTGGTGATCAGCATTTGAAACCACTGCAATTCACAACAGCAGGAGGGAACCAGACTCCAGTCCAAATGCTGGGTTACTTCTCGGCCCTGATCTGCAAAGAACTTTCCTCCCTGCATGACTCAACTCCAGTCTTACTCCGCGTCGGTTTGCTCTGCACAGTGCCTTGTGTATGATGTGCATTTATAAAGCTAACAAGCCCCCCCCCCTCTATTTCTTAAGGGTTTGTTTGCCCTTTGATTGAGCTGCCTCTATTGAATTTCGCCTGCTTATTACAATCACGCCAGCAGCGGAGCTAAATAGGTTAAATTGACTTGGCCAAGTCATGGGAAAGGACAGGTAGGTTTGAGAAGAGCAGGGATCCATCCTGGGATTTGGGCGTCTGGCTGCTTTGCTTTGAGTACTCTGGGAAATGGTGCCCTTACCATCTACAGGAATCCGTGTGTGCACCCCGCATTGGGATGTTTGGACCTGGCCCAGAGCTGTTTGGGTGCCTGATAGATTGGATATATGAATCTGCCTTCTTGCAACTGTTTGTCCACTGGGTCTAGGGGTGGGGAAGCTCAGGCCTCTCTATCTGGCCTGTGGGACACTCCCCAGGCCACGCCCCCTCCCAGGCCACACCCTCTTTCCCCAAGCCACACCTCCTCACACCTTCAGGTGCTTTTGCCTGGCTGGCATGCGTCCTCAAACTTGGATAACAATTCATTCGCATGTGGCCCTTAGGAGGTTGGTTGGAAGGGGATGCGGCCCTTTTTGAATGGAGAAAGCTTCCCCACCCCTGGATTTGGGATTTAAAGGTCAAAGCTGGCACTTCTATTCTATAGGAGCCAATTCCTAGGGGATGAAGTCCCTTCGCCTCCCCCTGTAAAATAATGGCGGGGCCATCACTACCCCCACCCAACTTGATGGGCATTGCCATTCAAATGGTGTGCATGCACCACATCGTCTGATCGATTACAGTTGCAATCGAAATTATTCAACCCCTCCATTGAAAATCAGGTTTATTATCAAAATTTTCAGTGAGCAAACCAAACAAAAGCAATCGAAATAGCTCAACACAACGGAGCTATTTCCCTGTATGCAGCTGAAAATTGTTTGATTTGCTCGCTGCAAACAGCTGAAAGTCTGTAAATTTTGATAATGAACCCGATTTGCAATGGGGGTTGAATAATTTCGATTGCAACTGTGGGTGGCACAGGGCTTACCTGCCCCCTCTGTATTTTATTCAAGTTGGGCCCCCTGCTTCAATTTGTGCCCCAAAATGCACCAGTAGCCCATGCAACTGGTGTCAACGTGTTCTCAGCATCCTGCCCCCCTGAGCACACAAGCAGCTCCACCCCACCCCATCTGAGGCTTCCAGGTCATCATAAAAGGCAGCTCCATGCAGATCTCATTTCAGTAGTCTAGTCCTGGTGCAAGGGAGAGCCAGTGAAATAGGCGGTGGACATGGAGGCTCACCCCGGGCCCAATCCCAGCCACCAGAAACCCACGGAGACAGAGAACCCTACACTCCAGGGTGAGATCCCCAAAGGCTGCAACCCTCCCAGACTCCACCAAGGGGGCAGCATCCTCACACATGGCCTCAGGCTCCACTTGCCAAGGCAGGACACATCCCTAGAGAGAAACAGCGGACTGATGAATGGGTAGTTCTCAGACCCGAAGCCTGGGGTTCTCCACCCCTCAGCAAGCAGGTGGAGCCTGGCAAAGGCAGCTGAGGTCTAGGAAGTACATAAGGACTCGGCGGAAAGTGCTTTCGAAAATGTTTTCAGCAGCCCTGAAAAGCACCTCTATTTTCAGCAATTGTTAGGGGACTACGAATGTCTGTCTGTTCACTCAAGAGTAAGGGCGATTGGTGAGCCCATGCGTGCCGGTGCTTCCAACCATCCGTCCGCAGAGCACTGTCAGCCCTCTCCGTCGTCTTTGTTTGTGCTCAGCACTGTGACAGCGCCGCTGATTATTTGGGATTGTGGTGGGATGAGGCGGTACTGGCATCATTGCTGCCATCTCCCTCACCACACATTTAAAGCACATGGCATCCCACAAAGAACCCTGGCAACTGTTGTTGTTCAGGGTGCTGTGAACTGTAGCTCTGCGTGCAGAAAAACTACAGCTCCCAGTGGTCTTTGGAGCGAGGAGTGTGCTTTGAATGCCAAGTGGGCACGTAGGCTCGGTCACCTTTCTTGGCTATCGCTGATTGTCTATCCAGCCCTGTGATGGCATTATTCTGGGATCCCTGATTGTTGTTGTTTATTGTTTAGTCGTGTCCGACTCTTCGTGACCCCCTGGACCAGAGCACGCCAGGCACTCCTGTCTTCCACTGCCTCCCGCAGTTTGGTCAGACTCATGCTGGTAGCTTCGAGAACACTGTCCAACCATCTCGTCCTCTGTCATCCCCTTCTCCTTGTGCCCTCCATCTTTCCCAACATCAGGGTCTTTTCCATTCTCTTCTCATGATGTGGCCAAAGTATTGGAGCCTCAGCTTCAGGATCTGTCCTTCCGGTGAGCACTCAGGGCTGATTTCCTTTAGAATGGATAGGTTTGATCTTCTTGCAGTCCATGGGACTCTCAAGAGTCTCCTCCAACACCATAATTCAAAAGCATCAACTATTCGGTGATCAGCCTTCTGGGATCCCTGATTTGTTGGGACTATTAACATGAATAAAACATGTTTGATGTTTGTTCAGGGTGCTGGGAACTACAGTCCCCAGTAGTCTTTGGAGTGAGGAGTGTGCTTTGAATGCGCAGTGGGCATGTAGGCTCGGTCATCTTTCTTGGCTATCACTGATTGTCTATCCAGCCCTGTGACAACATTATTCTGGGATCCCTGATTAGTTGGGACTATTCATGTTGTGAAGGGGACAGAATTCCTTATTATAGGTAGTGGGCACTGAATCAGCAGCCAATGAGCAAAACAGTGGTGTATCCCCCATTCTCACTGATTTCAGGGCGCCCACTACTTTCACCCTGAAATGGGCAAATGTTTGGCAAAGCTGTAACAACATTTCGTATGTATATGATACTTCAGAGCAGGCGCAGGTGCTGCATATCGTTGCATGCCGCCCCAATCTATGAGCAGTGCAAGATTCCAGGGTTTTCAGGCATTTACACAGGGTTCATGTTTCCATTTGGGCATGAGACACAGCGGAGACTGTGGTGTCTTTATGGTATATGGCTTATTTTCACCTGTATACGGCCTGAGCCTACACTTGAGGGGCTCCTCCCATTGCTACAGCCTTGGATTCAAACAGATCCCAGCCATGGCTCTGACTCTCTGCTCACTTTTACAGACTGCAACCTTTCTCCCCCAGGTCACCTCACAGCCAACTCTGAAACTCTGCTTTTAAACTCTGCTTTGTCTTCCAAACTAAACTCTGAGTTGAGGGAGCGGCCTGTCCTCCCATTTGCTCTCTTTGGCTTTCCCAATGGCTCATTACCCTCCCTTTGTCTTTTTTAATGGCTCATCTCCAAGACGATTTCCTGTCATGGAAAGCTGGACTGGCTTATATTTTAATTTGTGCTAAATCCAGTGTCTGACATCCAGTTTCAGCATTCTAAGCAGCAACTGAATTCTAACACTTACGGAATCCAGAAATTTAGGGTGCCCAGCACCCACAAACTCATAGCACTGTATTAAAGAAGGCAGAATGGGGTAGATAACCAGGCTGCGCTTTTCAGGCAGGGAGACATAGTGAGAACAATTACTTCATATGTTGAATTTCTACCTAGCAGAGGCAAAGTCCTGCCACAACAAAGTACAGTATGTGTCGGATCATGCAGTTCCAGCCTGCCATGATTTCATATCCCTTTTCCCCTTCCCAAAAGGGCCATGATCCTAGAACACACCAAGGCTGGAAAGGTGATAAATAACATTGCATTTACAGTAGAAGTGGGAGCCTAGTGTGAAGCACTGCTTCTTTCCCTTAGAGCTGGGTTGTTCTTTGCACATCAAGAACTGCTGGAATAGCTCGACTCCTACTTTTCCATCTGGGAAATGGGTCCAACAGCAGTACCCTGTTTTATCTACCATACTGTGATTTTGTGAAGATTAATGATGCCAGGATTAGAGAGTGCTGGGGGGTGGGGAATGGCAAGCATCCTTATACTTAAGCTATCATCATCAACAACAACATCATCATCATATAAGTAATAATAATAGCAATCCAAGTTTCATACCTCTAGTCCATATGATTTTTTATGACCGACAAAATATTCAAAATTAAAGGGAGAAAACCAGTTCCTTAGTGCTACTTTTTCCTTGATTTTTTAAAATAAAATAAAAAATGTACTTTTCCAAAGCCGTTCCTTTGACCTCCCCCTCCCAAGGCGCAGTCTGCTTTCCAAAGGTTTCAGAATGCCCTGCCAGTGAGGGTGCACTTGCGATCTGAGGCAATGCTGTTTGATTTCGAGGGATGTCAATACATGCGGATCAAATGCCAGCCAATTTTCTTTGTGTGCATTTCTCTCTTGTCACAACCTCCCCAACCTTCTCTCTGGCCCCGTTGTTGTGACATATTTTTTTCCTTTTGCCGTGTCGATTTCCAAAGAGGGAAATCAAAAGCCCGAAGGGAGTGCGAGGGGCGGGGGGTGAGGGGAGAACACACTTGGGAGCTGTCAGGCCAGCAAATTCAGCTCAGTTCAGCGATACTTTGTTGTCCTGACAAGCCGCACAGGTTTTTAATCCATGCATTGGGGGGGATAAAGGGAGAATTTTACAGGGCTTGCCAATCTTTTAGGCCTACGGGCACATCTGGATTTATCCCTGCATCTTGTGGATACCACCCCCTTCCATCATTTCCCTCCTCCGTCCTCCTGCACAGAGATGCAAGATCACGTTATGTTCCTGGGAATCGGGTACGTTCGCCTTTAAATGCGAATCAAATCAAATCTCCCCACCGTCCTTACTTACATCACATTCAGTTTGACCCCAAGACCCTATTAGCAGGAGATGCCAGGATTGAACCTGGAACCTCGCAGAGATGCAAAGCACCGCTCTCCTGCTGAGTTGTAATAAGGCCTCACGGGCATCTCTTTCATGCTGTTTAGAGGCAACTTGGATATCTGGGAGAAAAAGCTCCAGACAGATTTCAGAGCCAAGATGTCAAGCTTCCGTCTATCAGATGCGATTGTCCCATTTCCAGCCCGTCTCTGTTAGCACCTGCCATTTCCTATATTCTGTGCTGGCCTGAAGAGATAGCTGTGGCATCTTGGCTCAGTTGCATTCGCAGAGGGGACGATGCCACAGAGAGCGCAAGAACCAGCAAGCCGTGAGTGGAAGGAGAGGGAGATGGCTCCTCATTCCATAAAGCAGCAGTAGCCAATGTGGCTCCCTCCTGGTGTTGTGAACTACAACTCCCATCAGCCTCAGCTGCCATGGCCAAGGGTGAGAGATGATGTCCACAGCATCTGGAGGTCACCACATTGCCTATCCCTGTTGTAAAGCAAGAGGGAAACCCAAGAGGGAAACCACAGAAGTGTGGGATGTTTCATCCCTGAAGCAGTCAAACACAACATTTCCTGTTGCCTAGAGTGGACACACAGGGGAATGTTGCTCTAGACAAGGAAGACTTCCTGTCATACCTGCTCTGGAGCCTCCTTCCCCTGTGTGTGTCCAGGTAGATGGGCGTGACCCTAGCAGACCCTAAAAAAGGGCTAGCCAAGCAGCCATCTTCCTCTTTTGGACTCTTTTGCTCTCTCTCTTTTTTGCGTTTTAATCTTTATTGGTTTTCGGAATACATCACAGTTAAACTTCTCCATCAAAAACAAAAGAATGTACCGAAATGTTGGAACTAAAGTAAAGATATATCATGAAGTACTGAGACTTCCCTCAACACCAACATGGGTCCTCTACTTTTCTAAGTTAACTGCATATTAAATAGTATCTAGTTGATATTGATCCATTATTACCTTTTTTAAAATACATTTTTATTGATTTTTTAACATCTCATTTCCAACAATCATTTACCATAAATTCTTATCTTATAGAATATTTTAGACTTCCATCAACCACCTCTGAAGATTTTCCGTTCTTTATCACTTATTCTGCATTTCTTAATTTCTATATTACTTTTAATTATCATTAACTAATAGTTCTTTTCATAGTCTTCCTTGCAATATTTCACATAATCCTCCTTACAGAACTTCTTGCAGTCCTACTAGCGTAATCTGTTTATTACAGTTGCTTTTTAAAGAATTCAAATATTTACTCCAGTCTTCTAAGAATCTCTGGTCCCGCAGGTTTCGAATCCTTCCTGTTAATTTGTCTAATTCTGCATAGTCCATTAATTTCATTTGCCACTCTTCTTTCGTCGGTAATTCTTCTTGCTTCCATTTTCGTGCCAGTAGTATTCTTGCTGCTGTTGTTGCATATAAAACCAATTTACAATCCTGTCTGTTAATGTCCTCCCCTACAATGCCCAGTAAAAATGCTTCTGGTCATTATTTCCATAGGTTATGTCACATCACAGGTGTCATTCAAGGCCTGCCAAAGATTCCAGGTGTTTACAGTGATCTTTTAGGTATTGTCTATATTTGTCCCACTCTCTGTTAAGTTTTTGGTTGTCATGATTCTTTTGCTCTTTTACCTAGAAAGCAAGGGACAAGGGGGAAACCCTGCTAAAACCCTGCTGGACAACCCACCTGCTGAAATTAAGCAACCTTTTACGCCACAGATGTTTGGTTTATTTTGCAGTCCTGCTTTTATTGCTCTATAGCGTGAAAGAGCCCCTCAAGACAGCAATAATGTCACAAGGTTGGGGGAAGCATCAGAGAACAACCCATAAAGAGGAACGATGTGTGGACGGCACAAAATAAATCCACCACTGATGTGCTATTACTGTATCAACAACGTGTCGCAAAACACACCTGCAAAACAAGCACACACACACACATCGGTCTGGAGGGACCAAATTGCTCTTGCAGGACAGGGTTTAGGAATGGCTGAAATAACTCCACAAACCAGACAACGTTCCTGCAAGGAAGGCCTGGGGCAGAGGCTGGAAGAAAGGAGGCTGCAGTACCGCTGCTTACAGGCATTCATAATTTTTATGGATTGCTCGTATTTCAAGAGCTCTCGCCATAATATGAATGCTCTTCCCAGTATTACTCTAATAGCGCTGCGCACATTGTCTTGTCTGCTCAAATAAACATGACTCACGGCCTCCCCTTGGAAAAATGCAGGGTTGTGCAGGATAATAAGGGGTTTGCATTTAGGAGTTAGTGATCTATTCTCCAGCTTCTTATTTAATAATTCAAATAAAATGATGCCAGTGGATATTCTTGATTTTTTTTTTTTTTTATTAGAAAGGATATCGACGAATGAATTTGGTTTCTGTTAGTTGGCGGAGTCTGTCAAATCAAGGTAATGAGGCAATGGTGTTGGGGGAAAGGTTACCCACAACACCCACCTCAAAATGCTTGGCTTACAATGCCATCCTATAACAAATCCTCTGGATACTTCACATTTACAGTACAATCCTCACCATATTTATTCAGAAGCAGTTCTGGACTACAGCTCCAGCTCTGGTCATTAGTCATGCTGGCTTGGGGCTGATGAAAATCATCAATTTACCATATTTTTCGCTCTATAAGACGCACCAGTCCATAAGACGCACCTAGTTTTTGGAGGAGGAAAACAAGAAAGAAAATATTCTGAATCCCAGAAGCCAGAACAGCAAGAGGGATCGCTGCACAGCGATCCCGCTTGCTGTTCTGGCTTCTGGGATAGCCGCACGAAGCCTCTTCAGGGCAGGGGGAGCATTCTTCCTGCTGCCCTGAAGAGGCTTTGTGTTGCTGTCCCAGAAGCCAGAACAGCAAGAGGGATCGCTGCTTTCGCTGCACAGCGATCCCTCTTGCTGTTCTGGCTTCTGGGATAGCTGCTCAGCCTGCATTCGCTCCATAAAACGCACACACATTTCCCCTTACTTTTTAGGAGGAGAAAAAGTATGTCTTATAGAGCAAAAAATACGGTACTTATTAAATCTGTTAGTCACTTTATCTTGCCCAAGGCAGCCCAAAGGGACTTGGAACCAACCAGCCAAATAAACAAACTGCATCTGGAAGGCCAAGGATGTCCCTCAGCCCTGCCTCAGTGCCATCTTGGATGTGTCCTTGTTTTGAGTTGGCATATCTAGATATTTATTTGCTGCATTTCATAGAATTATAGAGTTGGAAGGGACCCCCAAGGGTCATCTAGTCCAACCCAACATTTTTATCCCAACCTTTTCTCCAAGGAGCGCAAGGTGGCGTACATGGTTCTCCTCCCTCCCTATTTTATCCTCACAACAGCCCTGTGAGGTAGGTTAGGCTGAGAGGCAGGAACTGGCCCGGGGTCATCCAGTGAGTTTCATGGCCACGTGGCGGATTTGAACCCCAGTCTCCCATCTCTTAGTCTGATGCTCTAACCACTACACTACACTGTCTCCTCTCCCTGACTCGGAGGAAGCCCGCAACACTGAACCCCAGGAGGGTTAGGGTTGCCATATTTTGAAGAGCAAAAAAGAGGAGGCTATGATGACTCTCGTTTTAAATACCTCTACTATATGCAGGCAACAGAAGCTGTGATATAATGCTGAGGGGGCAGCAGAAGAGAAGAGGAAAGCAAATCTCCAACCACCAGTTATATCTATGGCTCATCCAGAAAGTATAGTGTTATGTACTGAGTTGAGCAGGATCCAAAATGCAGCAGTCTGATTGGTCCTAGAACAATAGGATCCAAAATGCAGCAGTTTGATTGGTCCTAGAACAATGCAGCAGCATGATTGGTCTGCAGGAGCCACCCAATCCAGCTCCAGATGGAAGTGAATCCACAACCTGATTGGCCTACAGGAGAATTCCGGAATTAGCCAATCACATGGGGCCCATTGTGTAAATAATGTATATAAAGCAGATACTTTGGGGGAACTTTCATTCCTCCTCCCACTATGAGCTGAATAAAGAGCATGAAATCCACTCTCAACTCCGAGTATATTTCATATAGTCAGAGGCATTTTGGCAAATTTAAAAAATCCACCCGGACAGAAATTTTACCTCTGGAAAAGAGGACGTGTCCTGGAAAAAGAGGACACATGGCAACCCTGCTTTCGGACATCTTCCAACCTTTCCAAGTGAAACACTGGCATTTCTTAACAATATCTAGCTTCAGTGCTGCAGTTGTTTGGTTGACATCATTTCCCATCCGCACCACCGTGCCACTTCTAGAATAACCATTGGCAACATGCACACACGAACACAGAGAAATAAAATCAATAAGAGAACTGAGAGATGAATCAGCCGGGAAAAAGCAGAATCCCAATGAATTAGATGGTGGGAAGAGAAACAAAGCCAGGAAGTGTCACGGAAAGGGTTAATTCCCAGACTAGCCCCTGCCAAACCGGGTCACGACCTTGCTCTGCAGGAAGGGCTTGCCATAAACACATCCCATCCACACCATTCGGAAGGCGAAGATGCCAAAGGCTAATTTATTCCCGTCCTGCCTGGTGAAATACAAGCTCAAATCCATTAGTGGCTGAGGATCATGACCGTGGCAGGAATTTTTGCACAGTTGGTGGGGGGGAGGCAGGGAGGCCTTTCGTGCTTAGCACTGGCACAGGTCAGTTGAAACTCACTGACAAAGCGCCATCCATGCAGCCGGCACTTTGGAAAAGTGACATAAGCAAAAGGGCAGGTCTCTGCCCCAAGGAGCTTCCAATCTAAATTTCAGAAAAGGAAGCAAGGGAAGAAAAAGGGAGGAGGCAGGGGTGGATATATGCAAATGTTGTTCTGGGAGAGGCACATCATCCATGACTAGTGGTTAATAAAAGGCAAAGGATGGTATGCCCCTGGTATACCCCACGGAAGACCTGAAGGTCCACAAATTACAACACTTTGGAGGTCCCAGGTCGCAAGGTGGTTAGATTGGTCTCAACTAGGGCCAGGGCCTTTTCAGTACTGGCCCCGACTTGGTGGAATGCTTTGTCACAAGACACTAGGTCAAACGAAGTGGATGTTGAAGATCATTGCTTCAACACTGGGGATCTTTGCTTCTTTTAGTACACTGGTATTAGTTTGCCTGTCTTCCCAAGTGATATGTTACATTTTTTCGGAGACACCGTAGATGGAATCTTTTGAGGAGCTGCCAATGGCCAAGATACAGCGCCAGGCTGACTTTGGAATTCGTATCAATTCTGAGTCAGCATTTTAGTTTTTCCAGACCAGTTGGATTGGAAGTGGTTGGGAGGAAGTTCTAAAGGGTGGGCCTCACTACCAAGAAGACCCTGTGCCTGGTTCCTTGTAACTTTACTACTCTCAGTGAGGGAACCACCAGAAGGCCCGCAGAGCCAGACCCCAGTGTCCAGGCTACACGATCGGGGTGGCATGGAAGAGGCATGCTGGGTACCAGGGCATTGGGGCCCTGGCAGTTGCCCAGGGATGCCACAGGCTGCTGCCAGGTTTGAACCAAGCAGGGCTGAAACAAGGAGCTCTGGATCTGCTTGACTTATTGCATACCCGCCAACATTTCTCCGATGAAAAAAGGGATGTCCTATTCCATTATTATCTGACGTTTGTATAGTTACTTATCTCCCTGGCTGAGCGGTCACAAAACTCCATACCCTCCAACATTTCTCTGATGATATTAGGGACATCCCAAGGGAAATTCTGGGATCAAATCAGAAACCGGGGCTTTCCCTGAAAAATAAAGACACTTGGAGGGTCTGGTATTTCAAAGAAGGAGTAGAAGAGCCTTAAGGAAGTCCAGTTAAGTAAATCAGCTTGATTGGTCTGAAAAAACGGAGAGCTGCTGCCAGCCAGTGTAGGCAGTAGTGAGCTAAATGGACCAACGACCTGCCTTCATATAGGATAGAGCAAACAAGAGAAGCTTTGACCATCAAACTGATGCCTGAGCAGGTGCATTTATATCGGGTCTCTCCCAAAATGTCCTGGGACCTGGCTCGGTGCAGACTGGTTTATTTTTTTAAAAAAAGAAATATTATTATTATTATTCCGAGATGAAGAATTTAATTTTAGTTTTTACAGCTCCTCCTAGATGGATAAATCCCTTCTTGGTGAGCCCCAACCCTGGAAAAATCTTGCGAGCCGAGCCTTGGCCCCACTCTGGCATCTGCGCCAGCGATGGCTGTTTCTCTCCAGCCGCACTCTGTAAAGTTTTATAGTTTCCTGGTTCGAGCTGGAAAGGCCCGGCAGAGCTGGAGTTGAGGTGGGGAGGGTGGTGGTGGGGCGGGGGGAGCAGCGTGAGCAAGCAGGAAACCTGAGACCAGCAGAGGCAAAGCACAGAAAGGGAGCCAGGTGGGGAGAACCGCTGGTTCAGCATCAGCCACCGCCCCTCTTCCTAGAACAACTGGGAGAGAGGGCAATTTCTGCAGCCCAAACAGGAACCCCCTGGGCATTCCCTGGATGCAAATAAATTTCTTAGGCTCAAGCCCAACCTAAATTAAAAGGCATTCCCCTTGGTCAGTTGTTCTCTTGCAGGTCTCAGAAGGAGGAATGTTGTGCCAGAAAATATGTTGCATTCCCATTCTTGGCTCATTTTCAGAGGAAGGCTTTAAGATGAACCCTCTACCCAATCTGGTGAAATGCACAAGCGCACAAAACACACACACACACCTCATTGAGCTTTCTCCAGGCCCTTGGCTGAGATGCTGCAGCGGCTTGGAATGTTCACAAACAGTTCAACTTCTCAGGACTCGTGCGGCAAACAGTGCAGATCCCGAATGCGAGAAACAAATGCAGACTTGAATTCCAAATGTGGCATTTCCCCCTTAAATGTGAAGGATATGTGAGCACACAAAAAAGGAACGCGTGCATGATTTCGTTCTCAAAGTTGTAAACACACCATCGACGCAAAGGCCGACTCACAAATATTATATCCATTCCGCCAGCGAACACTTACAGCAAAGGTTAATCTTAAACCACGAAGGTGTAGACACCGGCGGTGCCCCAGATGCACAAAGTGGGGGGCTGGGTGGGGTGGGGGACATCCACCTGCAACAACAGAGGAATGCATTAAAGCATATTCCAAACAAGAACAATGTTAACTCCCTCCCCAAGCACACAAATTCGCCACAGAGCTAAGCTGCATACATTAGAGGAACCAAAGTGCCTTTCAAATTGCGGCTCTTGTAAGCATTTGCATGGCTGCAGATAAAAGGTAAAGGGACCCCTGGCCGTTAGGTCCGGTCGTGACCGACTCTGGGGTTGCGGTGCTCATCTCGCTTTATTGGCCAAGGGAGCCGGCGTACAGCTTCCGCAAAGCCGCTTCTGGCGAACCAGAGCAGCGCATGGAAACGCTGTTTACCTTCCCGCCGGAGCGGTACCTATTTATCTACTTGCACTTTGTGCTTTCAAACTGCTAGGTTGGCAGGAGCAGGGACCAAGAAACGGGAGGTCACCCCATCGCGGGGATTCGAACCACCAACCTTCTGATTGGCAAGTCCTAGGCTCTGTGGTTTAACTCACAGCGCCACCCGCATCCCTGTGGCTGCAGATAGAGGGGGCAATTTAGTGTAGACATGGTGCAGCCATGGGATCTAGTCCTCTGCCAAGTGCCATCCCCTTTTGCCCCCACCCCATTTAACACAGACTTCCTCTTCCCATGCCTTTTTCTTCTTCTCAGGTTTTCCACCTAAAGTCCAGATTAAATGGGGGGGGGGGGGATATGGGACGGCATTTCGATGCGGGTGGCATTATTCTGTGCAAAACCTGGGCTGTGTACACACCATACATTTAAAGGACCTAATGCCATGAGCCCTACAGTGCTTGGTTGGCAGGATTGGGTTGGCAGGGTCTGATGCAGGAGAAGGAAGAAAGAGCTGGGATGGGGGGCAGCACAGTCATATCTCATGTTATGTTTCCTTCATGTTACGTTTTTTCAGGTTGTGTCCCACGGTGACCCAGAAGTACCGGAAAGGGTTACTTCCAGGTTTCGCCGCTCGCACATGCGCATAAGTGCTAAATTGCGCTTCGCGCATGTGCACAAGCGCCAAATCGCACCGCGCACCTGTGCAGATACGATGCTTTAGGTTGCGGGCTTTTCATGTTGCGAACGGGCCTCCGGAATGGATCCTGTTTGCAACCAAGGGTACCACTGTATATAAATTCAATAAATAATAATATTAATAATAATAATTCCGTTTTCAAAAGTTTACATACTTTACAATTAACAATACCTTTAATTTTTCCATTGATTCCCCACCCCCACAGTATTCTACATTTATCCTTTAATGCTGCATTTTGTAACTTATAATACTCTATATGCACATCCTACATGATTAGCCTTATAATTATCCGTCTGTCTTTCTACTGGTTGCTCATATTTCCAATCCCGCTTGTGTTTTCATGCAATTATAATAGTTCTTTAGCTATTCTACAAAAGGTTGTTTTAATCATCATCATCATCATCATGAGCATCATCATCACAGGAACAGTCATTTGTTAAGACTGCTAGGAATTGTAGCTCTGTGAACGGCAAAGTGCAATTTCCATGATTCTTTGGTGGGAGCTGCGCATTTGCAGCCTTGCATGCCACAAGAAACTGCCCCGGGGGAACTGCTCACAGACCATCGTGTGTGTATTCCTTGCCCACCCCCCAAGAGTTGGGAGCACTGCATGAAAGAGGGTCCCCCGCACCCCATCTCACTCTCTCCTTTGACAAACAGGTTCATTGGCAGCCCTTTGCATTGTTTCCAGAACCTCCCAAACCTGTCTGACAGCGAGACCACAAAGAGAGGTGTGCGCACACACACACAATGGAGAAGGGGGGCAGGCGGTGGTGGAATGACACTTTTGCACAACTTTCGGTGCTCTTCAACCATTGTCTCCAGCCCCACATGACGTCAACCCCCCGGGAGTGCTTCTGCCCCAACTGCAGCTCCACCCCAAAGCTCAGCCGTAGCCAGAGGGTGTCAGGGGTCATGGTGCAGGAGAGCCAGCCTCTCTGTGTGCTTTGCACTATTCCCAGAAAGCGGGTTTGGGGAGGGGAAGGAAGGCACGGGCTCCTAAACTCTGCATTAGCGCTAATTAAGGGCTTTGCTGTCACTGGGGCTTCCTCACACGCCTGTCTCCCTGACACTTTTACTGCTTGTGGAAACGGAGTCTCGGGGCCTTTGATGAACTCTGCTGCAAAGCTGAAAGGCATCTGCGTCTCTCCGCGCGAGAGGCCTCGGCGATGCTCTGCTGGCAATGGAAAGCAAAACGGCCCATTTGCAAGGGGTGGGGGAGGCAAGCAAAGCAATAAATCAGACTTAGGAAGTGCCAGTTGCTTGTGGGGCAGACGAAAGACAGGACGGGCACTTCCTCCTGATAGGAAACATAGCTCAGAGCTTTCCTGACCTACAGCTTCCCATGCAGAAGAGCCATTCATAAGAAGAGGAGATGGGTCTGGCTGCTGGAACAGGCTAGAGGGCCCGTCTGGACGAGCATCCTGCTCTCACTGTAGCCAGGCAGAAGCCCCTGGGAAGCTTGCAAGCAGGATCTGAGCATGACAACACTCCCCACACCTGTGATTCCCAGGAAATAGTATATAGAGGCATGTTGCCTCTTGACAGTGGAGGTAGCAGCTAGCCACCATGGGTCATAGCCAAGCCAGAGATAGCCTTGTGCTCCACAAACATGTCCGCTCCCCCTTTAGAGCCATCCAGTTTGATGACTGTCTCAGTAGCTTGTGGCAGCAGAATTCCATAAGAATGTAAGGAGAGCCAAAGCCCTGTCTCTCACCCAGCATCCTGTTCCCACAGTGGATGCCCCTGGAAAGTATACAAGCAGGACTTGACATCGGGAGCCGGAGTCAAAAGAAAAACAACAGAGCACCTGATGTCAGTGAAGTTAACTCAGAGCCAGCGTGGTGTAGTGGTTAAGAGAGGTGGACTTATAATCTGGTGAACCAGGTTTGCGTCTCCGCTCCTCCACATGCAGCTGCTGGGTGACCTTGGGCTAGTCACACTTCTCTGAAGTATCTCAGCCCCACTCACCTCACAGAGTGTTTGTTGTGGGGGAGGAAGGGAAAAGAGAATGTTAGCCGCTTTGAGACTCCTTAAAGGTAAAGGTAAAGGGACCCCTGACCATTAGGTCCAGTTGTGACCAACTCTGGGGTTGCAGCTCTCATCTCGCTTTATTGGCTGAGGGAGCCGGCGTACAGCTTCCGGGTCATGTGGCCAGCATGACTAAGCTGCTTCTGGTGAACTAGAGCAGCGCACGGAAACACCGTTTACCTTCCCGCCGGAACGGTACCTATTTATCTACTTGCACTTTGACGTGCTTTTGAACTGCTAGGTTGGCAGGAGCAGGGACCGAGCAACGGGAGCTAACCCCATCGCAGGGATTCGAACCGCCGACCTTCTGATCGGCAAGTCCTAGGCTCTGTGGTTTAACCCACAGCGCCATCCGCGTCCCTCTTGAGACTCCTTAGGGTAGTGATAAAGCGGGATATCAAATCCAAACTCCTCCTCCTCCTCCTCCTCCTCCTCCTCCTCCTCCTCTTCTTCTTCTTCTTCTTCTTCAGCTCGGTTCTAGTGGTCACAGCAACCCTTCCCAGCAGTTCTGGTCCGAATGAAGCAGTTGCAAGGACTGAAGCCCCCTGCCTTCCCACCGCTCTCTACGGTTCCTCCCTCATTTCCTTCACCGGCAGTCTAAGACTATGTTGTCTCATCTCTCATCCCTGCCCTCTTCATTTCTCTGCGTGTTCTGGGAGACCAGGGGAGAGGGGAGCCGGTGGCAGCAGGAGGGGGAGACTCCCTGGATTCTTCTCTCTCCTCCTCTCCTGCCACTGAGTCTCAACTGCCCTCTGCCACAGCCTCCTCTTGCTCACTAAACCCTGTCACCTTTTCAGCTTCCGACACCTCCAGCAACCAGTCTGCTCCCTCCCTTGCCTCCCTCTGACCGTGCATCATCATCCCACCATCAATCCCCTGGCTCTGAGTCTTCTTCCTCTGGGGTTTTCCTGTGGGGATTCCCCACCACTCCTTTGCACCCAGCCAGTCCATGACACTTGCTTTTGTTCCCCCGTGGCTGGTGGTCAGAGACTTACTGCGTCCGTTCCTGGAGGTTGTGATGGCCTGGGATTTGGACTCGGATGCTGAACCTGAGGGATCCCAGCCTGCACAGGATTCCCCGCCTCCAGAACCAGCTGAGCCGGGGCTGGGGCATGAGCCTGAAGGGTCCTCACCTGTGCTGGATCCTTAGGTGCAGGCATCAGCTGAGCCTGCTCTGGCTCCTGAGGTGATGGAGGACCCATTGCCTGCAGGTACTCCACTCTCAGCCCCGTCAGAGGAAGCTGAGGTTGCCTCCGGGTCCGATAACCCTCCAGCGCTCCTGAGCTGCAGAGGCTCAGGGCAGAGAGGCGGAGGGAACTAAGTTCCCGCAGGAGGAGTGCTCGCCTCCAGGCCAGGAGAGGCGAGTCACTAGAGGATCAGGGCTGCCCTATGCCTCGGGGCAGATAAAAGCTGGCCAGCCCCAGTCCCAAGTTGCGGGAGCAACATTGTTGGTTGCTAGTTCCTGACCTGCCCTGGCTCCCTGCTTGCATGCCTGTTCCTGACTTCACCCGACTCCCTGCCCTTGCACCCAGCTCCAGCTACTACGGACTGCCTCCATGCTGCACCTTTGACCATGGACCGGACTTGGACCTCGCCTCTCGGGTAACCCACGGGACCAGCACAGAGGTAATCCATCTCACTATCCTGAGATAGAAGGGGCCTCTTTCCAGGGAAAGGGTGCATGCATGTTCGTTCAGTGCCCCCTGGGTGCATGTGGGAGTCCAGAGATGACCAAAGAAATCCCAGAGAACAGGACTGGACAGTAATCTTGTTTTCTGCAGGTTCAACAGAAACAGCCAGCCCTGACACCTTCTCTCCATCCTCAACCTGCCTATCCCATATCTAGTGTCGCTTATGGTCCTCACTTTGAGCCCCGGTGGAAAAATATCACTTGAAGGAAAAGAGATTTTCATTATCGCTCGGCAAGCGAACGCAAGACCCTCCCGTCCCGGCCTCGGAGTCCATTCCAGTCAACACTTTGCGCAAACGCTGCGTGTGCCACCCTCCCCCTCCTTCCCGGTTCTCCTTTCCTCCGAGGTGGTTTAACATCTTCATGACATTTTCCCATCCAGCTAATCTGAAGGGATCTGGTTACCAGCCTTGTGTGTATAGCGAAATATATCACCGGCCTTGTTGTGGTGCGGCCTGGCGTGTTGCGTTTTGTGGTGCACGAGAGGATTAGAGGAGGCACTTTGCTGACTGCCCAAGCTTGAAATCTGTTACTTTCAGGAATTATGAGCAGTGATTTTATCGCTGCTGCTGCTGCTGCTGCTGCAGGCGGGTTACTTGCTACACGTTTTGACAATTGGAGAAGGAGCCGTTCTGTTTGCAGGCGAATTCCCGCCCCAGCCCTGCCGACTTCTGATGTTGTGGTTCGAGGACCCGATCCCCGCGTAGTGGAATGAAAACACGAGGACACGTGATATAAGGTTAATGGACAAGAAAAGGCCACAACTTTATCGATTACAGCAAGTGAAAAGGTATTGGCTTAGGCATTGGATTACGTCAGCTGACTCTACCCCCTCAGAGAGGGGTGAGTCTAAAACGGGGGGGGGGGGTTATTCACCAGTAGGTGGAGCCTGTTGATGCTAATCCAACTATAAGCTCTCCCCTGATGTCACCGAGGGTCGTGCCATGGCCTCCCGCCAAGCAGGCATCGGACAGAATACACGACCGCCAGATTCCTTTAACGGAATACCCAAAAATTGAAGGCGTAGGCGATGGCCACACCTAGCCCTTCGACACACCACAACACATTATTCCAATGCCTAACCTACCCACCAATACCACGAAAGTTGTGACGATTGCTACGAGGTAGGCGAAAAAACCAAAAAGCCTAATGCCAAATGGAAAAATTCCTACCAGGCCCCCCGGACAACCAGGGCGACCAACCTAAGGTCCATAGCAAGGCCAAAAGAAAACTGAGACCCTGAGCTCTAAGGGAGTGGAGGGTGGGTGACTCGCAACGGGACGACGAAGAGTGAGGCCGGGTGGCTGGCGCCGCCGCAATTTACGCTGCCGTTCATGCCCCCTTGGAGGCACCTGGTTGGGTGTCTGTCTGTGGGCGTGGGCGCCAGCCAGGTGAGTGGGAGGCAGGGGGCTAACACCCCCTGCTTGAGGCGGAGTCCGGCTCCCGACCACAACCACTCCCCTCTCTTGCAGGAGGAGAGTCTTTTCACCAAACATGCCTGGCCAGAAAATTTCCTTTCAGAATTATCCCCAGTTGTGTCTTCCCCCCCTTGTGCAAGTGTACACCCCCCCCCGAACAAAGCTACCTGCTGCTCTTTCAGGAGCTGAGTAATGGGAATTTCAGCAGGTGAAAATGCCTTTGGCTTCTTTCTTTCTTTCTTTCTTTCTTTCTTTCTTTCTTTCTTTCTTAGGTGGGAAAAGCTTTCCATATACGACCCACCTTTCCAGAGAAAGCTTCAACTTAATTAACACCCACAAGTTTTTCTTGTTAGCAGAGGCGGCTATTCCATACCCTCCAACATCCCTCATACGTGGCCTAGGACCCACGTACCTACAGGACCGCCTCTCCTGGTATGCCCCGCGGAGGACCTTAAGGTCCACAAATAACAACACTTTGGAGGTCCCAAGTCGCAAGGTGGTTAGATTGGTCTCAAGTAGGGCCAGGGCCTTTTCAGTATTGGCCCCGACTTGGTGGAATGCTCTGTCACAAGAGACTAGGGCCCTGCGGGACTTGACATCTTTCCGCAGGGCATGCAAGATGGAGCTGTTCCGCCTGGCCTTTGGTTTGGACTCAGTCTGACCCTTATGTTTCCCTCCCCTTATGCTTTTGATCTATGGGCTACTTTTAAAATGAGGCTGCATTTTAAATTGCATTTTAACCTGTATTTTAAACTGCCCCCCCCATTATGTTTTTACTGTAATTTTTACTGTTGTTAGCCACCCTGAGCCTGGCTCTGGCCGGGGAGGGTGGGGGTATAAATAAAATTTATTATTATTATTATTAGAAAAATAGGTACATTTCCTACTCCCCAATCCAGCTGACCCTTATCGACCCCTCCCCATTTTTTTCTCCCTCCCCCCGCAGAGCATTTCCTACTAGAAGACCTCCACTAGTATACCAACCGGACACAACACACACGTCCTCCACTGTCCTGAAAAACCCCACTTAATCCCAGTCTTGTTTTATTTTATGCTTTGGTTGATTTTATTTTATTATTTGGTAGATTTGGTAGAAAAACACAGAGAGAGGGACACCATGCAAAGGGCCTTACACCAGACCGTTGACCCATCTTGTTAAGTAGTGGGTGAACTTATCAGACGACACAGTGATTCTTCAAACAGCTCTTGTTTATTCACAGGCCAGAACAGAACTGAACTGAATGGTTCAGCCAGCCTGCTTATATAGAGCTCCACTAGAACGCAACAGTAACCATTTTCTGTAAGTATCCAATCACTGAACGTCACTTTCGATCCCTTATTTGCATATGTGGACCTGAACTATCTACAGTATCCCCCTGCTGGCCCAGGGTAAGAACTTCAGTACATAACACATCTATCTCAGTGTTGTCTGCCTTGACTGGCAGAATCTCTCCAGGTTTGGACCAGGTTTGGACACTTGCCTGGAGATGCTGGGGATTGATCCTGCCACCTTCTGCATGCCAAGCAGTTGGTCTGCCACTGAGTCACTGCCCTTCCCTTAGGATTGCGGTGTTGCCCGTTTACATTTTTTTTAACCGAAGAAAATCTACCCCGCCCTTCTGCTCCCAGAATGGAAGCCAAGAACAATAACGAAACAATAAAGGCAATTAAACTAACAATTCTGAAGTATCAATGGAAGACCAATAACTCAGCTGACACAAGTTTGTTTGTTTTTTCAGTTGGAGGGAGGTTTTTGCTCCACCCTTTAGGATCAAGGCAAGGCGGGGTTGGGTTTGTTCTGAGATTCTTTTTCCCCCAAAGAAGTTATAAAACATTTCTGTGCCACAAAGAGTCCCGAAAGGCAGTTGACAACAATAAAGCATCCATACTTTATTGCTGTCCAGAGTGGCTGGGGAAACGCAGTTAGATGGGCGGGGTACAAATAATAAAATTAGCATTATTGTTATTATCATGCCGCTGGAAAGAACTCAAGCCGCAATAACACAGATGCACGCAATTCAATCAGCAGAACTGGCACTTTTACAGGGGCCACATAATAACCTGTTCTTCATCTGTGAGAGCTTGATGGCTTAATGTGGATGGCTTTTATTTTGGTCCATTCTATTATGCTTTTAACTTTCTGTGCGTTTAAAATTAAGGTTGTAATTGATTTATTTTTACTAATAATTTTATCGGTTTGTTTTCTTTTATCAGCTGGTTTGGAAAGGTTACATATAAGGTTGTCTTACGTCTGGAATTTCCGGGACATATCCGAAATACTCCATTTGGGCAGAAATCACAAAAAAAACGGTCTGGGGAAATCCGGGCAACTCATGTTGGCAGTATTGATTTTCTTTTAAAAAATAGCTCAAAAACAGCTTTTGGGGAAACAAACACCTCAACAACTTTTTCTGCCAGTGGATTTACACTGTTTAAAACATGGCAACCTTAGTGACATAGATCGAGTGTGTGATGTGAGCCAGGGACACAGATTCAGCTAATATGGAACTAGAGCAATACTGTATATCAACAGTTAGTAAAAGAAGTCATTGCAAATTATGCATCCAGCCGCTGTGCTCAATGAAAACAGGGGCTGAGCACTTTCCCCAACTTGTCCCAGCATCTGAAAGCACATGGGGCTGAATGTTGGAAGATTCAGGGCACATAAAAGAAAGTCTTTCATGCACTTTTTATCATATGTGGTGGGAATGTAAGAAAGTGAAAAACTTCTGGGAAATGATATATAATGAGATGAAAAAGATGTTGAAATATACATTTAAAAAAAAAAAAACCAGAAGCATTTTTACTCGGTATTGTAAGAGAGGATATTAATAGGATAACAAACTGTTCTTATATGCAATAACAGCAGCAAGAGTATTATTGGCACAGAAATGGAAACAAGAAGAATTACTGATGAAAGAAGAATGGCAGATGAAATTAATGGACTATGCAGAATTAGATAAGATGACAGGAAGGATTCGAAAGAGATTCTCAGAGGACTGGAATAAATATGTGAACTATTTGAAAAGCAATTGTAATCAACAGATTACGCTGGTAGGATTACAATAAGTTTTGTAAGGAGGAATATATGAAATATTGCAAGGAAGATTATGAAGAGAGTTCTTAGTTAAGATAATTAAAAGTAATAGTGAAATTAAGAAATGTAAATTAAGTGAAAAAGATTGGAAAATTTTCAGATGTGATTGGTGGAAGTCAAAAAATTGTATAAGATATGAAATTGTGTTAAATGACTGCTAAAAATGATACGTTAAAAATTTATATATATATAAATCACGAAAGTCACAAAATTAAAAGACGCCTGCTTCTTGGGAGAAAAGCAATGACAAACCTAGACAGCATCTTAAAAAGCAGAAACATCACTTTGCCAACAAAGGCCTGTATAGTTAAAGCTGTGGTTTTCCCAGTAGTGATGTATGGAAGTGAGAGCTGGACCGTAAGGAAGTCTGATCGCCAAAGAATTGATGCTTTTGAATTATGGTGCTGGAGAGTCCCATGGACTGCAAGAAGATCAAACCTCTCCATTTTTAAGGAAATCAGCCCTGAGTGCTCACTGGAAGGACAGATCCTGAAGCTGAGGCTCCAAGACTTTGGCCACCTCGTGAGAAGAGAAGACTCCCTGGAAAAGACCCTGATGCTGGGAAAGATGGTGGGCACAAGGAGAAGGGGGCGACAGAGGACGAGATGGTTGGATGGTGTTCTCGAAGCTACCAGCATGGGTTTGACCAGACTGCGGGAGGCGATGGAGGACAGGAGTGCCTGGCGTGCTCTGGTCCATGGGTCACGAAGAGTCGGACACGACTAAACGACTAAACAACATATATATATATATATATATATATATATCCTTCATGCAGCGCATAGTTGAACTACGGAACTCGCTGCCACAGGAGGCAACCAAGGCCACCAACCTAGATGGCTTTAAAAGAGGATTAAACAAATTCATGGTGGAGATGGCTAACAATGGCTACTAGGCATGAAGGCTATGTTATGCTATGGAGGCAGTAATACTTCTGAATACTAGTTGTTAGAAACCGCAGGAGGGGAGAGCACTCTTACACTCAGGTCAAGCTTGCAGGCTTCCCATCAGCCTCTGTTCAGCCACTGCAAGACAGGATGCTAGACTAGATAGTAATAATGATTACTTTTTTACTTGTACCCCGCCCATCTGACTATGTTGTCCAAGCCACTCTGGGCAGCTTCCAACAGAATGTAAAAAACAAACAAACCACAATGCATTTTTAAAAAACCCTACGCAGGACTGCCTTCAGATGTCTTCTAAAAGTCAAATACAGGCAGCCCTCCGTTTATGCACATTTCAAGGCACAGTGCGTGTCAGTGAAATTGCAGGTGACTGAAACCCGTTGAAAAAGCCTGCAAACACTCTGTTCCGCCCCTGCTCTGCCCTTTTAGTGACATTTCAGTGACGTCTTTATGACGTTTTTGGGTCACTTCCGGGTTTGGCGCAATGCAAACACACACACACACACACACACACACACACACACATTGAAGGTATGTAAACAGGAGGCTGCCTGTAATTGTTTATTTCCTTGATGGAAGGGTGTTCCATAGGGCAGGTGCCACTACTGAGAAGGCCCTGCTTCTGGGTTCCCTGTAACTACTTCTCACAATGAGGGAAGTGCCAGAAGATCATCCGAGCTGGACCTCAGTGTCTGGGCTGAACAATGGAGGTGGAGAGGCCATTGGCCTGATTCAGCAGCCTCTTCTTATGTTCTTGCCACCTTGCTGAAGCTAAGCAGGTCTGGACCCAGTCAGTGCCTGGAAGGGAGACTGCCTGGGAACCACAGGTACATACTGTTGAGATTTCCATTCCACCTTAAGGAGGAGACGTGTGGAACTGTTGCATGTCACGTGTCTGTTTACATTCCAGCACAGTATGCTGGGAACTTCCAATGTGTATAGCTTTTGCTTTTTCCCCGTTATCTCTGAGAAGTTGAAGAGAGACAGAGAGAAGTTTCTTTGTCCTGATTTATGATTAATAAATCTGTAGTTATAGTATGCTTCCACAAGCCTCACCCCTATTCTGTGTGGGCAGTTCAATCTGCCGATAGTGTGCCCTGGCTTTGAAGCCCGGGTCGCTGATTTACGTTGGAGCAGAGGCGATGGGTCTTCGCAGCAGGACGGCTGGAAGGAGACAGCCCAGCCGGGGATAGCCAGCTGGACTTGCGGCCCTTCATGTCGACACATACCTTCCGACACGCCCCAAATCTAGGATGCCATCTTCTGGTTCTGCACTCCCGTGCAAGTCATGTGACCCACAGGAGATCCTACCCCCCCAAAAAACATGCTTTTTCATGCACAGTGCCCATAACTGCATGTTTTGAGGTGCCATGCCCCCCAAAAGTGCAGCCCAAAATTGTGTAAGATTGTGGCAGCCATTTTGGCTGCTCAGGAGAAAAAAACGGGATGGCCCATTTTCCCCCAGGGCAGTTGACAGGTATGCATGTATTCCACCTTGGGTTGAAGGGTGGAAGAAAGGTGTATGGATATAAATGTAAGAAAATGAATATAAATGAATTAACTGGAGCAATGAAGTATGTTCTAAAGAAGACTGGGGGGGGGGGAGAGGCAGTTTGATTGGAGGCTTGGTGAGGGCAGAAGGCCTGGGAGGACAGCAATGGCACCAACTCTTACTGGCTCTGCGCTTGCAGCTTAAACCAGCAGAGAGCATTGAGCCGTTGAGTTTAGCTGTTGTGGAAGAGGAGAGGCAGAGAGTTGTCCTGCATTAAACACCAGCAGCCAGCGGAGCCTTTATGTCTTTGAAGCCATTTTTATGCTGCCCTTCACTCCAAGAGAATTCCCAGGGCTGCTCATAAGAGCCATAAAAACCAATATCAAGAAAAAACAACACAACAGAAAATGAAGCCCGATATATATATATATAACGCAGTTTGCAAGCGCAGCCTAAATCAGGACAATTGGAAATGTCAACCAGCTGTACCCTGGAAAAGGCACACAGACAGCACAGCTCACTCCCAGGGAGGCAGGCATGTCCAGTCACTTGGATGGATGCTATTATTATTATTACTATTTATTATTATTAACATTTCTATACCATCCTTCATCCGAGGATTACAGGGGTCTGAGGATTCTTTTGCAATATAAAAACACAACCGGGCTCAGGGCGGCTAACACCAGGTATAAAAACAATTGATTAAAATACAACTTAAAAACAAGATTAAAATACAACATTAAAATGCAGCCTCATTTCAGTAGAAACTCAAATCAAAAACTTTTTGGGAATGAAAACGTTAAATCTTCACCAAGGCCAACTATCCAGACTGGTCCTACATGGGCCAGAAAAAAGCCAGGGAAGTCCCCAAATAGGAGTTCCATCACAGAAGGAGAAAGGAAAAAGGAAAGAGGGGGAGGGGGAGGGGATCAAGTTGAACAACTCTGTCTTACAGGCCCTGTGGAAAGAAATCAGATCCCGCAGAGCCCTGGTCTCATGAGAGAGAGCGTTCCACCAGGCTGGAGCCATCACTGAGAAGGCCCTGGCTCTGGTTCTGGCTAATCTGACTTCCTTAGGGCCTGGGACCTCTAAGGTGTTGCTATTTATGGACCTTGAGGCTCTCCGTGGGGCATACCAGGAGAGGCGGTCCTGTAGGTACAAGGGTCCTAGGCCGTGAAGGGCTTTAAAGGTCAAAAGCAGCACCTTAAATCTGACCCTGTACTGCACCGGGAGCCAGTGCAGAAGCACTGGGTGAATATGCTCCCATAGCAGGGACCCCGTGAGGAGCCTCGCTGCTGCATTCTGCACCCGCTGGAGTTTCTGGGACAGCTTCATAGTAACAAACAGAAACAATAGCCCACCACTAAAGAGGATTGGACAAATTCATGAAGGATAATGCTATCAGTGGCTTCTAGCCATGATAGATATGCTATGCTACAGATGCAGCAATGCTTCTGAATACCAGCTACTGGAAATCACAGGAGGGGAGAGTTGCTCTTGTGCTCGGATCCTGCTTGCGGGTTCCCCACAGGCATCTGGATGGCCACTGTGAGAACAGGATGCTGGATGCTGGCCTGACCCTGCAAGCTCTTCTTATGTTCTGACCTGACAGCAGTAGCTTGACTCCACATTGTATAACCTCCCCAAAAACAAATCGTAAAAGACATTCCGTAAATGTTCCTCTTGAAGCATCCCTAATGAGATAGCAGCTTGGTGATTTTGTCCAGTCACTATTGGCAGGCGTAAGGGAATCAAATCATGTTGTCTTCTACCATTGGTGGGTGGGTGTGAATCAGGGCAGGACTCAAATTATCAGGGGTTTCAGGCAGGAATATTTCTGCAGCCCTACCCAGAATCATAGAATCACAGAATTGTAGGGCCGGAAGGGATCCCGAGGGTTATCTAGTCCAACCCCCTGAAATGCAGGAATCTCAGCTAAAGCATCCATGATAGATGGCCATCCAACCTCTACTTCAAAACCTCCAAAGTAGGAGAATCCACCACCTCCTGAGGGAGACTGTTCCACTCAGTGGCGTAGCGTGGGGGGTGCAGGGGGGGCCGGGCGCAACATCTGGGGGGGGCGCTCGCACTCGCAGCTCTCTGCCCCTACCTGGCTCACTCACTCACTCTCACTGCAGTGCTGGCTGTGCGAATCCGATCCGAGCCGCTGGGTTGCCGCCCACTGTGGAGGGGGTGGGTGCCAGGCGTGCGGTGCGGAGAGAGAGCGAGGGACTATCTGGGGGAGGAACAGTGCAGCGGCCGCCCAGCGCAGCGCTGAGCGCGGGAGAGAACCACACCAGACCAGACCAGGCAGCAGCAAGAAGAAGCTGGCAGCGGTGGCAGGTTAGGGGTTAGGGGGCGCAAATTACTTGCCTTGCCCCGGGTTAGGGGGTGCAAATTACTTGCCTTGCCCCGGGTGCTGACAACCCACGCTACGCCGCTGGTTCCACTGTCAAACAGCTCTTACTGTCAGAAAGGTCTTCCTCCTTTCTTTCTTGTAACTTGAAACCATTGGTTCTGGTCCTACCCTCCAGAGCAGGAGAAAACAAGCTTGCTCCATCCTCCATGTGACAGCCCTTGAGATACTTGAAGATGGCTATCATGTCTCCTCTCAGTTTCCTCTTTTCCAGGATAAACATACCCAGCTCCTTCAGCCATTCCTCATATGGCTTGGTTTCCAGACCCTTGAATCATCTTGGTTGCCCTCCTCTGCTCACATTCCAGCTTGTCAACATCCTTTTAAAATTGTGGCACCCAGAACTGGACACAGTATTCCAGGTCTGGTATTCCTGCAGCTGTTCTGGCTGGGGGCTGATGGGAGCTGTAGTCCTAAATCCCCAGAAGGCACCAGCTTGGGAATGCTTGCTTTAGTGTGCCATTCTATACACATCCCCTCTACCCAGGGACAGTCAGAAGGGACCATGTGGAGGCCATTTGCCTGTGCAAGCCTCCCTTAATCCACCAGGATTTGCCTCGATTCTTTTAAGTTTTCTAACACCCTGCTATCTCCAAAGCCTCGGAGCAGATAACAACATGAAGAACAATACATTTGTAGTGCAGGCAGAGGGGGACTCCCATGTGGTTAAGTCTGCCTTTTGTTTGTGGAGTCCTCCTCCTTTTCTCCTGCCTCCCCCACCTCCGTCTTCTATCGGTATTGAGATATGAAGAAGGCAGCGAGCAGAAATGCAAATTGAATTACTGCCAAATCTGAAAGTGCAGGAGAGATGCTTATGCTTCTATTTAAGATGCAAGCCCAGGATAACACTCTTCAGGCTCAGGAATGCTCCAGAAGGCAAGAGCATTATTCGTGCCACAAAACTTCACAGAAGCAGGAGACCAAAGAAGGCCCTTGAGAGACCGCCTGATTCCTTGCGTAACTGATAGGTTACTGGGGTCTGTGAGGAGCCAAACCTGCAGGAACTCAGAACAGGGCTCCCAGTGGGATGGGTCCATTTCTCGGAAAAGCATTCAGGTGCCCACTGTCTGCACTTTCCAGCAACGACTAAAGCCATCTTTGTACCAATGGCCTTTCACAGCTGGATAAACAGGTTCCCAAACTTCTAACCACTCTGCCACGCTGGCTCTGATGTCTGCAAAAGTATGCTGAACCTTCCAGTTATTTTATTCAAACTGTAAAGGTAAAGGTAAAGGGACCCCTTACCATTAGGTCCAGTCGTGGCAGACTCTGGGGTTGCGGCGCTCATCTCACTTTATTGGCCGAGGGAGCCGGAGTACAGCTTCCGGGTCATGTGGCCAGCATGACTAAGCCGCTTCTGGCGAACCAGAGCAGCACACGGAAACACCGTTTACCTTCCCACTGGAGCGGTACCTATTTATCTACTTGCACTTTGATGTGCTTTTGAACTGCTAGGTTGGCAGGAGCCAGGGACAGAGCAACGGGAGCTCACCCTGTCACAGGGATTCGAACCGCCAACCTTCTGATCGGCAAGTCTTAGGCTCTGTGGTTTAACCCACAGCACCACCCACGTCCCTTATTCAAACTGTAATAATGTTTAAAAAATTGTCCAGTAGCACCTTAGAGACCAACTAAGTTTGTTTTGGGTATAAGCTTTTGTGTGCATAAGCTTATACCCAGAACAAACTTAGTTTTTCTCTAAGGTGCTATTGGACAATTTTTAAAATTTTATTTATTTATTTTGACTGCATCAGACCAACACGGCTACCTACCTGAATCTCTAATAATGTTTGTATAAGGTGTATGCATCTTAATAAGGTGTATGGAGTGTTAGGGGAGGGGCAATCCCCTCTGGTGGGGGACTCATTGTGAACCTTTTGCAGTAGCTTGTCCACCTTTGGTCCCCACCCTGCACTCAGCTCTCACCTGTGGCTCCTGGATGCTGCCAGCAATGGCTTTGACTGGCTGGCTAAACCGGGTGAGGGTAGCCGATGGGTCTCAAGTGCTCAGTGAATCAAGGACTTCCTCTGCACGTGAAGACAGGCTCTCGTGGACTGAAGGGACGAGACCAATAGTGGGTCCAAAAGTCAAGAAGGCGGTTTCTGCACACACTGTAGAAGGAAGTGAGGGGTGGATGAGGTTTGCCCACCTGGGAAGGTGGCCCATCTAGGACAAGCAATAATCTGACCCTAAACCTCCACTGCCTTGTGGGATATCTTCAAGAGAAGAAAAGGCTAAGACACAAACGCTACACAAATCTGGAGTGAAGTCCCTAAGTTGGTTGGATGGCGTCTTGTACACCTCCTACTGGCAACTCCTGCAGCCAAGCTGGTGCCAAACACATTTCTTCACTTTCCTTTGGACCACAGCAGTGAGGCAAAGGGAAGCATCTTGTCACCTGGGCAGCCCAGGACTCCAAAATACACTGCCCAGTTTTGCGCCCCAGGGATGTCACTTTGGTACTGCTGATGAAGCAGTTAAACTTGGCCCCGGAGGTGCACACTCCATTGTCTCTCGAGACAGAAGGAAGCCAGCCACAACAATGACATGCCCCACACAGCCATTGCTCTTTGCTGTTTGTACGTTGCTGTTTTTGAAAACTCAATAAACACATCTTTAAAAGGGGGAAAGAACAGTTGGCATGGCTGTTCTGAGAACTTGATACTTATATAAAAGAAACACTTATTATTTGACTGGCCAAAGGCTAAGCCTCTTTTCTCGCCCTCCCCAACGCCTCAAGGGCATCATCCTCAGCACAACTACGCAGGAGTAAGCCCTGTTCTGGATGGCATCAGGAGAAGGGCATGCAGACATGGCACCCCCCATTCTGAATCTCAGTGGGAAGGATTGTGCTGGAAATGGCTGCACATGAGTCCCATTCAGTTCTTTGGGGTTCACAGCTCAGTCCTAAGCAGGCCTCCCAGCAGGTTCTTCAAAACTTAATTGAGGTGGGGGAGAGAGAGCTATTCCGCTTTGCCTGTTCTCCGCAGACTGTCACGGGTTCTTCCAACATGACCTCAACATGGGAGGCAGCTTGAAAGGTTTCCGAATTAAAACTCAGCAGCTGTCTCTGCGTTTCCTGCTGCTACGCTGAAGACCATGTGGTGGGCGACAGCTCAGATGGAAATTGTATTTAAAATCCACACGTGACTGTGATTCATGAATCTATCGGTGAATCCAAATGACCCCTCCTCACTGTTTTTAAATTAAATGCAAATGCCTTGAAATGTACTAAAGCACAGCTCACAGCTCTCGCTGCAGCCCAGAACTTCTTGCACCCTGTAGTTTTGTGGGATTGCTGTGGAAACATAGAAATTGGGGACTGAGGGAGAGGGGGAGAGGGCTGGCTCATAAACCAGCATCTCTTCTTTCAGGGATTTGTTTTGTTTTTAAAAGCAAGTTTCTAGTCCTTATGTCAGGGGAGAAAAGCAGAGGTAGGGTGTATCCAATGTTAGGCATAGGTTAGACCCATTGAAATGAATGGACATGGCTTAATTAAACTGTGCAGTATACTGTGCAGTTTGGAGTGACTGGATGCATGAAAACTGACTCCTTTTTGGAAATAAAACATTGTCAGGGCCCATAAGTTTAATTAAAATTTACTTGCAGAACTTTCTTCACAACAGAATTAAAATATCAAATGATACATCCAAACAGCTCCATAAGACAGGCGCCAGTCCAAGACATAGGCTTAGCATCTTACAAAATATGAACTAATCCAAACAGACCTAGAAGCAAAGGTCACTCTCCTAACGGCATCCATTCTGCCTGAAGAAGTTTTCCTGGAGAGCTTCATTCATATCCTTACTCCATGGAGCCAGGGAACAAAAGACTCAAGGGCAACTCCCTTCAAAACGGTGATTTGCAATTCAATAGCCTCCCATGTGATCTAAGGTTAAACACTCACATGTTAGCTAGCAGAAAACAACAACAGTTAATCATCAACACAGTTAAAGCTCAAAGAGACCATTCTTGGCTTTAATATAGCCCCATGAAAAATCCCCATGTTGAAGCCTTTTCAGCAATACACAGGCATTCACCGTTTCATTGTCAATTAAACCAATTATACTTAACATGGCTAACTTAAGTACATTAATTTAACATTAATTTAATGGATCTATTCAATATAGAATGCAGTTGAATACAGCACATAGATACATTAATACAACTCATACAAAGGAGCCAAGCCATGTAGGTGAAGAGACAAAATATCCAAGGCTACCACCAACCGGAGAATCAGCAACTGTAGATTGTTGTTTCATACACACTGTGGCTAACTCAAATTTTTCAGTGGTTTGTCTGAACAACCCCATTACAAACCGTGGTTTATGATCCTCTGGAGAGAAACCAGAGTTAAAGCTAGCCATTCTCAATTCAGACAAGATGACAAATGGTGATGAATTGAAAATGAAAAAGGATGCTTTCAATCTCATCTTCACCAATTGAATTTCTGCCTGCCTGCTTGTTTTTAAATGTAAGAAGGATGCGCAAGGAGTAGGGGGAAGCTGGTGGCGGTCACCCCAGCTGCGTGGAGAGAACACAGGCTGTCGAAAGCAGAAAGAGCCCATAATAAAAGGATGGGGAAAACCCTCTGAAACCTAAAACTGAAACAAAGTGCCAAAAATGGATTCACAGCCCGCCAACCTCCCCACCTCCCTCCCCCCCACCTTGCCAGCTGCCTCTACCTGAGATGTTTGTTTGTATCAGAAGAGAAGATACCTCTCTGGTTCTCAGAGATTTGAAAGTCAAATGAGTCTTCACCTGCATGCTGCAACTCAGAGATTTGACTTGGAAACTGTTTTCCTTTGGCATAATAAGACTCAAGAGGAAGACAGGAGAGGGAGAGAGGGAGAGGGGACTAGGCGGGGAAGGGGAGAACTCAGCAACCAACTGAATGGCAAAGGAGTTGTGTTGGAGATTTCTAACACAAAACTAAGAGGGGAAACAGGCACCCCATCAAAATAATTAAAAAATATAAAATTTCCTCCAAAGGCGGGCAGCTGAAGGAAGCCATGGCTGGGGCAAGTCTCGGGCTGCGCCACCCTGGAAATAATCTTGCACCATCTCCCAAACAATCCTGGCAAGTCTTCATCAAAGCAGTACTCTTTTGTCTTTTGGCAAGCAGAGCCCTTTCCAGGCCCTCTGGGGAGCAGCGTTCTCCTGGGATGCTCAGGCTACCACAAGAACCAAGAGATGATGAGCTTAGCCAAAGCTCGTTTGCACTTCCCCTCTGGGGAAACCTGGGGTTTAGCGCTGAATTGGAGCAAACGGCAATTGCGCTATAGAGTGGTTTTTCTGGGGGGAAGCGGTAGGGGAGAGGTGAAATCTCTCGGGCTCTTGCCTCGAAAGCGTGGGACAAGTGGAAAACTTATCGGACGCGTGTTTTCTAAGCATGGGAGAAGCAGAAGTAAGGATGGGCCCAAGAACACCCTCTACACCACAGATCTTGGCACTGAGGAACAGAGGCATCTCCAAGGCGGGATGGGAATTTTAATGGAGAGATATTGAAGTTGTTGCTGCTGGAAAGAAAAGGCCTCTAGTTCCTGCAGGAGCTTTTCCTTCACTGGAACACAATGCTCCCTATCAAAATCCTAGAACCTGGGGCCATCCAATCATAGAATTCGAAAATTGTAGAGTTGGAAGGGGCCTCAAGGGTCAGCTGCAACCTCCTGCAAATGCAGGAATCTCAGCTAAAGAATCTATGGCAAATTGGCATCCACTTTTTGTTTAAAAAAGGGACGTGGGTGGCGCTGTGGGTTAAACCACAGAAGAAGAAGAAGAAGAAGAAGAAGAGTTTGGATTTGATATCCCGCCTTTCACTCCCTTTAAGGAGTCTCAAAGCGGCTAAGATTCTCCTTTCCCTTCCTCCCCTACAACAAACACTCTGTGAGGTGAGTGGGGCTGAGAGACTTCAGAGAAGTGTGACTGGCCCAAGGTCACCCAGCAGCTGCCTGTGGAGGAGTGGAGACGCGAACCCGGTTCACCAGATTACAAGACCACTGCTCTTAACCACTACACCACACTGGCTCACCACACAGAGCCTAGGACTTGCCGATCAGAAGGTCTGTGGTTTGAATCCCTGTGACGGGGTGAGCACCTGTTGTTCAGTCCCTGCTCCTGCCAACTTAGCAGTTCAAAAACACGTCAAAGTGCAAGTAGATAAATAGGTACCACTCCTGCGGGAAGGTAAACGGTGTTTCCGTGCACTGCTCTGGTTTGCCAGAAGCAGCTTAGTCATGCTGGCCACATGACCCGGAAGCTGTACGCCGGCTCCCTCAGCCAATAAAGCGAGATGAGCGCCGCAACCCCAGAGTCGGCCACGACTGGACCTAATGGTCAGGGGTCCCTTTACCTTTACCTTCTGTTTAAAAACCTCCAATGAAGGAGATTCCACCACCGCCCAAGAGAGTTTGTTCCACTGTCAAACAGCTCTTATCATCAGAAAGTCATTCCTGATACTTAGTCGGAATCTCCTTTCTTGCAACTTGAAGGCACTGGTTTGGGTCCTCCCCTCTGGAGCAGCAGAAAACAAGCTGCTTGCTCCATCTTCCATGTGACAACCCTTTAGATATCTGAAGATGGCTATCATGTCTCCTCTCTGTCCCCTATTTTCCAGGCAAAACATACCCAACTCCCTCAAACATTCTTCATCTTGGTCACCCTCCTCAAACTTCCCAGCATGAGATGCTATTTGCATCCAGGCCCTCTGTTAGAATGGTGAATCCATGATAAAATCCCTTCAGGACTCCCAGTCATAGATTCCCTTTATATAATCATAGAATTGTAGAGTTGGAAGGGACCATGAGGGTCATCTAACTTTCCCTTGTGGTCCTTTCCAACTCTACAACTCTATGATTCTATTATTATCCAGATGCATACACATAAATATATAACCTACTGTATTTTGCATATTTTGTATACTTGTCCATGCAAAGTCTACGTCTAGAAGCAATAAGACGTATTGCAATAAATTGCGAGTATAGTCATAAAGAGAAACAGATTAGAAACAAACAAACTTTGACTTGACTAAAAAAAAAAAAGGTGTGCCCTGTACTTAATTGGAATGCATATTTTATTTATTTATATATACGCACACATATTAAAAGTTAATTATGTTTTAATATAAAAGCTTCAGCTGACAACCACAGTCCTAGAAGAGGGATATCTTCTTCGTTCTTCTTAAGATTGTGATCTGCTGAAACAATGGACGTGTTCTTCAAAGCTGTTGTTTTATTCATACGCATTTTGATGCAGATTTAATTGATTAATTTAAGCTCGTGCAATTAATCAACTCAGATTTGTTTAATCAGCTGACTTTGGTGAATTCAGGCAGCTTAATCACCGGGGGGTGCTTCTTTCATCCCATCAAAAGACAGAGCTCTTTGGAGATCATAGAATCATAGAGTTGGAAGGGACCTTGAGGATCTAGTCCAGGGGTAGGCAACCTAAGGCCCGGGGGCCGGATGCGGCCCAATCACCTTCTCATTCCAGCCCACAGATGGTCCGGGAATCAGCGTGTTTTTACATGAGTAGAATGTGTGCTTTTATTTAAAATGCACCTCTGGGTTATTTGTGGGGCATAGGAATTCGTTCATTTGGGGGTTGGACTAGATGACCCTTGGGGTCCCTGCCAACTCTACAATTCTATGATTTTAAGATCCTCTGGCCTTTGCCCCATGACTTTCGTGGTCAGTCCGTGGTGTGGAACCAGAGAGGGCTTCCTCATCTTGGCACCCTCCGGTTGTTTTGGGCAGACCCTCCAAGTATCCCTATTTTCTGGGGACAGCCCCGGATTTACAGACCCCGTCCCAATTTCTGATTTGATCCTAGGATGTCCCGCTTTTTCTTGGGACATCCCTATTTTCATCGGAGAAATGTGGGAGGCTATGGAGTTATGTGTCCCCGTCCCCCCAGCCAAGGAGATAACTATACAACCTTTAGAAGACAACTGGAGACAGCCCTGTATAGGGAAGTTTTAAAATGTTTAATGTTTTATTATGTTTTTATATACAGTGGTACCTCGGGTTAAGTACTTAATTCGTTCCGGAGGTCTGTTCTTAACCTGAAACTGTTCTTAACCTGAAGCACCACTTTAGCTAATGGGGCCTCCTGCTGCCGCCGTGCCGCCAGAGCACGATTTCTGTTCTCATCCTGAAGCAAAGTTCTTAACCCAAAGTACAACTTCTGGGTTAGTGGAGTCTGTAACCTGAAGCGTATGTAACCCGACGTACCACTGTATGTTGGAAGCTGCCCAGAGTGGCTTGGGCAACCAAGTCAGGTGGGTGGGATATAAATAATAAAAATATTATTATGAAATAGGACGTCCCTATTTTCAATGGATAAATGTTGGAGGGCACAGTTTTGGGGGGAACTGCAACTCCTATCAGCCCCAGTTGTAAAGATAAAGGGACCCCTGACTGTTAGGTCCAGTCGCGGGCGACTCTGGAGTTCCGCGCTCATCTCGCTCTCGTCCCCCCAAAAGAGCTGGAGGGCGCCAGGTTGGGCAAAACTGGCGCCAGCTGCGCTAGAAACGCACACAAAGCGCGGTGTCCTCTTTGTTACCAGATCCTGCCCTCTCCCTCCCTACCCAAAAGACAACAGCAGCTACGGACCCTCTGGAGTGGAATCAGGTGCCAGACTGCAAGGAAAGAGGGAGGCTCGGGGGAGCCCGGGCGAGCGGGCAGCAGGAAGGCACTCGTTGCCCCCGGGGCCAAGGGCGGGCAGGGAAGGAAGGAAGGAAGGAAGGAGAGGAAGGGGCCGACGACAGGAGCCTCTCCAGCCCCCCAGCTTGTTTGGGACCGAGCGAGGAGGAGGAAGGGGGTGAAATGGCTCTTTTGAGCCACGCGCAAAGCAGCGGCGCTTCCCAGGCTCGGCTTGGATTTCAGCAGGACCAGATGTGAACTAGGGGGCTGGAGGTGGGATCCTGCCCCGGGCCCAGACTCCCGCTCGCCACCGCGGAGAGAGGCTCCGGTGACGCCGGCGCTTTTCGCCCCGAGAGACAAGGCGCTTCTCCAAGCAGCGCGCAGGGCCTGGAGCGCAGACGGGCGCCTCTTGGGGATCTTCTCTTCTTCCCAAACATTCCCAGGAGGGAGGCTTAAATATATATATATATATATATATATATATATATATATATATATATATATATATATAATCTGATGGCTGCTGGAAAGCTGGGCCTTTAGCAAGCCGGAACAGACTGGTTCTTCATCATGGAACAAAAGTGTTTTTGGGGGTGGTTTTTTAAAGGTTTCTTTCAACAGTGGAGCAGTCTCCCTCGGAAGCTGGTCGACTCTCTTTCCTTGAAGGTCTTTAAGCAGAGGGTGGCCGCCTGCTCTGAATGCTTTAGTTGAAATTCCTGCATTGCAGGGGATCGGACTAGATGACCCTCAGGGTTCCCTTCCAACTCTACAGTTCTATGATTTCATGATTCTATGAGCAGAGTGCCATTTCTTCACAACCATGCAGCCACCAGTAGGATTGTTTATTTATTTATTTGGCACATTTGTACCTGGCTTTTCAGCCCAAAAGGCTCTCAGAACAGCTTAAAGGTAAAGGTAAAGGGACCCCTGAACATTAGGTCCAGTCACGGACGACTCTGGGTTTGCGGCACTCGTCCCGCTTTACTGGCCGAGGGAGCCGGCATACAGCTTCCGGGTCATGTGGCCAGCATGACTAAGCCGCTTTTGGTGAACCAGAGCAGCGCACGGAAACGCCGTTTACCTTCCTGCCGGAGCGGTCCCTATTTATCTACTTGCACTTTGACGTGCTTTCGAACTGCTAGGTTGGCAGGAGCAGGGACCGAGCAACGGGAGCTCACCCTGTCATGGGGATTCGAACTGCCAACCTTCTGATCAGCAAGCCCTAGGCTCTGTGGTTTAACTCACAGCACCACCCGCGTACGTGCAGCCATCGGTTTACAATCTATAAAAAAACCCCCTGAAAAACACAAGGGAACCAACACACAAGGGAAAAGGGACTTGGAGGGAAGAGGAAAATTGAAATCAAACCCAGGCACCAGTTTCTAAAGATGGTTAGAGGAGAGGGTTTTGCAATCAGAGGGAATGGACTGCAGACAGCCCAGTGGCACCTTTACGTCTCTCTCTCTCATTGGACTTAAAAGAAGAAGATGAGGAAGAAGGCATAAGCTTATGTTCATCCTGGGGAAATCTCTCTCTCTCTGTCTCTCTCTCTCTCTCTCTCTCTCACACACACACACACAGAAGTTCAGTGGTTTTCAAGCATTCTGCTTCCAGGGAACAGTTTCTACAACAAGGTGCCTTCCCTGTGTCCCCGCTACATCTGCCACCCAAGCCCTGCAGCGTGTCATAGGGCTTATCCACACTATTCATTTAAAACTCTTCCACACCACTTTTAACTGTCAAGGTTCCCTGCAAACCATCCCAGGAACTGTACCTTTCATTGCCGCATAACCTGGAGCCTTTGCCCATAAAAGAGGCAGCAAAACATAAAATAGACTTAACGCTGCTTTTGAGATCAGTCGTTCTCCCACTTCATTGTTTCCTCAGTCCAAAAGGGGTTCATTTCTCTTTACAGCTTGACTGGAGACAGGTGTGTGTTCGTGTGTGTTTGTAAACCAAAGCTGCATTCTAATTGAAGCGCTCCAGTGCAGAGATTCCATCTAATTGCAAATGGGGCCTTTTGTCCCCTTCTCTGTTAACCTCACATCAAAGAGCGTTGAGATAAGTAAACCGGCTAGGATGCGATTGAGAGATTCTCCCTGTACCTTAGATTCACCACCGCTTTAACCAGATGAGGCAGCAGTAGGTTCTCTCCTGCCTTTTCCTGCCTCCAGTCTTTCCATCCATCCCTCTCCCCAATCTGTGGTCATGAACAGGTGTGCTGTGAAGGAATAGACAAAAGGATGGGGAGGGCAGCAGGTGTGAGAAGCCACCATGCCTTGCCTCCCCAGGTACAGTAAAACCATCTTATTCATCATAATTCCCCAGAGATGTTCTACAAGGCAGTGGAGGTCTAGGACCAGAGTTTTCTGAGTAAACCCTACACAAATCTGGAGTGGAGTCCCCAAGGTGGTTGGATGGAGCCTTGTACATCTCCTTGCAGCAATTCCTGCAGTCAGGTTGGTGCCAAACGTATTGCCCTGCCTTCCTTTGGATCACATCAGTGAGACTGAGAAGGTCTTGTTGTCTGGGCAGCCCAGGACCCCACCCCCATACACACTGCCCAGGCTTGCGCCCTGGGAAGGTCACTTTGCTTTGACTTTTCCCCTGGAGGCAAACTCCATTGTCTTTTGAGACAGATGGATGCCAACAGCAGCATCACAATTTACCATCCTCATCATCACCAGAAGGTCTCAGCGTGGGTTACAACAATTTAAGATCCAGGATTTAAAACAGTTAAAACAGATGACAGTCACAAGAATGTGGCGGGCCTTGAAAACACACTTTTTAGGTGTCAAAGGTCAGTTAAAGAGGTTCGTCTTCAGCATTTGTTGAAAACTGCATGGTGAAGTTGCCAAGCACACCTCTGTGGGGAGGGAGTTCTGCAACTTAGGGGCTGCCACTACCCTGAATATGTTAGGGAGGTGGAACTACCTAGAGGGTCCCCCAAGTTGATCCTAAAACCTTGGAGGGTCTTTAGGGAAGGAGGTAATCTTTAGGATATTTGGGACCTAAGTTATTTTGGGGGCTTTAAACTCCAGTGTGAGCAAATTAAATTTATCTGGCAGCCAGTCCAGATTTTTTAGAACAGGAGTTTATCTGAGTTCTCAAGGCAACCCTAGCCAATAATCTGGTTGCCTCATTTCGAACCTGTTGATGTTTCCAAATAATAATAATAATAATAATAATAATAATAATAATAAATTTATTTATACCCCACCCATCTGGCTGGGTTTCCCCAGCTGCTCTGGGTGGCTTCCAACAAAATATTAAAAATGCAATAAAACACCAAACATTAAAAACTTCCCTAAACAGGGCTGCTTTCATATGTCTTCTAAAAGTCAGATAGTTGTTTATTTCCTTGACATCTGATGGGAGGGCGTTCCACAGAGTGGGCGCCACTACTGAGAAGGTCTTCTGCCTGGTTCCCTGTAACTTTGCTTCTCACAGTGAGGGAACCCTCAGAAGGCCCTCGGCGCTGGACCTCAGTGAATGATGGGGGATGGAGATGTTCCTTCAAGTATACTGGGCTGATGCTGTTTAGGGCTTTAAAGGTCAGCACCAACACTTTGAATTGTGCTCAGAAATGTACTGGGAGCCAATGTAGGTCTTTCAGGACCAATGTTATGTGGTCTTGGCAGCCACTCCTAGTCACCAGTCTAGCTGCAACCCCATGTAGAGTGCATTGCAGCAGTCTAATATGGAAGTTACCAGAGCATGGATTGCCATGGGCAAGTTAAAGCACAAGAGGAATCTTCAGGTTGCAGAAAAGGACAGCCACAATGACCAAGGGGTTGGAAGTTAGACTGTTGAGGGCTTTTTAGTTTGGAAAAAAAGAAGAGTTTGGGGAAGGGGGTGGGGGACATGCTAAGAGGTGTAGAAAATTATGGTGTTGAGAAATGGATAGGGAGACTCTTTTTTTCTCCCTCTGATCATAATAGAACTTCCCCACCACCACATGAAGCATAATGTTGGAAGGATCAGGGCAGACGAAAAGAATAACTCACCAAAGCTTTTTGCTGGCTGTGGATTTTTTTAAACCACCTGTTGTTACGCTGATGAGTTTCTAAATTGGTTTATTGATATGATGTGTTTCAGGCTTTTCTGCATTGATTTTTAATTGTTACATAAGCTGCCTTGGACACCAGCCCGATGGAAACATGGGATACGAATAATTGAAATCGTTTATTTGGTTACTCATTTGCTTGCTCCCCCCATCCAACTCTATTCAGTCATCTAGAAATGTAGTGATCAAAGCAGTAAATATATCAGCAGTCTTAAAGACAGTAAATGGAAACGGCACACTCCAGCAGCCCCCAAGGAGAGGAAAAACTAACTCTGAGGAACTTCTGAGTGATGGCCTTTGCCTATCGTAAGCGAAGGCTTTTCAAAAGTAAAAATGTCTTTACCTGACAGTGGCAATGCACAGAGGAGGAAGGAACACAGCAGATGTCAAAAGCACTGCACTGTCAGGGCACGGCTGAGGGACAAGGGTGTCCATTCTGTAAAAATAAAGGGGGATGGGAAAGGACAAAGAGCATTTATGAGATCTCAGGGAGAGGTAAGGAAAGGGGAAAAGGGGCTTCCTGAGACCCACAAGATCCAGATCATTTAGCCCACCAAAGGTCCAGAATGTGGCTGCCAGACTGGCCAGTGGGAGCAGCCTCTGGGACATGGATGAAGTCAGGGAGCAGGCAGCTGCCCCTCCTGAATCAAGTAAATAAAGAAAAATACTTAACTAAAAGTAGAAATTGTAGAAAGATTTTGACAGGTTTTTCTGAGCACTTGGGGTCAAAAGAAAGTAATTTAAAACAACTGTCGTAGAGACTTTTCATTCCAAATCTGCTAGACAGAGGATGTTGACAGGTGGGTTTCCTGCACCCCCCACCCCCTGGTAATATAAATCCTGGCTATGCCCATGGGGCGAAGTCAAACCGTTGGAAGGTTACAGCGCTTGCTGTGGCAGGAATGATCAATATGGGAGAGAGATGTTTTGTTGCAGCTGAGGCTGGATTCTGCACAGTGAGGCAGCTGACTGGGAGGAGAGGGGCGAGAAGAGGCAGGGATGCCTCGCCTTTCACTACACTGAGTAATTTAAAGGAATGAGCAGATTCCTCCCATTTCATTGTGTTACAGGTGCGAAACTAGGCTTTACAGTCATACCTCAAGTTGAATGTGCTTCATGTTGAGCGCTTTCGGGTTGCGCTCTGCGGCAACCTGGAAGTAATGGAGTGCATTACTTCTGGGTTTCACCACTCGCGCATGCGCAGACGCTCAAAATGACATCATGCGCATGCGTGGAAGCGGCAAAACGCGACCCGCGCATGCGCAAATGCACCGTTGCGTCTTACGTTCCACTCAGGATGCGAACGGGGCTCCGGAACGGATCCCGTTCGCATCCCGAGGTACCACTGTATTTCACCCGAGTCAAAGACCCAGTTTGGCACCTCCCCATGTGTATTTGCGTACACACACACACACACACACACACACACACAGGCTGGGAGCCTCAATGGTGCCCCTCTGTAGTCTTCATCCAGGGCAGAAACCCTAGCTAGTCCTGTCCCCCCCAGTTATGGCTTTGTGTATTATGTTATGGATTTCTTTCCATGCCACCTTTCAGGCCCCCAGGCCCCCATGTTAACATACCATGACGGCAGTGTATACGCATATTGATTAATGCCGTGCCAAAAAGAGAGAGAAAAGTAATCTTGATGCTCTTTCGTGATTGCATCATGATTCCTTTTTGTGCTGCGATTTAATCAATGCACATATGCACTGGTGCACATCAGTAATGTGTAAGTGAAAACAAAACAAAAGGAAGACATGAATCGCAGCAGCCTGAGCAAAATTCAGAAATTAAAAAGAAGAAAAGAATGCCGGGTTGCTGATATATTAGTGCTGCTCTGCTTGCAAGAATGAGTAATTGGGATCAACAAAATCTAGAAAGAAATTCAGATGCAGAGAATTTTGCAGACGTCACCCGTGATTTAAAGGTTCAGGGCAGGACTCCAGGTCTCCCCTTGGAAACCTGTCATGCAGGGGTGGGAAAAGGAGTTATGGTTTGCATTACTTTGTGGCCTATTGTGTATTGCCTTGAATATACTATGGTGAATATTGCATCAGGAGACGTTTCCTCTCCTACACAACAATTGAAAGGTGCCGTAAGAACCCCGTCCTTCTCTGCATCTGGTCACCGTAACATGCAAAATCCAAGCCTGTCATAAGTAGAGGAAAGCGAAAGATCACCCAGACAGATGCACCCATCAGATATTTTGCAAGGCTCAGGAGTATCTGTGTCAACCACATATCCTGGTGGTACAGGGGGAGGAGTTCGAGAAATCCCATCTTCAGAAATTCCAACATGAGCTGTCTTGATCTGCATCTTCCATAATTAATGTGTGGATTGGAAGGCAGCTTTCAATCCGATTTTGCATTTCTCCAAATGTTGTCACGCAGCTCTCAACTAAAAACAAACAAAAATGAATTTCGAAAAGTGAATTTTTGGAGAAAAACGTCTTATTTTACAAATGCAAATTAATGTGGAAACTGGACAGTGGGGACTTATGGATGGACACACATTGGAAGTGGCAAGGACTGGAGTCATCTCTCCATCCCCTTGGCACAGCTTGCACCAACCTGGTGCCCCCCAGATGTTTTAGAAGACAACTCCCATACTGGGCATCAGGTTGGCCAAGGTTGCTCTGGCACATCTGCTGGGGGAAAAATAAACTAGGTTCAAATTGGGCCATCCCTGATAAACAAGGATAAACTTGGGAGGTATGACTCTAGCCATTGTCCATGCAGCTGTTCACACCCTCTCTAACATCCTTCAACAAGTGGCCTGTTCCTTTAAGGGGGCTCAGATGTGACCTGGGGTGGCAGGGGGTGGAGAGGGGTAGTCCAAGGGGGAGGGTGATCTTCATGCTCATCAAAATGTTCTATGTGGAAGCACAGGGTTTTCATTTCCCCTTGTTCCCCCACCCTTTGTTTTATCTCAAAGGCTCAGTTTATGTGGGACTCTCATCCCAAGGGAAATGTTCCCAGTGTGAGGCTGCAAAGGAGGAGGACCGCAAACAACATTTGATGGCTTCTGCTAATGGAACAGAAGAGAGCAAGTTCTGGGTTTCAGGCCATGAAGGCCAGACAGTTGGGGAGCCCGTTGCCACTCTCCCTTTTGAAATGACGAGGAAGAGGCGCCACATCCACACGTTCAAAGAGCTCATGTGCCACTTGAACAGTCATGGCTTCCGCTGCAAAGAATCCTTGGATTTGTGGTCAGATAAGTGTCTCCTAACAAGCCGTGGCCCCTTTTGCAAGCTACAATCCCCAGGACTCTTTTGGGGGAAGCCGTGACTCTTAAAGTGGTGCATGAGTACTTTCAACATGCGGTGTGGATGTGGCTAGAGTTTCACGATGCTCTGCTTCTGCAAAATTGGTTTTCTTTGGGGGCAGAGTTGCACATTGCAAAGCAAACTCTGGGAGAGTTCTGAGAATAGTGAAGAGGGAAAGGAGGGGTGTTTAGCCCCTTCCACACTAGGTGGTTCTCCTCTACAGATGCACTGCTGATCAATTCTCTTTCTTTACAGATATTCCACCAGTCAAGCTGGAATAATCCTGGCTAGAGGAAGGAATACAGTGGTACCTCAGGTAAAGTACTTAATTCGTTCCGGAGGTCCATTCTTAACCTGAAACTGTTCTTAACCTGAAGCACCACTTTAGCTAATGGGGCCTCCTGCTGCTGCCGTGCCGCAGGAGCCCGATTTCTGTTCTTATCCTGAAGCAAAGTTCTTAACCTGAAACACTATTTCTGGGATAGTGGAGTTTGTAACCTGAAGCGTATGTAACCTGAAGCGTATGTAACCCGAGGTACCACGGTATATGGGAGGTGGAATTTGCAGGAAGGAATTGATAGGCATAGGAAGGGCTAAGCACCCTCCTCCTGCCTGCATATTTTCCTCTGAAAATGACCCCCTTCCCTGTTCCACCATCCACAAAACCAGGTGACGTGTCAGTTACAGTTTCTTTGGTGGTGTAACATGTAGTTCTGCCTTTAGACCAGTGGGTGTTGAGGTGGCTGCGCTGGAGGGGCTGTCGTCATGCGTAAGCAAACCTCTTGAAAATTGGTGATATGCCGCAGATTGAATTCAACACTTGGGTAAAGTAGTCTCCTAGTGATGACCTCATCCTGCTCATTACATGATCCCCGATTGGCTCAGTTCACCCATGTGACTCATCCAAGAAGCCTTGCCTTCATTCTCATTGGCTTTGTCTGCATATTGCTACATTACATAGCCAAATTCAATCAGTAATGTGGCCAAGTGTCACAATCCAGACGCTGTGTGATCCCTGATTGGTTGGGATTGCTCATGTGACTAAACCAAGCAGGGGAAGAAGAAATAAGGGGGGGAAGTGTCACTGAAACAATGGCTTTTTCTAGCACAAATAAGGACTTTTCCCAGGTCTGCCCCCCTTTCTTTCTACTCTGGAAGAACTATTTTCTGCGTTAAAATGAAAGAAAAAGGAATACATTCTGCAAAGCACCACCATAGAGAACCAAGCTCTTGGAAAAAGTCAGGGCAAATTTAGGAGGGGGGGGGGGAAATGTAGACCACCCTTTCCGTGAGCTCTTTGAGGAGTGGTGGTTGTGGGGAGTTTCTGGACTTTATTGGCCAGCTGGGGTGACCTACATGAAGCAGAAAATAAATGTCAGACAGCTGCAAGGAGCCGCTGATGCTGCTTCCCTACAAGCGCCAGCCAGGGGCTGAGTTATCAAAGGCGGATCTTGACAGAAGTAGCTTGACAGGAGATGTCATTCTGGTGCAGACAGATTTGCTGTGAAGTTTGCTTCTTGCTTCTCTCTCAGAACCCTGCAAATGAAGGCAGGGGAAGAAGCGGGGGGGGGGGGAGAGAGAGAAGAGAAACATTAGTTGGAGATTATACACACTGACAAGTAGGTAGAAAATTGGCTTAAAGACCTGGAATCAAAGAGGGTAATGGAGAACGGTGTTTTGCTGAGCCAGGAGGAGAAGGAACAGTGGCGGAGGGGGCTGGGAGCACCAGGGGCCTCGTGTGAGTGTGTGTTTCTATTTAACGTCTTCATTATGGATCACGGGGAGGGGGAAGCAGAGAGAGAGAGAGAGAGAGAGAGAGAGAGAGAGAGAGAGAGAGAGTCTCTCTTGCAAGATAATAAATGGAGAGGAACCAGCAACTTCTGGAGAGAACAAAGGGATGCAACAGAGGGAGGGACCCACACAGACTGGGAAGAGGGACAGGAAAAGGAGGAATTGGAATCAGCTTCGGAAACAGGACAGCCAGTCGATGGGGAGGGACAGAAGGGGATATATATGCGCGGAGGGGAGGGTATAATTTGTTGGGAGAACAACAAAGGGGAGTTGTGCTTCAGGCCACAAGGCAACTTGAGGGGCAGCACTAGCAAGGTACGTTTGTTTTAATGGGATGAGGGGAGGGGAGTCTGCAAGATGGAACTCACCGCCGCAAGGAATGGCACTGAGAGTCATTCTTATGCTGAAGGTGGCCTTTGAGGTATTTGTGGTTGATAGGCCATAGAATCATAGAATTGTAGAGTTGGAAGAGACCCCCAAAGTCCATCTTTTCCAGCCCCTGGCAATGCTAAAGGACCCCTGACAGGCACCCATCCAAATTCTGTTTGGAAACCTCCAATGAAGGAGAGTCCACCACCTTCCAAGGAAGTCTGTTTCACAGTCAAACAACTTTCCCCCTCAGAAAGTTCTTCCTGATGTTGAGTCGGAATCTCCTTTCTTGCAGTTTGAATCCATCGATTCAGGTCCTAGCTTCTGGAGCAGCAGAAAACAAGCCTGCTCCATCTTCTACCCCAGCGGTTCTCAACCTGTGGGGCCCCAGATGTTGGACTACAACTCCCATCATCCCTGAGCTCTGGCCTTGCTAGCTAGGGGTGATGGGAGTTGTAGTCCAACAACATCTGGGGACCCACAGGTTGAGAAAGGCTGTTCTACCCCTTCAGATCTTTGAAGATGACTATCATGTCAGCATGTCAATCAGCAGCTGTTTGTTAGTCTGCAAATAGACCAGGAAAAATAGGCTTTGTTTTAGGGTGTCTGTGAGAGACTCGTCATATATTAAAAGCATATCCAGTTGACATTATAACACTTATCTTTCCCCAAAGAGTCCCATAGTTTCTCCCTCCCAGAACCACACCCCCAGCCCCCTTAACAAACTGCAGTTCCCAGAACTCTCAGTTCTTGGAAATAGGGAGAGGGTATCACAGATAGGTTTGAAATTGTGCTGGGGCAGTTAGGAAGAAGCCTGTTCCCATGTCGCCCAGGCAACTAGGTGACACTTCCTGTCTTGTTGCATTAAAACTGAGCCACAGCACAACTCAGATGGACTGGAGCATCAGCCAGCTCCCTCCTCATTCAGAGTGAGGGCAGTGCTTCCTGTTCTTGTTCACTCTGAGTGGGCTTCAGGATGTCATAACCATATGGCAGAATCTGATTGGCTTATATGGTGTCATGATGTCATCTTGCTGACTCCGCGAACCTTAATTGACTGTATCAGATAGCCTGGCTGCATAAGTCCCTAATTGGCTATGCCACATGGTCTGTAAAAAGAAGAATGATTAAAATGCCTCTAGGACAGGCATAGGCAAACTCCGGCCCTCCAGATGTTTTGGACTACAATTCCCATCATCCCTGACCACTGGTCCTGTTAGCTAGGGATGATGGGAATTGTAGTCCCAAACATCTGGAGGGCTGGAGTTCGCCTATGCCTGCTTTAGGATGCCGCAAGGATCAGGGCCAAACAATGTGTCAGCATCAGGGGAAAGGGGTTTTAAGGAACATTTTTGGAGATCCCGAAAGCTTCCTTTGCATCTCAAAACTGGCACAGAATTTGCAACCAGCAAGTTAAGCATTTCACTTAACTTGAGATGAGCAATTATCGGCTGCTAAGGTTTGCACATTGCACTGCTCTTAAGAACACAGTTACAGGACCTGGTTGAAAAATGGGCAACCCTACCGGGTCAGTATCACCCAATCCCAATCTCCCAGCCCCAGAGGCAGTGAGAAGGAGTCACTGCCTGTGCTCATAGAGCTCATGTCTGCCCACATGGAGAGCTGCTAATATGTGCAAGGAATTCAGCCTAGAACCTGAATTTCGGCACTGGCGCTCCATTTGTGAATATTTGAGCACAGAGTCTCTGAGCACGATCTGAGTGCATAAGTGTGCCATTGAATAATTTTATTATTTATACTGCACCAATCTGGCTGTGTTTCCCCAGCTGCTCCTTGCTTTACAATTAAGGATCAGGGATGCATCTGTGGCAGACAGAAAGGAAAACAGCCCCGTGGCATGTGCAGAGTGACTTTTCTCTTCCCACTAAGTAATCTGAACCTGTCTGCGCACACTTAGGACTAAGGATCCTCTAGGCAAGACTTGCGCTCCAGACACTTTCTAAAAAACCGAAACCTGATCACAGCCCCAAAGGGTTGTCAGCATAGATTTACTCTCCGAATGAACGGTAAAGGAACTCTCGGCCTCGTGTTTTAAAACAATAATGTTACTTCTGCCCTTCAGGCTTTCAAAAGGTCAAAATCTGAAGACAGGGAATCTTTCACACACGGATTCTAATGAAGGAAGGGGAAGCCTGTGCTGGCATTTCCAAGAATACATTAGAAACCGCTTAAGACACATTATACTGGTTCTTAGGAACGCTAGTCTTGATTACAGAGCAGTGTGCAGTTGCAACTCAATACTGCGCACGCCATTATCCATCTTTGCCCTTATTACTACGTTCAATTAGCAGAATATTATACATGCCATGCGAGGCAAGGCATAATCTGCAATACAAAAAAATTAGCCCTGACTGAAATCAATTCAGGCAGTAGGGGAAAGGGACACACAAACACACCCCACCACCACCACATAGATTTTACCTTGAATTTGACTATCCCCAGTACTGCCATGCCTTTTATAGGGCCAAATTTAACTGTTTCCCAGCCACAATATGCAGGGATGTGAATAGATGCTAGGAGAGGATCTGCAGTGGAACCTCGGTTTTCGAGCTTCTTGGAAGCTGAACGTTTCGGAACCCGAAAACCCAAAACCCAGAAGTAATTGCTTCCGTTTTTGACTGTGCCTCAGAAGTCAAATGGCTTCCTCGGTGTGTTCAGTTTTCTCAATGGAAATTGCTGATAGCCCTTTGCGCCTTGGTTGTCAAACGTTTCGGAAGTCAAACTGTCTTACATTCAACAACTGAGGTTCCACTGTATTCATTAGATACTATCAGCGGGTGGCACTGAGGATGTGGGTTTCGCTGTGGTCTAAACCACAGAGCCTAGGGCTTGCTGATCAGAAGGTCGGTGGTTCAAATCCCCGCGACGGGGTGAGCTCCCGTTGCTCGGTCCCTGCTCCTGCCAACCTAGCAGTTCGAAAGCACGTCAAAGTGCAAGTAGATAAATAGGTACCACTCTGGCGGGAAGGTAAACGGTGTTTCCGTGTGCTGCTCTGATTCACCAGAAACGGCTTAGTCATGCTGGCCACATGACCTGGAAGCTGTACAATGGTTCCCTCGGGCAGTAAAGCGAGATGAGCGCTGCAACCCCAGAGTCGTTTGTGACTGGACCTAATGGTCAGGGGTCCCTTTACCTTTATCCTTCCTGAGCTCAGCAGAGCGCATCCCTTTGCAGCTTAAAATGAAGCTTTGATAGGATAGTTTTAGCCTTTTAGTTTAAGTAATGCAGGATTCCTTAAGGCAGACTGGATTCTCCTGGTTTTCCTGCTCCATGGCAACTGTTCCAATAAGTCCAGAGCACTGGCAAACCAACAACAGTGGAGGGAATCCAAGGCCCAGAAAGCAATATGTTGAATGAAACCCAGCAGACTTTTACCTGCAATGCTAAATGACGTGCTAGGTCGTTTAAGTCTCAAAGCTTTATTAGCCCAATACATGTTTTCAGTGCATGTTGATACAGAGAAAACAGCAGGATCAATCACACTCTGCACAGACAAAGCAGATCAAAATTTGGGAAGTGGAGGTGGGTATAATGGAGGGCTTAGATAAGGGTTAGGGAACTGATGACCTTTGGGGCATATCTGGTTCACGGGGGGTCTCTTTCTCTGGTCTGTGGTGTCTCCCCCACTCCTTGCCACACTCTCACTGCTACAATTAGGCTTCCAAAAGAACACACCACCTAGAGAAGAGCTTTATTTCATGTCTGAAACAAGTACAGAGCAACCACAGGGCATGCCTGACTCCACTCAGATATTGATTTTGTTTAGAGAAAGTATTATGTGTAGGGACACGGGTGGAGCTGTGGTCTAAACCACTGAGCCTCTTGGGCTCGCCAATCTGAAGGTCGGCGGTTTGAATCCCCGCGACGGGGTGAGCTCCCATTGCTCTGTCCCAGCTCCTGCCAACCTAACAGTTCAAAGACATGCTAGTGCAAGTAGATAAATAGGAACTGCTGCAGCAGGAAGGTAAATGGTGTTTCCATGCATTCTGGCTTCCATCACAGTGTCCCGTTGCACCAGAAGTACGTTTCCGAGCACAATTCAAAGTGTTGGTGTTGACCTTTAAAGCCCTAAAGTGTCTCCACCTCCATTGTTCTGCCTGGACACTGAGGTCCAGCACCAAGGGCCTTCTGGCGGTTCCCTCACTGCGAGAAGCAAAGCCACAGGGAACCAGGCAGAGGGCCTTCTCGGTAGTGGTGCCCACCCTGTGGAATGCCCTCCCATCAGATGTCAAAGAGATAAACAACTACCAGACAACTACATGACAAACAACTACATGACATTTAGAAGACATCTGAAGGCAACCCTGTTCAGGGAAGGTTTTAATGTGTGACATTTTAATGTATTTTTAATTTTTGTTGGAAGCCACCCAGAGTGGCTGGGGATCAAATAAATTATTATTATTATTATTATTAGCGGTTTAGTCATGCTGGCCACACAACCCAGAAAGCTGTCTGTGGACAAACGCCAGCTCCCTCAGCCTGAAAGCGAGATGAGTGCCACAACCCCATTGTTGCCTTTGAATGAACGTAACTGTCCAGGGGTCCTTTACCTTTTACCGTTTTTACCTTTGTATATTATATATTTCATTTCTTAAAAAATCAAAGTTTACAACAATTGTAATACACCAAAAGCCACACACAATAATTAAAACAATGAAGTCCAGTGCCACCTAGTGACAAAAGTATATAATGGCACTATCCACTCCATGGGGAGGAAGTTCCCACTCTCTCCTTCATAAGAAATGCTGGCAAAGTGAAAGTTATGAGCTTATCATGCTGACAAAATCCCCAACCCCTCTAAGGAGACATGGACTGCATGCAAAATTCTTCCCTGGCTGGAAGGTAAGGTGTGACACTGGGTCTTGGGGTTCCTGTCTGTGTCCTATGGGATAAAATAACTACATTACTAAATGTGAGAGCAAAGTGGTGGTGGTAAGGAATCAATCTGTCCCAGAGCCCAGATAGTGATGGGACAGATCTTGTCCTGCGACACACAGCCTTTCCACTTCCCATTCCTGGTAAAGACAGACATTTTCTTGGTCTATGTGCTTGTATATATGCTCCAGGTGCTGCAAAACTACAGTTAAAAAAAGCAGAGAAGCTGGATTCAGAGATCCTAATCTAGTCTAGACTAGGCCCTAAAAGGATTGTGAGCTCGGGTGGGTGGAGGCCATAATTCCATGATTCACATTCTCCATGAACTCGCTAAGGTGGTCTTAGCAAGTCACAGCCTCCCATCTCTGGTGCCAACCATCTTTAGCAGGAGATAACTAATAGTATTGACCCATGGGGCTGGCCCACCTATGAGGCAAGGTGAGGCAACTGCCTTAGGTGGCAAGAGCCACAGGGGCAGCAGATTTTTATCCCCCCCCCTCCTTGTTCCTGATGTAAATCTTCACTCACTCCTTTGTCCCAGGCAGGGAGGGAGGTGCTATTTTGTAGTTTGCCTCAGGTGTGAAAATGTCTTGAGCCGATCCAGTTGGCCCCTCTTTCTCTTGTTGCTAGAAGGATTCCAGGGACATTGGATGTGCTGTTTTTTGCTGTTAATACGTGCTGCTGAAGAATGTCTAGGAAGGAATATGGCCCTTCAAGGTTCTCAATCTGGAGTCTGGGGATTGTAGGTGTAGGGCTGTAAGGTACCTGCAGGAGTACCATAAATGCTGAGGCTTTCAGAGGAAGATAATGATGATAATGATAATGATAATGATAATGATAGAATAATAGAATTGCAGAATTGTACAGTTGGAAGGGACCCCACAACTCAACCAGTCCAACTTAATGCAATGCAAGAATCGCAGCTAAAAAATTCCTGGCAGGTGGCCACACAACGACTGCTTGAAAGCCTCCAATGAAGTCCACCACCTTCTTTTTGACTGTTGAACAGCTCTTACTGCCAGAAAGTTCTTCCTACTCATGATGCTGGTGGCAGACAAAAAAGCAGCAGCTCCAGGCAGAAGTTCCTCCCTCCTTCTTCGAGATGAGTCCCCCAGCAGGCTTCAAAAACACCTTTGGATCTTGGCCGCAGGCTCATCCATTAGAAAAACCATCCCTCCAGGATGGGCCTCCAGGTACACCCTCCTCATTTCCCCACTGCTTTATGGATTCCTTCTGACCGGATTCCCAGGCAGGGAATCTGAACCAAGTCCCATCCTTTGCAGCTCCTCCTTTCCTCCCATCCCTTCTCTGTTTTCCCGAACAATAGACCCTTCTGTCCTCCTCCTCTTAAATCACTCAGGACAGAGCCAGGTCCCAGAGCCAACGAGAAGAGATAAACCTCCTCTCGGTGTGCAATGGAGACGGCGGGAGGCCCTTCTGCTCTGGGGATGGAGGCTGCCCCCTTCCCTTCGCTGCATCCCACATCCCAGGGGTCTCTGCTTGCAGCTGTGTCGAGTGACAGCTGACATCACAGCTGATGGGCTTTTCCCTCCCTCCTAGAGATCTGGCTCCATCACTTCCAGGTGTGCAGGGATGTGATAATAAAAAAATGGGGGAAATTAACAAGCTGGGTGTTCATCCATCAAGGACAAGCAGGGAAGTGGTGAGAGGGAGGGGAGGGAGGCCGAGAATCCCATGGGGGGCTACTATTAGCAGATCAGCCTGTGCTTTTTTTACCTCCTTGGGTGGTAGGCTATGGCTCAGAGGACCCCTCCTCTCCCTCCCACGTCCAGCCCAAGATGCTGGCTTTTGCTCAGCTAAGACATTAGACATGGTTTGCTTTTTCGCAGTGGTTTCTTCTTCGTAGCGGAAGTGTCCTCTCATAACACAAGAACTCACAGACATTCCAAGGGAGCTGAATGTTGGAAGATTTGGGACAGAGGAAAGCATGTACTTCTTCATGCAGCCTCGGCCCAGTAAGAAGCATCTCCACCCGCATCGTTCAGCCCGGGCACTGAGGTCCAGCACCGAGGGCCTTCTGGCGGTTCCTTCCCTGTGAGAAGTGAGGGAACCAGGCACCCTCAGTAGTAGTAGAAGAAGAAGAAGAAGAAGAAGAAGAAGAAGAAGAAGAAGAAGAAAAGGAGGAGGAGTTTGGATTTGATATCCTTCTTTATCACTACCCGAAGGAGTCTCAAAGCGGCTAACATTCTTCTTTCCCTTCCTCCCCCACAACAAACACTCTGTGAAGTGAGTGAGGCTGAGAGACTTCAAGGAAGTGTGACTAGCCCAAGGTCACCCAGCAGCTGCATGTGGAGGAGCGGAGATGTGAACCCAGTTCACCAGATTACGAGTCTACCGCTCTTAACTACTACAATGCCCTCCCATCAGATGTCAAGGAAATAAACAACTACCTGACTTTTAGAAGACATCTGAAGGCAGCCCTGCTGAGGGAAGTTTTTAATGTTTGATGTTTTATCGTGTTTTTAATATTATTTTGGAAGCCGCCCAGAGTGGCTGGGGAAGCCTGGCCAGATGGGTGGGGTATAAGTAATAAATTATTATTACCATATTTTTCGCTCTATAGGACGCACTTTTTCCCCTCCAAAAATGAAGGGGAAATGTGCGTGTGTCCTATGGGGCGAATGCAGGCTTTCACTGAAGCCTGGAGAGCGAGAGGGGTTGGTGCGCACCGACCCCTCTCGCTCTCCAGGCTTCAGGAGAGCCCCAGCGCCAGCCCCACAAGGTCGGGGGACAGAGGGAGGCGGAACGCTGCCATCCCGCTATCTCCCGAAGTGGTTTGTAGGCTGACGGCGGGGAGACCCCGCCGCCAGCCCCGCAAGCTCCGGGGACAGCTGGGAGGCGCAGCGCGTCTTCCCGCTGTCCCCGGACCTGGTCTGAAGGCAGACTGCGGGGAGAAGAGCGCTTCTCCCCGCTGCCGGCCCCACAAGCGCCTGGGGGGGAAATAAATTTTTTTCCCTTTATTTCCCCCCCAAAAAACTTGATGCGTCCTATGGGCCGGTGCGTCCTATGGGGCGAAAAATACGGTATATTATTATATAGAATTGTAGATCTGGAAGGGACCTGAGGGTCATCCAGTCCAACCCTCTGCATAACAGGAATCACAGCTGAAAGTTAAAACACAGTTTTGGCAGTTGAAATGGTAGGATTTGCTCCCACAGGAGCCACCAACTTGGCATTAAAAGAGGATGGAACAAATTCCTGTAAGAAAAGGCTATCAGTGGCTGCTAGCCATCAATAGTTGCTGGGAACCGCAGGGCAGAGCGGGGAGGGGTCTTCTGCTCAGGTCCTGCTTGAGGGCAAATGGTTGGCCACTGTGAGAACAGGATGCTGGACTAGATGGGCCATGGGCCTGATCCAGCATGTCTCTTCTTAGGTTCTTAGTCCACTCACAGAGCAAGGATATTCCATGGCAAGTTCAATCCGCACCACCTTCTGCTAACTTGAAAGGACTCGGGTGGTTGGAAAAGGATCTCCTGCCCATAGGAGCCAACTCCTAGGAGATGAGGTCTCTTCGGCTCCCCCAATGGAATATTTGAGCCCCTCCCCCATTGATGGGCATTGCCATGCTTTGTGATTGATTCTGTGGGGTGGGGACCAAGGAGGGAAGTGGTGATTGTGATCTCAACACATACCCCTCCACCTGCAGGTGTGAATACACACATCACATTGCTGGGACCAGGTCTGTCTTTCAAATAGGCACAGACTCAACCTGCCACAAGCATTAATTTTGGAACAAAAGCAGTTTCTCAAGAAGCCCTTTTCAGGGGCAAAAAGTATGCCACAGGTCTGGATTGCGTAGGAGAAACAAGGACCCTGTCTCCTTTCGTTCCAGAATAAAATGTCATGTTCATGCTGTCGATGGCAGACCTAAGCCACAGAAATCTGGAATTATTCTGTAACATTTTAAAATCCTGCTAGTTATCTCAGTGGTTTTGCTGTTGGGGCAGAGCAGTGAAAACTGGGAGCAGGCATTTTAACTGGGCAATTAGGAAAAATACCAACACCTTACTATTTTACCTATAAAATTAAAATGGCTAAAATTAAATTAAAGTACATCACTCTGCTTTCCACAGTCCCCCCCCCCCCAGCCCTCAGTGGCTACAGGCCTAATTCCTCTTAAGAATCAGTCCCCCATGCAGTTGAGCACAAATAGGATTTATACATTGGTAAAACATGCAATAATCAGGCTAAATTAAGACCGGTTAAAGCCTTGGAGATGTACTAGTCTGAAGAGGTGTAGTGACCAGAAAAACATGGACTTTTATTCTGGTTAATGGAACCCAGATATGATGCCTCTTATATAGTCAACAAGTCCTGCTTTCCATTTCTTTTATGTCACCTTCTATATCTTCACAAGGCAGGTCAGGCTGAGAAGTGAGCAAAAACTACGAGAAGTGAGTTTAAAATGTGAAACTGCACATAACCAGCACCTTTCCTTTTTGTTCCTTCAGGTTCCCAAAATGTTATCTCTTTGGGTTTTCATAGAATCATAGAATACAATTCTATGGGACCCCAAGGGTCATCTAGTCCAACCCCCTGCGATGCAGGAAACTCAGCTAAAGCATCCATGACAGATGGCCACCCAACCTCTGCTTAAAAACCTCCAAGGAAGGAGAGTCCACAACCTCTAGAGGGGGACCGTTCCACTGTTGAACCGCTATTACTGTCAGAAGGTTCTTCCTGATGTTGAGTCGGAATTTCCTTACCTATAACTTGAAGCCATTGGTTCAAGTCCAACCCTCCAGAGCTGGAGAAAACAAGCTTGCTCCCTCTTCCATGTGACAGCTCTTGAGATATCTGAAGATGGCTATCAAAACTCCTCTCAGTCTCCTCTTTTCCAGGCTAAACATACCCAGCTCCTTCAACCGTTCCTCATCAGGCTTGGTTTCCAGACCCTTGATCATTTCAGTCGCCCTCTTCTGTACACCTTCCAGCTTGTTCAACATCCTTCTTTAATTCCAGCACCCAGAACTGGACACCATTTTGCTGAGATGTGTGACCCTGCCCTTGCTCGGAGTATTGCTTTGTAGCATGAGAAAGCTTATGTAACGATAATTTGCTTAGTCTTTGAGATGTCTCGAGGTGTATTTTCTGGCACCTTAATTTCAAACACCACTTTTTCTTTGGCAAGAAGAGGGTTCCTATTTTGGGATCTTCATTGGGGCCCTGAATTACCTTAATGTAGCCCTGAGACTAGACCAGATAGCAGAGTCCTAATCTGTCCCAAACTCAATCCTACGGGGCCCAAACAAGAGAGGTTCTAAACCATAGCAGAATCTTGACCCTGTTCTGTGTCTCCAGCAGGCAAAGCGGGAGAGTGATGGTTTGGTTTGGCAGCTTGCTAATTGAGCGCCGGCTTTTCCCCAGCGACAGCTCCACTTTTGCTATGATTTCACAGCTATGGCAACGCTCCTCTCTCCGCCCGCCCCCAATCTGCGTCTGATGACCCCCTTAGTCAAACAAAAACTTTCTCCTCTCCCTTGAATTCATTGCTAGGCTCTCTCTCTCTTGCTCACTCACTTTAAAAAAATAGAGAGAGAAAAGATCATCCACTTTCTCTGTTTCTCATTAATTATTCACTTCTCATGAAACAGGAATGAAAACAGATTAAATGATGTTGGCCGGATTCCTGCAGAAGTGGAATCAGACCAGGAGATTTCCTGCAACCATGTCAGGAGGCTGCCTTGCTTGCAACTGGAGCAGTGAGGAGAGCTTGGGTTTTCCAAAGTGGGGCTGGGACGAGCTCCTCTGGCTTGGGGAACGGCACATGATGCCCACAGTAATTTTATCCAAACGTCTTTAGGAAGCTGCAACCACCGCATTGTCAGCACATTTTCCTGCTCGGGTAGACCAGCCCTTGTAGGAAGGCTTGAAAAAGCGGGGAAAGGGGGGCAGGCAGGAATCTGTCTCCCCTGTCACATACTTTGCCTCCATTTCCCCAGGACTCGGCCAACATCACAAGCAGCAGCAGCAGCTGGGGGAAAGGCAAGTTATGGACCTTGCAGGAGAAGCATGAGTTCGAATCCTGTTTTAGGGTGTTTCTGAACACCAGTTGCTGGAAATTGCAGGAGGAGAGAGGACTCTTGTGCTTGAATCCTGCTTCGAGGTTTCAGTAGGCATCTAGTTGCTGATGTGGGGCTAGATGGACCATTGGCTTGATCCAGCAGGTTCTTCATAAGATCTTATGACTTCTCTCTTCCTCTCTTATAATCCTAGAACCTGGGGCCATCTAATCATAGAATTCTAAAATTGTAGAGTTGGAAGGGACCTCAAGGGTCATCTCCAACCTCCTGCAAATGCAGGAATCTCAGCTAAAGCATCCATGACAGATGACCATCCAACCTCTGCTTAAAAACCTCCAAGGAAGGAGAGTCCACCACCTCCTGAGGGAGACCGTTCCACTGTCAAACAACTTCCTGAAGGTTCTTCCTGATGTTGAGTTGGAATTTCCTTTCCTATAACTTGAAGCCATTGATTCAAGTCCAACCCTCCAGAGCAGCTTGTTCCCTCTTCCATGTGACAGCCCTTATTTGAAGATGGCTATCAAAACTCCTCTCAGTCTCATCTTTTCCAGGCTAAACATACCCAGCTCCTTCAACTGCTCCTCATAAGGCTTGGTTTCCAGACCCTTGATCATTTTGGTCGCCCTCTTCTGCACACCTTCCAGCTTGTCAACATCCTTCTTTAATTCTGGCACCCAAAACTGGACACAGGATTCCTGGTATGGTCTGACCAAGGCAGAATAGAGTGGTACCATGACTTCCCTTGACCCAGAGACTAGATTTCTGTTGATTCAGAATGGTGGGCGATTCAGGGCAGACAAAAGGAAGCCCTTCTTCTCCTGGTGCATCGTGAAACCACAAAATATTCTACCCCAATGGCCACCAACTTGGATGGCTTTAAAAGGGTTTGTTGGAAACTTTGGGGAGGATAAAGCTATCAGCAGCTACTCACCACAATGCCTATGTTCTACTAGCACTGTCAGAGGCAGAATTCCTCTATATACCAGCTTCTGGGAAACACAAGTGGAAGAGAATTATTGCACCCAGGACCTGCTTGCAGCCTTCCCATGGGCAACTGGTTGGCCACTGTGATAACAGGATGCTAAACTAGATGATTCCTCTGAGGCTTCAGCAAGCACGGCTGTTTTTGTGTTCCTATAATGTGCATTTGTCCTGCCTGTTTATCCTCAGTTTTTCGCTTGCTTCCCTGCCAGGGATTTCACTAGGTACTTAAAAGGTTCGGCGCACAGGGCCATGGTCCAAATTGGCACCACACTTGTGTATGTTGACATATGCATAGAGATGCCTCGGGGCAAATTAAGACGCCAGAAGAAGAGCGCTGTGTTTTGAAGGGTGCTCAGCTTCGCTGGAAGCAAAAGGTTTTAAAAAAATGTTTTTAAAAGGACTTGCAGTTCCAGTGGAATGGAGGAGATAAGTTGCATCCTTACAACCAGCGAGGGCTGGTGCCCACTGGGCAGAAGGCAGGGAGACCAACAGTAGGGGGAGCCAAAGGCAATGACAAGCAGAGCCAAACACTTCTTCTTGGACGCTTATCCCCCTCCCTGTTGAGCTCTGCAAAAGGGCATCACTGAAATTAAGGAGGACTGGAGTCCTACCCCGCTGGACTGGTTGTCAGTAAGAAGGCAAGCAGGTGGGAATATACACCTCCAACGTTCTCCAGGTGAAACTAGGGACATTCGATTTTGCATCAGTATCACTGCTATTTAGTTGCATTTATTGATTTGGGGTTTTCTTTTCCCCGCAGGCTTCCCTAAATGCAATACATAAATCCAAGGATTTATGCTTTGTGTGTTTCCTCTAACAACTTTTGCTCTTGACCAGCAGGAAATTCCCAAGCCGTGATACTGATGTAGCATAGAATGACCCTATTTTCATCTGGGGAATGTCGGAGGGTATGGGAATGGACTGAGGGCAGGTGGAGGTTGATGGAACAGTCCCCCAAATTTCCCTAATGGACCAGCCTCAGCTGCTGGGAACACAACCAATATATGTTAATTTGGAAGTCCCACTACACTAAGTGGGCTGACTTCTAGGTAAGTTTTGCAGAGGATTGCAGCCTTGGTCAAGCCACTCTTTGTGCAAAAAGTTAAGGACAAAAGAAGAGCCTGCTAGATCAGGCCAATGGTCCATCTAGTGAAGCATCCTGCTCCTGCAGTGGCCATCCAGATGTCTGTGGGAAGCCTGGAAGCAGGATCTGAGCACAAGAGGAATTCTCCCCTCCTGTGGTTTCCAGTAACTGGTATTCAGAAGAATTGCTGCCTCCAGCTGTGGTAGCAGAGCTGAGCCATCATGACTAGCATCCATCAATAGCCCTCTCCTCCATGATTTGTCTAACCCTCTTTTAAAGCCATCTAGGCTGGTGTCCATCACTGTCTCCTGCAGAAATGAGTTCCATAGGTTATCTATGTGTGAAGAAGTCCTTCCTTTTATCTGAATCTCCCAACATTCAGCTTCGTTGGACGTCCACGACTTCTGGTATTATGAGAGGAGAAAAAACTTTCCTCTATCTACCTTCTAATCCAGAACGCAGCAGCTAGACTGGTGACTGGGAGCGGCCGCCGAGACCACATAACACCGGTCTTGAAAGACCTACATTGGCTCCCAGTACATTTCCGGGCACAATTCAAAGTGTTGGTGCTGACCTTGAAAGCCCTAAACGGCCTCAGCCCAGTATACCTGAAGGAGCGTCTCCACCCCCATCGTTCTACCTGGACACTGAGGTCCAGCTCCGAGGGCCTTCTGGCGGCTCCCTCACTGCGAGAAGCCAAGTTACAGGGAACCAGGCAGAGGGCCTTCTCGGTAGTGGCGCCCTCCCTGTGGAACGCCCTCCCACCAGATGTCAAAGAGAACAACAGCTACCAGACTTTTAGAAGACATCTGAAGGCAGCCCTGTTTAGGGAAGCTTTTAATGTTTGATGTATTACAGTATTTTAATTTTTTGGGGGGGAAGCCGCCCAGATTATTATTATTATTATTACTTCTCCATGCCATATTTTCATAAGTTTCTATGAAAAGTCCAAAATGCTGAGACCTTTCCTTATCACCTCCCCTCCCCATCTCATGCTGCACCAAGGCATGCTGGGAGCAAGAAGCGATGGCTTCTCTCCTTTTGAAAATGCAAATGACTCCCGTTGTTCGTGTCTGCCTGCGTTCATGAGTGCCGTGTGTCCCTGATACATTTCACTAGCCTTGTCAAAACATTTTTCGCTTCCCCAGAAATTCCTCGGATGTTTCATTTGCGTTAAAACCTCCTCATTCACCCCCATTCCCCTCCTCCCTTTTCGATGGAGTCCAAAAACAGTTGTCCTGCAAGTAAATATACGTCCCACCATATTGTCTGCTGGAGAAATCTGGCCTCTGCTAACACTCTCCTTGCATGTTCCGGATTTAGACATTTTAGCACTGTCTCTTGGCGTCGTTTCAGCGTGTGTAAAAATACACTGATTTATGGCATCCACATGAAAAGCAAACCCATAATTTCTAGATTTCAGGAATCTACACATTTCGAAGGTAATGCATGGAAAGTTCCTTCGGGGGATGGGATCCTGGCTGCTTGCTTGCCCTCCTTCTCTTTGGGGAACGGTCGGATCTGTCTGTTTTGGTGTGTCTCAGTTTCTCATTTTTCCATTCTTAAGTTCAGTTCATCACATTTCAGTTTGCAGAATTTTTGTTAAGCGCTCATGAAAATTGCCAATGTTTTAGTACACATATGCTCATTTATGAACTGTATATCATTTTGTCTAACATCCCTTCTTTCTGCAAGCCGCTGTTCTTAAGCTAATGCACGATTGCACATTGCTGTCATTGATAGATACTTTACCCCAGCACATGTAGTTTTCTTCACATTGTTTGGCTGGAGGGCTGCATAGGGAGTTGAGATAATTCGGATGAAAACAGGAAAAGATGCTTTTCCTGCTCACTAAACCCTGTTACCTCTTCAGCTTCCAGCACCTTCTCCTCCCAGTCTGCTCCCTCATCTCCATCTGACCACTCAGAGGTGTCCCACCACCCCCTGGCTCTGAGCCTTCTTCCCTTGAGAGTTCCCCAGCTGGTTCCTCCCACCATTTGTCTACTACATCCAGCCAGTCCATGACTGGTGGACTCTCCTTCCTTGGAGGTTTTTAAGCAGAGGTTGGATGGCCATCTGCCATGGATGCATTAGCTGAGATTTCCTGCATGGCAGGGGGTTGAACTAGATGACCCTTGGATCCCTTCCAACTGTCACGGTCCGGTTCATGGGCAATCAAAGTCCTGTCAGGGGACGTCAGGACCGGGGGCAAGATGGCGGGGTGGGAGCAGGATCGGAGGTCCAGAAGCCAGGAGTCAAGGTCAGGAAGCAAGGAGTCAAGAAGTCAGGGGTCCAAGGATCAAGAAGCAGGGAGTCAAGAAGCTGAGGTTCAAGGATCAGGAAACAAGAAGCCAAACGCAGTAAGGCAGGAAGTGTGTTGCTGTGGCAAAGAGCCGAAGGGAAATGCTGACCTTATATCCCTTCCCAGCTCTTGTCACCAAGTGCAGTGAGTTACCAATCGGCCTCACCTGTCTTGCCTCCGCAGAACAAACTTAGGAAGGCCCCAGTCCTGCAAAGTCCTATTGGTCACAGGGCCTGGCTCCTGCACGCACACCTGACACAACACTATGATTCTATGACTCTGGTTGGTCACTGTGAGAACAGGATGCTGGACTAGATAGATCACTGGCCTGATCCAGTAGAATTGTCTTATGTTCTTCTGTCCCTCCTGCAACCACAACTTCTCCAACCTCAGCCTCTTCCTTTCCCTGCATTCACCAATGGCAGAAGGGGCTCCAGTTGTGGTGCATGTGTGTCTTTGCAGTGTGTGTGTGTATTAGCCTTCTCCCAGTTCAGCTACACAACTTGGGATGACCCCAAGGACTCTGGATGACTGGGGTTCACAGGACCAGATCAAAGTTCAGCTCATTAGAAAGACTCCTCACCACCTCTGACCACCGTCCACGAAACGTGGCTTGCCAGAACTTAATGAAAACTCCGGAGTCGAAGCAAGCAATTACTCTGCAGTGCACTGGCTGGGTTCTCAAACCACTTTCAAGTACGAAGTCTATAAATATTTGTGATTCAGTTAATATTTGAATAATGTGGCTGAAAGTTAAATAGCAATGTTCTTCTGAAATGTTTGATCTCAGCAAATTTCCGGCCTGGGCCAACAGTGAGCAAACGTGATTGGGGTTTTTTACAACCTCCATTCTCCAGTCGGATTAAGTTCTAAGACCAAGGGAGGAGCGTTCTCGTGACATGTTTATATTCCACAAGGTGGCGCTGTTACAGGTGACGCTGTTACTCTTTGTTCTTTGCGGAGGATATAAATTACAGGAGTAATATGTCTTTATTCACCCTCTCTGACCTAAACTCATTCTGAACAACCCACTGCATTTTTTTTTAAAAAAACCCAACAACCTTGATAACTCTCAAGATCATTTTTTCCCTCTTAAAAAACTGAAGTTGATAGTCCTCATGATTATGAGACAAGTTTCACAGCAGGATAGGAATTCCTGTTGCCAAGGCCAAAGAAGCACTCTGTTAGTTGATTGGATGTAAAGGAGGTCAACAGAGGATCCTGCGCCTTTAATAGTCTTGTGGGTCTTTCTCTGGGTTCCATATGTGCCTCCCAAGGAAACATGTGGCTCCTGAAATTTCCAAACGACAGTGACAGAGACTGGAATCATATGCATACCCACCTGGAAGGAAGGCTTATTGAAAACAGCTGGGCTTACTTCTGAATAAACATATGCAGGACCACAATATTAAAGGCACAAAGTTTCTTCCCTGCTTCGCCTCTGATCACCCTCCTCACCAACCGTCAAATCAGCCTTCCAGAGTCTCTTGCGGTCGGGTCTCTTTACGCACCGATTGGCCTACGCTGCAAATCAGCATCCCGTTAATGCTTTCCCTTTTTGTGTATTTAGCAATTTAAGAGGCACAATGAAGAAGCAAAGTTTAGGAATTGTACCATCCGCTTGCCTTGCCTTTTCCCCCCATCACGCTTTCTCCTGTTGAAGAGATCTATATATCAATTCAAAAGTCAGTGAATCCAGATGCAAGTCGCTGGCAGTGGAAATTGGGGGGGGGGGACCAGGGTCTCCAGGAGCTTCTTGCCCTTGGTGAAAAGCAGGGGGGTAAAGCCGACCCTTGACCCAAAAGCTAGCATGGTCCAAGGGATGGGACTAAGCAGAGCACACTTTCCTCAATTCCTTCTTGAATGTACCAGCAGGCAATGGTAGAGTGCAACTCTACCTTGGACTATGATCTGCTCAGACTATGTGCCTAAGGAAACCAGTGAATCTGCCTAAAGTTAATAATAATAATAATAATAATAATAATAATAATAATAATTGTACCCTGCCTATCAGACTAAGCTTCAAGCATTTACAAATAAATAAAAAAATAAAAAAGCAAACATTAAAAACTTCTCTACATGGGGCTGCCCTCAGATGTCTTCTAAAGGTTGTACAGTGGTACCTCGGGTTAAGTACTTAATTTGTTCCGGAGGTCCGTTCTTAACCTGAAACTGTTCTTAACCTGAAGCACCACTTTAGCTAATGGGGCCTCCTGCTGCTGCTGCACCGCCGGAGCACGATTTCTGTTCTCATCCTGAAGCAAAGTTCTTAACCCAAGGTACTATTTCTGCGTTAGCGGAGTCTGTAACCTGAAGCGTATTTAACCTGAAGCGTGTGTAACCCAGGGTACCACTGTATAGTTATTTATCTCCTCAACATTTGATGGGAGGGTGTTCCACAGGGTGGGCACCACTACTGAGAAGGCCCTCTGCCTGGTTCCCTGTAACTTCACTTCTCGCAGTGAGGGAACCACCAGAAGGCCCTCGGCGCTGGACCACAATGTCCAGGCTGAACGATGGGGGTGGAGACACTCCTTCAGGTATACAGGGCCAAGGCCATTTAGGGCTATAAAGGTCAGCCGAGGGGCCAGGGTGCTTGGCTTCCAGAGTTTCAGCTCCAAGTATCTCCCATGAGTTTGAATCTAAGTGGGCTCCATTGAATACGTCTCGGAGCAAGCAGAAATGCGAAGCTACATTCCGCGCATTCTGGAATCACTTTAATTAAAGCCACAAGAAGACTTTTTCCATTAAATGTGGTTTAAGCGCCAAGAAAAATGAAAGGGGCCAGAAACAGACAGAGAGACAGACTAGCATCTCCTTGTTCTCCAGGCTTCGGCTCGGGCCTCCTGACAGGCGCGGAGAAGGCCTCAGCGGCGGACAGGTGCAACCAGGGAGGGTTTTGCCCGTCTCCAGAGCTTGAGGTTGAGGCCTGAGAGGAGCTGCTGGCAGCCGGGGAGGGATTTATGCATGAAAGGCACCACATTCCTTCTCTCCGCAAGGTTTGATTAAATTACCAACACCTCGTGGAAAAATCAGAAGAGAAGCTAATGCGGAACACGCCCTGGGCCGCCTCTCTCCCCCTCACTCAGGCTCCCCGCTGCAGCCCCAGCGCCGCTCAGCTCCTCTTCCCGGGGAGACGCAGAGAAGAAAGGGAAAGTCACCGGCTGACAACAGTGGAGGAACGCAAGAAGCTGCCTCCCACTGAGTCAGAGCCACTGTGCCAGTGAGCTCAGCATTGTCTACACTGAGTGCTAGCAGATCTCCAGGGTTTTCAGGGTGGAGACTCTTCCAGCCCTACTCTTCCAGATACCTGGGAACTTTTGCATGCATGCAAAAACACAAACAAAAACCCCACCAAATCACCCTCTCCCACTGTGCCATGTCCTTCCTCCAACCAGTACGTTTCCGAGTACAATTCAAAGTGTTGGTGTTGACCTTTAAAGCCCTAAATGGCCTCGGCCCAGTATACCTGAAGGAGTGTCTCCACCCCCATCATTCTGTCCGGACACTGAGGTCCAGCACAGAGGGCCTTCTGGCGGCTCCCTCACTGCGAGAAGCAAAGCTACAGGGAACCAGGCAGAGGGCCTTCTCGGTGGTGGTGCCTGCCCTGTGGAACGCCCTCCCATCAGATGTCAAAGAGATAAACAACTACCTGACATTTAGAAGACGTCTGAAGGCAGCCCTGTTTAGGGAAGTTTTTAATGTGTGACATTTTAATGTATTTTTAATTTTTGTTGGAAGCTGCCCAGAGTGGTTGGGGAAACCCAGCCAGATGGGTGGGGTACAAATAATAAATTATTATTATTATTATTATTATTATTATTATTATTATTATTATTATCTGGAGGGTGTCACATTGGTGATCATTGGTCTACATTGACTGGAAGATGCTCTCCAGGGTTTCAGGAAAGAGATTCTCCCAGCCCTACCTGGAGATGCCCATTGGGGACCCTTTGCATGCAAGGCAGATGCTCTGTTGTGGCACCAGGGCCCTTCCATAGGATCTGGAGGGCACCACCTTGGCCCCCCTGGTCTGCACTGACTGGTAGCATCTCTCTGGGATTTCAGACCGGCGTCCATCCCTGTCTGGAGATGCTGAGGATTGAACCTGAGGCTTCCTGCATGCAAAGTTGATCCTCTATGGCAGTGGTTCTCAACCTGTGGATCCCCAGATGTTGTTGGACTACAACTCCAATCATCCCTGAGCTCTGGCCTTGCTAGCTAGGGGTGATGGGAGTTGTAGTTCAACAACATCTGGGGACTCACAAGTTGAGAAAGGCTGCTCTATGGCGCTTCCATTGCCAGGCTCTTTCCCCAGCTACGATGAACTCCCAATTCTCCCTCTTTTTGTAACTGTTTTGGTAGTCCAGGGACATTCCCTCTTTGAGAAAGGTGATATGGAAATCAGGCTATTCGTCTGAGCGGCTACCCAAAGGACAAGAACTTCAGCCAAGCAGGATAAAATCCCAGACTATCAAAAGTGCCCCCACACTCTGGCAACCTAAGCCTGAACCTCAACAGAGACGCTCCAAGAAAAGTTCTGCAGCACACTGAAAAGGTGCTTGGGCTCAGGTTTTGGCAAGCCTCCAGTGGACGAGAATTCCACATATGGAAAATAGTCATGGGCAATGACAAGCTCAGTTGACTTTTCTTTGAGCTGTCCATCCACCACAGTCCCAAGATATTCCCTGGATGTAAATTTCCTGGAAGCATGGACACCCACGATATTTTTTGGGGGGTGGGGGTAGATAGGGAAAAACACTGAAATTGGGAGGCAGCTTGTGATTCCAGTGTGATAACCAGTGTGGTGTAGTGGTTAGGAGCAGTAGACTTGTAATCTGGTGAACCGAGTTCGCGTCTTCGCTCCTCCACATGCAGCTGCTGGGTGACCTTGGGCTAGTCACACTTCTCTGAAGTCTCTCAGCCTCACTCACCTCACAGGGTGTCTGTTGTGAGGGAGGGAGGGAGGGAGGGAAAGGAGAATGTTAGCTGCTTTGAGATTCCTTCGGGTAGTGATAAAGCGGGATATCAAATCCAAACTCCCCCTCCTCCTACCCTTCCTCCTCCTCCTCTTCTTCTTCTTCCTTTCTGCTCAGCCCTGATGGCATTGATTGGAACCCATGCAGGGTGCATGGAGGGAAGGGGAAGATAGCTAAACATTATTGCCTGGACAGTGTTCAGCTGGAGCACAGAGACTTTAGGGCAAGCCCTGAAATGTAGCAAAACTTAATGGAGCAAGGAAGTGACAGAGTTCTTCACCTCCCGGGGTAATGGATTGGCTGCAGAAATGGTGGGATGTAGCTGCAAATGGGGAAACAAAGACAAACCACAGAGGTGTGCACAAGGGAGCAGGGATTAGCCTTCAGCTGTTTGGCTTCGTTTCTGCAGTGATCTCTGATTTTCCAATCATGTCCTATTACTAACCCAATATTGCAAAATGATGATTCGGTCTGTGCGTGGTTTGCAGGAGAAATCTGCAAAAACGGTGGGGACAGATCCTAGGGGCAGTGCAATGGAATAACAGGGGCGATTCCTGTATTTTTCACTCCATAAGATGCACCTAGTTTTTAGAGGAGGAAAGGGGGAAAGCCCCATTTTTCGGGGGATCAGCTCACAGTTGTGCAGCTTCTTTTGCAAAGGGGAAAAGCGCCTTTTTTTGAGAATCAGCTCAGAGTTGTTGAGCTCACTTTGCAAAGGGAAAAAAATCCTGTTTTTATGGGGTTCAACTCACAGTTCTGCAGCTTCTTTAGGAAAGGAAAGGGAGGCATTTCTACTGTTTCCAGACAGATAATCTAATCAGCCAGTCACATGTCACTGGGGAAACAAACAGCCTCCGTTGCAGAACATGCAACAATGGAGGCCTGGGCAAGGGGCGGAAAGGGAGCCAGTGATTGACCACGCATTCACTCCATAAGACGCACAGACATTTCCCCTTACTTTTTAGGAGGAAAAAAGTGCGTCTTATGGAGCGAAAAATACGGTACCTGCTGAAACCCTTTTGGTATGCAGAGTGAGCAGTATTTAAAACAAGAGAGTCTTAGAGAGTAGACTTTACTTGTTGCAATCAGGGGCGTAGTGTGGGGGGTGCCAGGGGTCTGTGGAACTGGGTGCACAATTTTTTTTGGGGGGGTGAACCGGGCATCACCATGCAGGCGATCCCACCACAGCCTGGCCCGGTGCTCCTCTCCAGTTGCCAAGGGCTGCCATGGCCAGCCGGGCTCCCCTCTGTGCAGGCAGGCAGGTGACTCAGCAAAGCCCCACTTTGCTCCAGTGGGAGTGGGGTCATTCCGGCAGCGTCAGTGTCGAGGGCTGGGCTGTTGCTGCCATGCCTGGTGCACACGCACCTGCCCTGGGCACCAGTAACCGCTGCTATGCCACTAGTTGCAATCACACACAGACAGAGATGCTTGTGGGTAATAAAATAATAAAGCTTTTTGTTGTAGGAAAGTATATAGTTCTAGTCTAACTCAATACTCTAGAGGAGAGCGAGGCAGCCACCCTAGCTCTTTTGTTCTTTCAGAGGGTAGTTCCAGTGTGACCTTGAGGTCCAAGAGAGAAGTGGGAGACTGAGGAGGAAGTTGTAAGCAGGATGCAACCTGAGAATATCAATCTGAACAACAAGATAGATTTGGGAGGTCAGCTCAAAACAGTGGCGTAGCGTGGGGGGTGCCAGGGGGGCCGGCCGCACCGGGCGCAACATCTGGGGGGGCGCGCTCGCTGCCTCCGGAGTCGCCGAAGAGCCTCGGGCGCAGGCTGTAGCAGAGCCCCATGTCTCGTGGAACCGACGAGCTGTGCGCGCGCCCGGGCTGAAGGCGTCCGGCAGGCAGCGGCTCTCAGCCCCGCGCGTCAGGGCCGCGGAGGATGTGCCAGGCAGCCCCTCCTCACAGCCCCGCCTCCGCTGCTGCTGCTGCAGCTGCTGGGCCATGTTGCATTTTCCTCGCCTCTCTGCCCCCCTCCTCCTCCGGGCAAGCTGCGTGGTTTGGGCGGCAGCGCCAGCAGCAACTCGATTCAGATCGGCAGGTTAGGGGTTGGGGGGGCGCAAATTACTTGCCTTGCCCCGGGTTAGGGGGCGCAAATTACTTGCCTTGCCCCGGGTGCTGACAACTCACGCTACGCCGCTGGCTCAAAAGGTTAGGAATCTGGAGGTCCTTAACTGGGTCTGTTTTCACCCATGCAAAACTCTTGGTTTGCAAGCTGGGTTTCATCCAGACTGATAGCTTTCTTTGCTTGACTGCTGTGTCGTTCAAAGTGGTCAAGAGAGTGGCTGAACCCCCTTCCCTTCTGCTCACTGGAACTCCCTGTCACAGTTTCTGACAGCTTGGTGTCCTCCAGATAACAGTTCCCAGCCAGCTGTAGTCCCAAACACCAGGGCACTAGGATGACAAATGCTGCCTTGTTGCTTTCTATCTGTGTTTTGCTCCTCTCTTTCTCTAGCACCGCCCCTCCTTGACTCCTCCCTTTCTTAGCTGTCAGCTGTCACAGGCAGGGTTGGGCACCCTCCTTGCACCCATTGCCATTTCTGAAATCTAGTGCCTAATGGATTTGGCTGCTTGAGTTGGCCAGCTGTCAAATATCTGTATATCTGTCTGAGAATCCAAAGCCAGCTCTAGATGTTTTATTTTGGAGCCCACATTATGGCTGGAGAGAGAGGAACAAAGTATCAAATTATAAAATAGAATAAGCAGATTTGCAGAGAAATAGTGGGGTCTTCTGGCCAATTTGCCTCTTAAATCAAACCTGGGATAAACGTGGGCTGCTTGCCCTTCCTCATGACCAGCAGAAGCAAAATTAATTATGATGGGGAAAGAAGAGAAATCAGGCAAATGTGCTTAATTTGCATCATTTAGTCAGGGTACAGACATGCAGATTACCTTGGTGTTGCAGGACTTATTGCTTTATTTTGACAGCGATGTGTGAGCCCAGCGTGGTCCTGTGAACTGTTATTGTTAGCAAATTCTCAGTGTATTTGTTTAACCCCTCCAAGTGGGTATTTTTCTGCAAATGTGTTCTGCAGCAAGTCATTAATGCTGCATACTGACTGTGCCTTTAAAGCAGGGGTTGGCAACCATTTTACTGGCCCACAAGCCGCCCCCAAACCGAGCTGCCTGCTCAGTGAGTCCCCCATGCGCTGCACTAAACTGGCGTAGCACAGCACGGGGACTCGCTGAGCGGTGCCGGAAATCACGTCTGTGCACATGCAGATACTAGAAATCGCTTCTGTGCATGCCCAGACGACGAAAATCGCTTCTGCACAGGCACGATTTCCAGCATCTGGGCATGTGCAGAAGTGATTTGTGGTGCAGCGCTGCACCGACCCGGCCCACGGATGATCTCCGCGGGAGTGGGATCCGGCCCATGGCTGGTAAGCCTCGCCGACCCCTGCTTTAAAGCATATTTACAGCACATGGCTTTCTCCAAAGAATCCTGGGAGCTGTCATTTGTTAAGGGTGCTAGGAACTGTAGCTCTATAAGGTGTAAACTACAGTTTGCAGGACTCTTGGGGAGAAGTCACGGGCTTTCATTGTATGTTAAATATATGATATGTACACAGTTCAGTGCAAGAATGGTGCATTGGTTGTGGATGTTTACTGAGCCCTCCACACATCATTCTTCTACCTTAGTTGTTCTGCAATACTTCCGTGACGCTACCGCATCATTGATGTCTTTTTAAAAAAAAATGATATTTATTAAAGTTTCAAAGAATACAAAAACAAAAAATAAAAATACAAGAAAATACAAAATACAGAAAAAAGAATAAAATTTTTAAAATATAACAAAAAGAAGAAAAATAAAGAAAAACATACAAGATAAAAACAGTTAAAAACACGTTAACTTTCCATAGCATATCTTCCTTACCCTTATTTCCCCGGACCTCCTCATACCTCCCTTTTTTGTATTCCAGTTCAGTTTGTTAGTTCAGCAAATCCTTACCATTAAGCTTTTACCCATTTGTAAACCTTTTTTCGTATCTCTTAAAGCATTACAGCTGGAAACCACTTAGTTTCTATCCAACATCCTTCTAAGATTCCTTAATTTTACAATATTTCTGTAAATAGTCTTTAAATTTCTTCCAGTCTTCTTTCACCGACTCTTCTCCCTGGTCTCGGATTCTGCCAGTCATTTCTGCCAATTCCATGTAGTCCATCACCTTCATCTGCCATTCTTCCAGAGTGGGTAGATCTTGTGTCTTCCAATACTTTGCAATGAGTATTCTTGCTGCTGTTGTAGCGTACATAAAAAACGTTCTGTCCTTCTTTGGCACCAATTGGCCGACAATGCCCAGGAGAAAGGCCTCTGGTTTCTTCAGAAAGGTATATTTAAATACCTTTTTCATTTTGTTATAGATCATCTCCCAGAAAGCCTTAATCCTTGGGCATGTCCACCAAAGGTGAAAGAATGTACCTTCCGTCTACTTACCTGGCAGGGGAGACACCTTGATCATGAAGGAGGTTTTCCCAGGGTGAGGCTCATCCATTGCACCGCATCATTGATGTCTAGAGGGGCACTCTTGAACTATAGCGCAATGAAAACAGAACAGAAAACACCCACATTTGTGGCTGCAGGATTTCAGAAGGAAGTTACGAGAGATGCACTGATTGGGAACGAGGCTATATGTCCACGCCAAAATGTTTGTGGGTGCAAACAATATCAAAAGGGGAATCGCGTACTATTGCGCTGATACAAAAAGGTAGGTTCATTGCCTTTGAGATTTTTTATTAAGATTTTCCCGTAATACAGTAAAATTACAAGTACAGAAGATACAAATTGAATAAGTAAAAACAGAAGGAAGTAAGGGAGAATAGAAATGAAGAAAGGAAAGAGAGAAAGAAGAATAAAATGAAAAAAGAAGGGCGGAGAAACATTGGCAAAAGATACAAAAGAACTGATTTTTCATCTCCCAGTTACATAAATAAAGAAAATGTTATTTAAAAAAAAAAAACTTCAGTCCATACAAACATTCATCTTCTGTTAAACAATATTTCTTTTAAGTCACGGTGTCTCAGAATTATCCATTTCTTTTTCCTACAAAAAGTCCAAGATAGCTTTTCTAAATGTTATAATTATTAATAAATTTTAACCATTTTTTTTCTTTTAACTTCACCTCCATTAATTCTCACCACCATTGCTCCATACTGAAGAATACTGCATTCTTTTGTCCATGTCTGTTTTAAAGTCTCTCCACTGTGATCACGCATTGGGCCAATATTCCATTTCCCCCCCTCTTTATACATCCACTAGTTCATGTCCAGTTCTGAATGTTCCATCTCCTGTTGTATTCCATTTACCTGCAGTGTTTACAACAGTATTCTGAGCAACTTCTTGAGGACCTTCCATTTTCAAGACCTACTTGCTAATTGCAATAGATTGGTAAAGGCTTTCTGACTTCAAATGTCTAACAACAGCAACAACGAAACCCCCCCCCATCCGAAATTAGACCTGCTGAAAAACACTTTTGATAATTTTGGCTTCTTTCAGTCTCATTTCCCAGTCTTCAGTTCAGTTCCCCATATTCACACATCAGTTCACAGGGAAGGGGAGGGGTCTTTCCAAAAGCGCAAAATTCTCCTAAAATGCACAATTCGCAGGTGTGCAATGTTGCCTAACCTGCACACATTTGCAATGGAATTTCCTCCTCCCGCAACACATGCTTGCATGTTATTTCTGCCAGTCTATGCACCCTTCATGCATTATTCTACACATTCCTTGGCTGGAGAACCGCATTGCAAAATTCAGAGAAAAGCGAAATTCCTAGGATGGTTGTGTTTCGGTTCAATATTGTTTCAGAAAGCACAAATTAGGTGGGTTTGTACCCCAATGCAAGCTGAATCAAATTTCTCCACCATCGCTCTCTGCCTGATCCAAGGCACTATTTTGCATGTGGACCGACGGGCTGACCTCAAGGTTAGAAACAAAGCCCATCTTGCCAGCCTGAAGTTCTCTTGCCCCTTCCGTAGAGTACATGGCATAGTGGTTAATCCAGATTGGCCCCTTCCCCCTCCCTTCCCATCTCAGGACATGTGTCTGAAGGCAATTCACCCTGGGCTCCTCTCCTCGCTTACTCTTTGCTAGCTTGGAGTTTGTTTTGAAGTTCACTGAGGGGGTTCTCAGCAGTGAATCATGGAGGCTTAGCTGCTTGCACAGAGAGCCACAAGAAAGGCTAATGGGCTGGAAAAGACATAGAAATAATCATCCCCCTCCCACCCCAGCCCCAGAGATGTCCCCTAGAGGTAGAGTCACCAGATGGCTCTTATTTTAAGGGACATCCCTTATTTGGTAAGGACTGCGTTCCTTATTCTACACAGGATGTTTTTCGTTTCCTTCGGAAAATTGTAGAGCCCTGGATTTCTGTAGCTTTGGACTGCTAGATTCCATTTCTCATTTTTCTAACCTTAGATTCATTTCTCCCCGTTTCCACATTAGTTAGAAATTATTATTCTTTAGGTGTCTTCAGAAAATTCACCAGCATTTCAGGGGGGATTTATCCAAATATACCCATCTTTGTATGCAATATTTCCTATTGTGCTCCAGCTCCCAGCAGCCCCAGCAGCCAGGATGCCAAATGGTCAGGGATAATGTAGTCCAGCAGCTTCTCAAAAATCTCAGGACCTACATCTCGTGCTTCAGAATGATCTCAGCTGATGGCTCTCCCAACATTTCAAGGCCCTGGATCTCCCCAATGTAATGTACCAAAAACAGATATCAAAGTACACAAAGGCATCTTGGGACAAAGAAGCAACAAAGAATCTCCCTTTTTTGGAGTGGGGGAAGTAGTTGTATTTGCATCTTTCTTTGGCACTAAGAACATACAAGTTTCTTGTAAGGCAACGCCAATGGTGAATGTTGCTTTCTGACCCATCTAGATTCTGTTGATTTGGTGGAGGGGGGAGGAGAATTTCCTTGGATGCCTAGATCCAGCCCCAGCAGAGATTTAAAATTGCTAAATGTGCTGCAAAGTAAAGTGTGGGAATATGGGCTGTAAAAACTTTAAGATATGCTGTTCCAAGTGAGTTTCAAAATTCTCCCCTTTAAATGTTCCAAAGTTTCCCTCTTCCCCCAGCATAGGAAAATACCACACCTTGGGTAAATTAAATTATGGTTTACTTACAAACTCTCCAAAGGTCTGGTTCATGTGCTTTTCTATACATCAGTCACAAAAGTTGCACAGGCAGTCAAAACGCAGCGTAGTTACAAAGTGGGAAAGGTTGCTATACTATTGCTGCAGCTCAGCCGCATGGCTCTCACCAGCCTCTTTCTTGGTATAGGAAGACAAGAGAGAGGCTGGTGACAAACAAGTGGCTGAGCTGCAGCAGCCAGCTCAGACCTCTTCACACTCTGAATTCACAGGTAGGACTGGGGGGTGGGCAAAGGCTTGATTACCTATTTCTTCCCAAGGCAAAGGGAAGTGACATAGCTAAGCCTGACAGGACAGCTTACTGTATGGTATTAACTCCTTGATGCATTAATTTACACTTAAGCATGTTGGTTATATGAGGCTTATGAGGCTGCTTATCCTTCAGATCCCTTCCTTGCTTTCACTTGTAAGTCTGCCCCTTTGAGTAGCCTATCAGTATTCTTCATCAGGAAAACATAAGATGGAAGCTGCCAGTCAGTGTTGACAATACTAAGCTATATGGACCAAAGTTCTGACTCAGTGTAACTCAGCTTTCTGTGGTCCTAATAAGCCAAGTTGCTGTACTTTTAATGCTCAACTCATCTTCTTTTATTGGACATTAGCAGGAAGATGAATAGGGTTGCTGTTCTCGGTGGCAGACCTTGTAATATCTACTTTGGCGCTCAGTCGCTATGGTTATACATCATCAATTGACCCCATGTACTAGCTATGCATGGCACGGGGACAAATCCATTTGCTTGAAGAAGTGGGTGGGCGATTTGACCTGCTCTGATAATAGTTATGACCAGCTCCGAGCCTCTGTCAGGAATTTATGGCGAGCACAGCTTGCGGCATGCAGCATAAAAAACGTAATCACCACAGGTGCTCTTAAAATGCGCAACAATGTTCTCAGCAGCTCCATTTCAATAAGGCTTGTGGAATTACCTGAGCGGACGGGTCTCTTACTGTCTTGCAGGAAGTATGCCATGTGGATTTTCTATGTTGGTCTCCAAAATGGCCCTAGGAGTTATTTTGCGGGTTGGGATGACCCAACAGGAACATCACCCTGCCCTGACAGAGTACAGAGGCATCCACCCCAATTGTCTTAGTAGCTGCTGTCATATGGAGTGTGTGTAGGCCCCATGTGATGGCAGCTGTTGCCCGTAAGGACTGATGGGGCAGAAAACAGGGAGCCCAACAGTAGCTGGAGCCAGAGCCAATGAGAGGCAGAGTCCAGTGTGGTGTAGTGGTTAGAGTGTTGGACTAGGACCTGGGAGACCAGGGTTCTAATCCCCACTCAGCCAAGAAGCTCACTTGGTGGTCTTGAGCCAGTCACTGCCTCTTTACCTAACCTACCTCACAGGGTTGTTGGGGGGACCCTGGAGAGGGAGACCCATGCATGCCACTTTGATCTTCTTGGGGGGGGGAAGGTGGGATGAAAATGAAATTAACAACAACAACAAAGGTGGCATTCATGCCATATGTTTAAAGCGCTTTGATGCCACTTTGAACACTCATTTATATACCCCCTTTATCTTCCAAGGATTTCAAGGTGGAGCACATGGTTCTCCTCCTCCCCATTTCATCCTCCCAACAACCCTGTGAGGTAGGTTAGGAGAAGAGATGGTGACTGGCCCAAGTCATTGCTTCCCCCAGAGAATGTTGGGAGCTCTGGATCTGTTAAGAGTGCTGAAAGCTGTTAGGAGACATCCTCACCTCTACAGTTCCCTTAGTTGCTCAACAATGAATTGCTCTTCACAGGGAACTCTGGGAAATTGTGGCTTTGTGATGGAGGTAGGGGTCTCCTAACAATCCTCAGCACCCTTGACAAACTACAGCTGTTGAATGCGCTATTGTAGCACTTTAAATGCATGGCATGAATATGACCGCATTCCAGATTTGTCCCCTGCTGAGTTACACACCTTCCAACATTTCTCTGATGAAAATAGTGATGTCCTATTCAACAACAACAACAATTTTATTATTCATACCCCACCCATTTGATTGGGTTGCCCCAGCTACCCTGGGCAACTTCCAACCTATATAAAACACAATAAAACATTAAACATTTTAAAATTTCCTAATACCGGGTTTCCTTCAGATGTCTTCTAAAGTTGTATAGCTACTTATCTCCTTGGCTTGGGGGGGGGGGTCGCATAACTCTATACCCATGGTTCCCAACATTTGGCACATGCCCCATAGGGGGGGCAATTTGATTTTTAAGGGGGGCAATTCGAGAACGAGTTATTAACAGTGGATGGCCTTTAAGGCTTCCTCCATGTGAATAGGAGTTCACTTATTGAAAAATAAGAATTATATGTCACGGGGGGGGGGAGGGATCAGAATTTTTGAGATGCTTAGGTGGGGCATGGCCAAAAAAAAGTTGGGAACCACTGCTCTATATCCTCCAACATTTCTCCAATGAAAATAAGGATGTCCTAAAGAACAGGGACATGGGTGGCGCTGTGGGTTAAACCGCAGAGCCTAGGGCTTGCCAATCAGAAGGTCGGCGGTTCGAATCCCCGCAATGGGGTGAGCTCCCATTGCTCGGTCCCTGCTCTTGCCCACCTAGCAGTTCAAAAGCACATCAAAGTGCAAGTAGATAAATAGGTACTGCTCTGGCAGGAAGGTAAACAGCATTTCCGTGCACTGCTCTGGTTTGCCAGAAGTGGCTTAGTTATGCTGGCCACATGACCCAGAAGCTGTACGCCGGCTCCCTCGGCCAATAAAGTGAGATGAGCGCCACAACCCCAGAGTCGGTCACGACTGGACCTAATGGTCAGGGGTCTCTTTACCTTTAAAGAACAAGGGGACACCCCAGGATCAAATCAGAAACTGGGGCGGTTTCTGTAAATCCGGAAAACAGGGGCACTTGGAGGGTCTGGAGTTATATAAGGAGCAATGCTGAAACTGAGCAGGATGAAGTTGGCAGGTAGCGGCCACCACTTTCACAGGTTGAAACTAAAGAGCGAGGCAAACATGGGCTGGCTGGGAGTAGGCCGAGGCTGGTGGTCCAGTGTCCCATTAGCCCTTGCGGACCAGGCTGTAGTGGCCCCTTGTAGGTCAACGTGCATCCTGTTGGAATCTGACCCATGAACCACAAAGCCTTGGGCAGGGGTCGCCTGCGGGTTGCATCCCTGCTCCTTCGCCTGAGATGCTTAAATCCGGCCTGGTTGTGAATGGACAAAGGCAACGCCACCGCCTGCCCCCGGTTCTCCCTCCAGCTGCACATAATGCATCCAAGGACTGCGAACGCTCCTTTCTATTTACATTTCAAGGAATGTATCAGTTTGGGGAGGACCAGGGAAAGGCAGGGGGGGCGGCTGGAGAGAGAAAGCACTGGCTGATTGTTCCCAGGTTCCCCTTGTCAGAAGCCCTCCCTGCCTCCGTTGGTGTCTCTTGATGTATGGATCGCATTAGCGGGATGAAAGTGAGGCATAGCTCAGGGTTTTGGCACGATAATCCCCATTAAACTCTCTCTGGGAAAAACGATTCCAAAAAAACGTTTGGAGGTTGAGTCACTTCAGAGTCTAAATAAGTTACAAGTGGTATTTACACAGCGTGGGGCCAGCGGACGAGCCAGACGGTCCCGGGGACCCGGATGGGGCAGGAGAGAGGGTGATGGCTGTGTCACTTCTCCAAAGCGCTCGGCCTCTGCCGCGAGCCTCTCTGGGGCCGAGCCCAACAAACGCAGCCAAGAGAAGAAGGAAAAGCAAAGCCTAGGAACGTGGCACCGTAACAAGCCTGGCTCGTCTCGATTTGCCAGAAAAGGGGCTGTGTGTGCCCAGCGAGAGGCAGAATTTAGATCCATTATTGGAACTGGAAAGGTCTCCTTCCATTTGAACACTCCTTCCATTTGCCACAGATTTAGGGCTGATTCCGGTGGTTCTGTTCTAAAAACACACAGAGGAAAGCAGCCGAAAAGAGGCCAAAGACACGTGCCCTTGGAATGCTTCATGCGCCATCATGGATGCTTCAGTTGCGATTCCTGGATGGCAGGGGGGTTGGACCCTCTCGATCTCTTCCAACTCTACAGTTGTAAGAGTCTATGATTCTATTTCAATGTCCACAATAACCAAAGAAGATACAGTGGGACCTCTGGTTGCGAACGGGATCCATTCTGGAGGCCCGTTCGCAACATGAGCAGAATGCAACCCACGTCTACGCATGCGCGGGTCACGATTTGCCACTTCTGTGCATGCGCGTGGCATCATTTTGCGCGTCTGCGCGTGTGCGGGTCACGATTCGCTGCTTCTGCACATGCGTGTGACATCATTTTGTGCGTCTGAACATGCGCGAGCGGCGGAACCCGGAAGTAACCCTTTCCGGTACTTCCGGGTCGCCACGGGACGCAACCTGAAAACGCTCAACCTGAAGCAAACGTAACCTGAGGTACGACTGTAAATGCATTGCCAACTCTAGTGGCATCAAAGTTTCTCCAATTCTGAGGTAGTAATTGGTTCTTTCCCTGGGGTCTTTAGAAGGTAGAAACATTCATCGTTCTCTAATCCAGATTGGTGACATTGCCTCCCAAGTGGCAGGCATTCGGACTGCGCTGTGTGATGACTTCACCGCAGGCAAATAGGGGTAGCTAGAACGATGAGCAAAGTTTCTCACCAAGCGTGCCAAAGCGAGAGTGAAATAGAAGTCTTTGACGCTGCCAAAAATGTTTGCAAACAACAGCCAGTAGTTCTGAGCCAGTCCTTCTGTGCGTTAAAGTATGTGAAAGCAAAAACAAACCCCTTCATCCTTATTAGCACTTTTTTAAAAAAGTGTTTGCTCCTCTGCTTTGCATCCAGCAGAAGCCTCCCAGACCCCGTCTCTGAGTGACTGCAGTTGGTTCTTCAGACCATTTTGGCTCTCTGAAAACATACATATAAACTCCATCCATAATAAAAGCTTCTATGGACATTTTGGGTTGCACTTTTAAAGTATGAGCAATCACACTGAAAAATCCGAACAGGGAGGAACTGTAGAAGAGGGATATTTGGGGTGGGGGTCATGTTCCTTTAACTGTGAACTGAATTGTATGTCTTACCCATCCATATGAATGGATCTGATCAGCACCTCCCAGACTCAGGTGTAGATTAGAGCAGATTTTGAAGGATCAAAGTGTTCCAGCTCTCACATTGGTCTGGAAAGTGCTGATTAGGTAAGTTTGCCTTTGAAAGTGAACAGAATCGAATGTTACCCCCTACCCAGGGTGGCTTCTGAGGAAGAGATAAAGAGACCTGGGGAGCTGCATTTGGTCCCAAGGCTGGAGGCACCCCACCCTGTTATTGAGATTATTAATATTGTGCATGTGGAAGCCGCTTGATGAACAAAAGCTGCGTATGGTATTGAGATAAAAATTATCCAGTCCAAAAATATGGTTCAAAGGCTTTACTCACAGAACTTAACTTAACTTAACTTAACTTAACTTAACTTAACTTAACTTAACTTAAAACAATAAAACAAACATGCATTCACTGAGTTGCATAATTCATATACTGGTCCCAGAATATGGTGTAATAATTTAGATTCCAAATTTCTTATATTCTTTTTTTTTTATATAGTATTTATTAAGGTTTTAAATTTACAAAAAGGCAAAAGAAAAAACACCAAATTAAACAATAGCAAAACAACACATCACAATAAAAAAACAGAAAAATAGAAACAATTAAAAACAAAGAAAAAGAAAAAAAACAAATCGAGCCTTCCCATAACTTATCTTTCATTTGCTTGTTTCCCTGACCTCCTCACACCTCCCTTTTTTGTATTCTAAGTCAATTATCCATTTCAGCAAATCCTTTCCCTCTCTTCAAAATTTTTATCCTGAAAATTTATCTTGATCTTAAGTTTACTTTCCCTCTTTTCACCAATTAACAGTCTATTTTTCCTAAATCTTTGATACATTTTTGCTAAAATCACATAGATTCATTCCAACATCATTCTAACATTCATTAATTTTACAATGTTTCTGTAAATAGTCTTTAAATTTCTTCCAATCTTCTTCCACCGACTCTTCTCCCTGGTCTCGGATTCTGCCAGTCATTTCCGCCAGTTCCATATACTCTATCACCTTCATCTGCCATTCTTCCAGAGTGGGTAGATCTTGTGTCTTCCAATACTTTGCAATAAGTATTCTTGCTGCTGTTGTGGCATACATAAAGTTCTGTCCTTCTTTGGCACCAATTGGCCGACCACGCCCAGGAGAAAGGCCTCTGGTTTCTTCAGAAAGGTATATTTAAATACCTTTTTCATTTTGTTATAGATCATCTCCCAGAAAGCCTTAATCCTTGGGCATGTCCACCAAAGGTGAAAGAATGTACCTTCCGTCTCTTTACATTTCCAGCATTTATTATCGGGCAAGTGATAAATTTTCGCAAGCTTGACTGGTGTCATGTACCACCTGTATATCATTTTCATTATATTCTCTCTTAAGGCATTACATGCCGTGAACTTCATACCTGTGGTCCATAACTGTTCCCAGTCAGCCATCATAATGTTATGTCCAACATCTTGTGCCCATTTAATCATAACAGATTTCACCGTTTCATCCTGAGTATTCCATTTCAACAGCAAATTATACATTCTTGACAAATTCTTAATTTTGGAGTCTAACAGTTCTGTTTCCAATTTTGATTTTTCCACCTGGAAGCCAGTTTTTTTATCCAAATTATATGCCTCCATTATCTGATAATAATGAAGCCAATCTCGCACTCTATTTTTTAATTTTTCAAAACTCTGCAGTTTTAATCTGTCTCCCTCTTGTTCCAAAATTTCCCAATATTTCGGCCATTTAGCCTCCATATTGAGCTTTTTCTGAGCCTTCACTTCCATTGGTGACAGCCACCTTGGGGTTTTATTCTCAAGCAAATCCTTATATCTTATCCAAACATTAAGCAGTGCTTTTCTGACAATATGGTTTTAAAACGCTTTATGTGCTTTGACCTTATCATACCACAGATATGCGTGCCACCCAAAGACATTATTAAAGCCTTCTAAGTCCAACACATCATTGTTCTCAAGAAGCATCCATTCTCTCAGCCAGCAAAAAGCGGCTGATTCATAATAAAGTTTTAAGTCTGGCAGGGCAAATCCACCTCTTTCCTTAGCGTCAGTTAATATCTTAAATTTTATTCGAGGTTTCTTGCCCTGCCAGACAAATCTTGAGATATCTCTCTGCCACTTCTTGAAACACTCTGTTTTATCTAATATTTGCAATGTTTGAAACAAAAACAACATCCTTGGCAATACATTCATCTTTATCGCAGCAATTCGGCCTAGCAATGATAACTTCAGATTTGACCATATTTCTAGATCCTTTTTCACTTCCATCCAACATTTTTCATAGTTATCCTTAAACAGATTCACATTCTTAGCAGTCATGTTAACCCCTAGGTATTTCACTTTCTTAACCAATGTTAATCCTGTCTCCTTCTGAAACCTTTCTCTCTCCATCACTGTTAAATTTTTCTCTAAAACTTTAGTTTTCATCTTATTCAACTTAAATCCCGCTACTTGTCCAAATTCTTGGATCAGTTCCAGTACTCTTTTGGTACTAGATTCTGGCTCCTGTAATGTCAATACCAGATCATCAGCAAATGCTTTCAGTTTGTACTGTTTAGCTCCAACTTGTATACCTTTAACTGTTTGGTCCCTCCTAATCATGTTTAAAAGAACTTCCAGGACCGATATAAAAAGCAATGGAGAGATCGGGCAACCTTGTCGTGTTCCTTTCTCTATCTTAAATTCTTCCATCACTACATTGTTCACAATTAATTTAGCCTTTTGTTCTGAATAAATTGCACCTATACCATTCAAAACCTTTACCAACCCCCATCCCCTGTAGATTTTTCTTCATAAAACTCCAAGAAATATTGTCAAAGGCTTTCTCCGCGTCCACAAATATAAAAACTGCTTTAGTATTAATATTCACTTGTAACTTTTCTAGAATGTTAATTATATTCCTCGTGTTGTCAGACAAGTGTCTGCCCGGGAGAAAACCGGCTTGGTCTTTATGGATTTCTTCTACTAGTACCTTTTTTAATCTTTTAGCCAAAATATCTGCAAAAATTTTGTAATCCACATTAAGCAAAGATATAGGGTGGTAATTCTTAAGCTGTGTCTTCTCAGACTCTGCTTTCGGTATAAGTGTAATGTAAGCTTCCTTCCACGACTCTGGCACCCTTTTCCCTTCCAATATTCCATTACAAACTTCTTTTAATGGCTGTATTATCCATTCTTTCAGGGATCTATAGTATCTTAAGTCAGTCCATCCGGACCTGGAGATTTACCCAATTGCATATTCTGGATGGCCCCTCAAATTTCTTATATTCTTAGCTAAAACCAAAGTTCTGTATCTTCCCCACTGCAACCTCTTTTAGCCTCAGGCTGTTTTTTCAGGAGACACAGAGAAAACACATCCATTCTCTTCAGTATCTTAGAACAAAATGGCTCTGCACCCAACATGGATGCCTACTAGATTAGCATTTGAATAGACCTGAAAAGCATTCTCTTTCATCTGACTGTAAAACGATGAATGTGGTAGGCTCTTCTATAACTTCATTGCAATTTCCAGCCATGCTTCACATTATATACCTCCCATTTCAATGTAAAGTAAGCAATTAAACTTAAAACCTGTTCTACACCGATTGGCAGTGGCTCTCCCAGTTTAGGCCCAGGATACCTCAGGGATCACCTGGACTGTGGTATTCCTGCTTGATCACTGAGATCATTTGCAAGAGCACCATGGGTTGTTCCCTGAGTTGGCGAGGCAACAGCAAGAAATAGAGCCTTTTGTGTCAGCAGCCCACTATTGTGGAATATTCAAAGCACAGCCAAACCAACGATTCATTGATTGCTAGATAGGCACATGATAGGAGCCGGAGCTCACAGAGATTTCCTGCAGGTTTGCTAGAGAGAACTTGGTGAGAGCCACTCCCACTGTGCCCTGACAGGGCAAGGGCATAGCCATAAATATTCTCCTTACCAGCATGGGAACATCCTCTTTTGTTCCTCTTCACTCTTACCCAGGTTTTTTGTTTTTTTCCCCCAGTCGTAACTCGCCAGAACTCTGTTCCGGCATCTCTTTCTCTAAGTTTCATTTTAAGGTGCAAAGGGATGCACTCTGTTGAACTCACAAATGTGGGAAAGGAGGGATAATATCTAATAAATATATCCTCACCTAGCATCTATATGCATCTCTACAGAATACTCTGCCAACAGAGATTCAGCAGGCGCCTTCTGTTTCAACTCTTAAATGCCTGCTGAAAACTTTTTCCATTCTGCCAGGCAATTAAGAATACATCTTTCCACAACTGTTAATTGATTAACTTTTAAAATATGTTTTTACTGTATGTTTTTATTTATTTTTGTTGTTAACTTCCTCAGTGTTTGTGTGTGTGTGTGTGAAGTGGCAGCCTATAAATATTTTTGTACATAAATCAATTTCAGACAAAAGGCTTTCTCCAGCCACCCTACCAAGGAGATGCTGGTGATGGAACCTGAGATCTTCTGCATGCAAAGCAGATGCTCTACCCCTGAGCTACAGCCTTTCCCCCCAGTGATGAAGGGACTGGACATGCTGTGGATTCTAAATGTGTCCCTTTGAAATTTCGCAGAGTACAGTCATACCTCTTGTTATGTTCGGTTCAGGTTATGTTCTTTCAGGATACGTCCCGCGGCGACCCAGAGGTAACGGAATGGGTTACTTCCGGGTTCCGCTGCTTGCACATGTGCAGATGCTCAAAATGACATCACACGCATGCGCAGAAGCGGCAAATCGCGACCCGCACATGTGCAGATGTGCAGACGCAGGTTGCGTTCTGCTCATGTTGCGAACAGAGCTCTGGAACGGATCCCCATTCGCAACTAGAGGTACCACTGTACAGAGAAAGCAGGAGTTGCAGGAAGGAGGCCCAGGACATCCATCCACACTGCCCAGGGAGGTCACTTTGGTGTTGCTAACTCCCGGAGGTGCACTCCATTGTCCCTTGAGACAGATAGATGCCAACAACACCAACAACAGAGAAATCAGTCTGGAGACCTCAGGCTCATCCTCACCCTTTAGGTATCCCACTGAGGTTGTAGAATGTGACCCAAAGGAACCATCTTTTCCAAGGTCCCCTGGGACACTTGGGTGGGCTGAACCAGGAACAGCTGCTCTCTCCACCCACCTCCTTTTGCAGCCAAGACCAGAGCTTTGGTTAAGATGACCTTATGAGAGACCTGCTGAGTCCATGAAAAGAGAGAGGACACATTTGGAGGGAAGACAGAACCGCACCGCACGTCCTGAACTGGTGCCCAGCCTGGAAGGGCTTCTGGTTTTGCGAGTTTTGAGCTGACACTGCAGGCCTTCTCATTAGCTGTTTCTTATTTATTTATTAACATATTGTTCCTGCCCCTTACAGCATGGTCGATTAGGTGCATTATAATGAATTAAAGGAATTAATAAATAGCCACTGGCTGTGGCACAAGGGACTGGAGCCAACAGAGGGAACGATTGGGTGGAGCGGAGCAAACAATCTGGGGTAAATAAGTGCCCTGAAGGAAACAGTGCCTTGGCAAAGGCTAAAGCGCTCGCTCCGCTGGATGCCCAAATTGCACAGAGTCTCTCTGTGCTAAGGGGGCATATTTTTGGCACCAACTGCTGCTGGGGTGGAGAGGCCTCACACGGTAGGGATTTGCTATTGCTGCTGTTATTTCAGGAAAGCATGAGATGAGGCAGCATGCAGAAACCTCTGCTGATGGGGGCAATGCTGACCCAGGTGGATCAAAGCTGGGACACTCAGCTTCGAGCCAGAGAGATAGCTCAGTTGGTTAGTGTGTGGCGTAGATAATGCCAAGGTTGCAGGTTCGATCCCTGTAAGGGACAGCTGAATTATTCCTGCATTGCAGGGGGTTGGGCGTGTGGGAATGTTCAGGGAGGCAGGAGAGGATATATTGTTTATTAATATCCTTCCTAACTTGTGCTTGGGACGCAGGTGGCGCTGTGGGTTAAACCACAGAGCATAGGACTTGCCGAACAGAAGGTTGGCGGTTCGAATCCCCGTGATGGGGTGAGCTCCCATTGCTCGGTCCCAGCTCCTGCCAACCTAGCAGTTCGATAGCACATCAAAGTGCAAGTAGATAAATAGGTACCGCTCCAGCGGGAAAGTAAATGCCGTTTCCATGCGCTGCTCTGGTTTGCCAGAAGCGGCTTAGTCATGCTGGCCACATGACCCGGAAGATGTACGCCGGCTCCCTCGGCCAGTAAAGTGAGATGAGCGCCGCAACCCCAGAGTCGGTCATGACTGGACCTAATGGTCAGGGGTCCCTTTACCTTTACCTTAACTTGTGCTTGCAAGTTCTATAACTTAGCAGAGTTTTACATTCTCCTTTTAAATGCACAGTGGGTAGCTGGTTGCAGGCTTGTTTAAGCCTCTCAATATTAGTGACCTGGTAAGTTCCCTTATATCCCTCTTAAAAGAATAAGCATGCCACAATCTTGTTTAAAGAATATAAAAGTAGTTTACTCACATTCTGTTCACAGCTGGATCCCAGAAGGCAGACTTAGTTACAAATATGTACATATGGATCTACCCCATATTGGGGTTAACCCCAGTGACTGCAGACTAGCAGTCACTGCAGTTCACACAACGAAAGGAAGATGGAGAAGAAGGGGGGAGAGGGAGGAGGGCTGCATGCCTTGTACTTTTGTTACCTGCACAGGTAAGATCAATCTCACCTCTAGTCATATGCAAGAGGACGTATGCCCCAGCCCAGGAGGAAACAGAAAGTTCCGACTGGCTGGATCAAACATCCCCTTGCATGTCCACTCTAGGAAAACAAGGAATGTTGTATTTGACTGCTACTTATGTATCACATCCCACAGGGCTCATTGATCCTCAGGGTCCCTTCCAACTCTGCAATTCTATGATTCCCTGCTTCCTGTGTCACCAGACCTGGCAGGTATTCCTGCTCTCCGTTTACATGATGTAAATAAATGGAAAATTGCTCCCGATTTTAGAATTTGGGCACTTCCATAACAGACACTGAGTTTGTGGTGTGCACACAGCCTTGGAAGTCCAAGGCTGCTGTGTGCGTTTCCACAACAGCAACATTTTCTTCCAGCCTGGCGGGTTGTAGAGGTGTGTGTAGGGAGAGGTGCGGCGACAGTGTGTGTGTGCGTGTGCAGGATGGAGAGCTGTTAAAAATGAAAAGCGAGGCCTTGGAAGTTCTCCAGGTCTTTTTTTAATTAACCTGAGCAAGCCGGAGCGAAGGTTTCTAAGCCAAGCCAAAGGGATTCCTCCCCCCGCTCGCACCCTTCTATTAAGGAAAAGCCTGCAGTACCTGGCTGCCATAATTGAACAACTCTTTCATATCTGTGTTCTCTTAATGGCAAGAGCTCCAGTCCCTCTGGGATGTCACTGTCATTCCACATTAGAAAACAAAGAAAGCGAATGTCCTTTTATTGCTTTGCTTCTTTTCATGCTTTGAATTCTAACATCGCAATAAAATAATGTGCATTAACAGATACACGTGTTAATCATGTCGGCCTCAGCCTCAGACTGTGTACGCACTACACAGTTAAAAGTCTCCCCCCCCCCAAATCATGGGAACTGTAGTTCACCCTTCACAAAGCTACAATTCCCAGGACCCTTTGACCGGGAAATGTGCTTTAAGTATGCTTTAATTTTTCTGGTGGGTATATACAGCTCACAGCTGCATAGGGACCTGACTTCTATCAAGCCAGACACTTGGTCCATCCAGCTGAAAACATCTGGTCCAGAACATCTGGAGGGGTTGGAGAAGGCTGGGGTTAGACCCAAGATTTTACAGCAGCTGTTTGCAGATCTAGGAGACCCTGCAAGTGTTTTTAAGGCACAGGCAGGGAACATTTTTTTCAGTCTAAGGGCTGAATTAACTCATGAGCAACCTACTGCAACAGTAAAGGGAATCTGATCTAGGGATAGAGATTGCGGAGCTAGATTGGAATAATTTGTGACCTAAAACCCCCACTAAAATCAGTATCCACTCATATACAAGAAAATACATTCAAATTATTACACTGATGGCATTTGACACCATTACGGTGTAGTTATATTAATAAGAAACATCCCATCATTGAGGCTTCAATAGCATAGACACAATATTTCACATGTGGTGGACGTCTGGACATATAAAGCCCTTCTGGCAGATGGTATTTACAGAAATAAGCTATATTACGGGTCAGCATGTGGAATCCCTAGTCTGGGATTGTTAACCATTTTTAAAGAAGGGCAATTTGAGCTCTTTTTTTTATATAAAGACATAATTACTTTTCTTTTAGTAGCAGAACACCTACTGGTGGCACAGATTGAAACATGTGTGTATCTCTTGTTAGAAACAGAATGTACAGCCAATTGCCATATCAGGAAAATCAACAGAGACATGCATGGAATAATACAAATGATGTAAACCATTTTGTTGAAATATGGCATCCTTTTATAAAATACTTTACTGATAATCTTGGAGAATGGCACCCACTGAAATCACAGATTGGACTTCAGCAAACTTACCATATAACACGACCCCTATTTTGGGGGGCTAGAATTTAAGAAAATGGAGGGAGATGGCACAGAGTTGCTGAGCTTTTTAAAGGGAAGTTTCCCCAAGAGTTGTTAACCTTTTAGAGGGAAGATTTCCCCCAAAGTTGTTGAGATTTTGAGCAGAAATGCCCAGAGTTACTGAGGTATTTTTTTGGGTGGGGCGCCAAAAACAGCTCACCCAGATAACAAACGCTTCAAATCAAATATGCAGAAGAAGCAACCAATTGGCCCTTCGGCAGCCAATCAACTGCATCCCTTGCAGCAGACACCATTCTCCCAACCAATCGCCACTGACAAGCTCCAACCAATCGCCCGTCCCCCATATGCACTACTCATGTATAAGAACTACCTCCCACTTTTTAAACATTATTTTCGAGGGGGGAAAAACCTAGTCTTATACACGGAAAAGTATAGTAACTAGATAGATCTGTCCTGGAAAGGGGAAGGAGGTATGTTGAGATTTTGTTTTTGTATTCCCCCCCCCCCCCTTTAGTTATATATTGGAAATCAATAAAAACTATATCTATTCTATTTTATATTAAAAACACACAAGGGGGGGCAATGGATTCGACTCTTAACCTTTGTTCAGTAAGTAGGCTGAATTCCAGCAATTGAAAAGTTAGAGGTTTTTCTACAACACGCGCATACCTCTCTTCATTCAAGCAAAGAAGAAGCACAATTAAGAGTTCAAGGGCACTTTCCAACCTGTTAAAAGGGACCACTGAGGTGTGGCCTGGGGAGAGATGGTTCCCAGCCCTGAGGTTCCCACCATTGTCCCACCGGTGTAACGCAGACACGGGCAGTGCATCATGTTGGTTCCATTTCAGGGACAATTCAGTCCCAGTTCTGTTAAGTCTAATTGTTTAATTGACACTGAAATGGAAAATAACTCTGTGTGTATTTGGATGTGTATTGCTGAAGGTTTAGCATGGAAAATTCCATTGAAGCTAAGAAGTGCTTTCTGGGTACCCAATGGTTTGATAATTAACTTAGGATGTTCTCTGCTCTCTCGCATGGTGTTTAACTTTAGATCACATGAGAGGTTTATTCATTTGCAAATCTAGCTCCATTAACATGTGACCCCAAAATTCTGGATCCAGATCTGGAATTTCAGGGTCCCAAGTTAATGAAGCTTACAAATCTCCATTTTGAAGAGATCTGCCTTTCTCTGGAAGCCGCAGAGAACAAGTGATGTGCTAATGAGGACTCTCCTGAAGGAAGAAAAGCAGCTCCATGCTAATGGAGTGAGGAGAGAGAGAGAGAGAGAGAGAGAGAGAGAGAGAGACCTCTGATTTTAGGTCTGTTTCAATTTTGTAAGAAGATGAAACCTGTGCTGGACTTGCACTTGATGCTATTCAACTAGTTGGATGTATCATAATTTGGTTTTGTACCTGTTTGGAACAAGTTCTGCTAGTAGAGCTTTTGAATCGTATTTATGAGTCTGGACCATTTTTATTGTCAGGCTGGACCCTTCAGCACCCTCAGCTTCAGTAGCTCTGTGTACGTACTGAATCACAGAATTATAGAGTTGGAAGAGACCACGAGGGTCATCTAGTCCAATCTCCTGAAATGCAGGAATCTTTTGCCCAATGTGGGGCTTGAACCCACAACCCTGAGATTAAGAGTCTCATGCTCTACTGACTGAGCTTGTGTGTTATTTTGTCCTTTGCCTCAGGTAGCAAAAGGTCTTGGACCAGCCTTGCATTCAGTGCTTGCTGCTTTGCCCTGTCCACTGCCGGGTAATATCAGTTGATCTGGAGAAGGCCACAACATGGATGACTTTCCGTGGTTACGTGCTCAGATTGAGGGTTGCTTCCATCTCTATAATAAGACACTATTCAACCCAGGGCCTTGCATACCGCCAACCCAGATTAAAAACTAAAAAAGTACTAGTTGCATCAGAGACGTAATATATCCCTTTTAAAAAGAACCACGAGCCACATCTGTACAGTGGTACCTCGGATTACATACGCTTCAGGTTACACACGCTTCAGGTTACAGACCCCACTAACCCAGAAATAGTACCTCGGGTTAAGAACTTTGCTTCAGGATGAGAACAGAAATTGTGCTCCGGCGGCATGGCAGCAGCAGGAGGCCCCATTAGCTAAAGTGGTGCTTCAGGTTAAGAACATATTCAGGTTAAGAACGGACCTCTGGAACGAATTAAGTACGTAACCAGAGGTACCACTGTACCTTGGTCCAGGTTTTCTGCACTGAGCAGCAAATGAGACTGCAAGGCAAAGAGTGGAGGGGGAGAGGGATTTGAACCTGAAGGGTCTGATCAAAGGTGCTTTGAGCATCTGCATTCTTGTTCCTCGAACAGCCTCAGAGTGTGCGGATATTTTGCCCCTCAAGCTCAGGCTTTGAATGACAAACGTATAGAGTAACACGGCCTCCTGGGGGAATCCCGCCATTGATTGGTACCTTCCTCTAAGATGGGGAGTGAAGCTGATGCCGTTCAGTTATCCTTTGCAATCAGGGTAATTGCAGCCAATCAGAAAAGGCTGATGGAGCAAACAGAGAGGGGGGAGGGGAAGGGACCATTCATAGGGGTGGGGGTCGGGGGGGAGGGAGAGAGAAGGGATCCCTGGATTGAGGAGAGGTAACCTGAGCTCCTGAGCAAGGAAGCACAGTTATGACTTAAAAGCCATCTGGAGCTCGGGGGCACAACAGAACCTCTGCTGTTCTTGGCAGATCAACGAGCAATTGGAACCGCCGAGAGAAACAGGAAGCTTTGAAGCCATTGGGCTGACCCTCGCCATTGATGGGCCCTTCCCCTCCCCACCCCACGCTCACAATGGCAAACGTTTCCTGCCACCTGAAAAGGAGCCTGTTCTTGGAGTGATGGCAGCTTGAACTTCCCACATCTCCTGCAGATGGGCAGATTGCGCCAACGGGGCTGGCCTGGTGGATGCCAACACTGCTCCCAGTTTACTTCCTCCCGTGCAGAGATCTCTACTCTGCTTGGAAATGACCCACAACCTATGAAATGAACCTATATGGCTGCAAACTGACAAGCTGCCCCACTCACCTGAGGACCAGCTAGACGTTTGGCAAAAGGCACTGGTGCTATTTGGAAGGGAAGACACCAGGAGCAGGCTTAAGCCTCGCCACTGGTTCTTCCCTCACCCAGTCCTTTCCCCCCAGTTGTGGTTCTCGGGTGCATTTTGCAGGAATAAAACTTCTGTGGAAGTGGTGGACAGGGGGGGTTAAGCATCCTTGCGCCACCTGCTACTTCTCCCTTCAAATTGCGCTTTACCCCTGAAGCCTTGTCATTGTTCAGCGGAGCACCCCTAGTTCCCAGACTCCATTTTGATGGCATTTTACCATTGTACTGTTGAGAATGTATCAACTTATGGTCTGTGTGTGTGGTTTGGGAGCTGCACAGTCAGGAGAAAAACAATGCTGTCCAGGGTTGTAAAGACTGCGGAGAGAATAATTGGGTGCACTCTTCCCACCTTGGATCAAATCTATGCTTCCAGGTGCCATAGGAAAGCTGCAGAGATAGCGCAGGATAGTGCAGACCCTGGAAATGATCTCTTTCAGCTTCTGCCTTCTGGAAGAAGGTCCAGGGTTATAAAGACTAGGACTAGCCGCCTGAGAAACAGTTTCTATCCAAATGTGATTTTGGTTTTAAATGCAGTGTAAGGAGTCTCTATGGGAGTATATTGTATTTAAAAATGGGGTATCAGAGTTTTTAGGGGGCTAACCAGGTTGGGATAGCTGGGATAGCAGGCTTGTTGGTTTTTGTTATGTCTGATGTAGATTTTTTCAATTTCATTGTTCTGTATGGGACAATGACAATAAAGATTATCGTATCGTATCCATTGTGTGCACCAAACACCTGCTTTGGCACTTAGCTTAGCTGGGCATGGATAGAAAGGCACAGGCACCCAAACGTATGCCATTTTTCAAATATCCACCAGGCATCAACTGTCTCAAACGCCACAAGACCTTTGAGGTCTGTGAACAGAATCTTCTGCATTTTAAAGTGCTGCTGGAAGCAGGTGGTGGGTGGAATTTGGATTGAGGCCACAATGCTGGCGGCGAGGGGGGGTAAGCCTTTTGCCCTGAATTGATTTCCCAGTTAAAAATATCCCCCACCTGAAGCTACTCCTTTCCCATGGGCAAGGGGAGTACCTGTAAAACATACTTCTCCCGTGTGTTTTGCCCCTCAGGACAAATAGCTTTGGGGAGAGCAATTTTAAACCGGAAAATAATGCATGTGAAAATGTTAGTAGCACAGGCCTGTTTTGAATACACAAGACCTGGGGGCAGCAGAAGCTGCTATTAACACTGTAAAAATGCAGAATATCCTATTCATAAGTCTCTCACATAATACCTAGCTTAGCCTTAATAAGGATCCTTCACACATTGTGTGTGTGTTGGGGGGGGGAGATGAATACAGATAGGGTAGCCAGTTGCATGCACAGATACACATGGCTCTCAAACGTACAGTTGTACAGATGTCGGCTTTGCCTGTGCACCTGGGACCAGGCCGAAATCTCCCATGGAGACACAGGTGTACAGCTCCAGAAGGCACCCCAGAATCTTCTGTAGCAGTCATAAGAGCCGACTCTTAGGGGCCAAGGTCCTTTCGTCCCTGCCCAATGAAAGATGGGCATTGCCCAAAGTTGATGGGCATTGCCATTTAAATGGTGTGTTTGTGCCATGCCAATGTAGTTGATTATGTGGGGCAGGCCTCACCTGCCCTTCTCTCCCCACCATATTTTATTCAAGTTGGCATCCCTGGTAGCCAAGAAGAATTCCTCAGCAGGACTCCCTGAAAATAAGTTCAGAAACGGATGCTGTACGAAATCACGGTGAAATCTTGAACCAGGGCATGCCAGGAACAGTACAATAGCATGAACTGTTCCTGCTTGTTATTATTTACAAAAATAGGGTGGGCTGTAAAAATATACAACAGATCCAAAGAGTTACTTCTTTAACACTGTCCATGAACTGTATACTTAAGTTTTCAGATGCACCTCTGTGGGGAAGGAGTTCTACAACTTTAGGAGCTGCCACAGAGAAGGCCCGTTCCTTTGCTGCTGCCGCCCTGAACCTCTGAGGGCACCAGAACTGCCACAAGTTCCCCCCCTCTGTCTGTTTTTAACTGTGTATTGACAAAATGTACTCTTTTCTGACTGACGGTCGAATAAAAAGGATGATGATGATGCCCCCCTCTGTCAATCTTAATGCTGGAGAAGGTCTGTAGGACTGGAGGCAGTCTTTCAGATATTTGGGGCCAGAATCGTTCAGGGCTTTTAACGTGAGCACCTTGAAATGGGCTCAGAAATGAACTGGTAACCAAAGTATCACAAAGCCAAATCTGAATGAAGGCAGCTGCCCTCACTCTGGTACAACCAAAGAAAGCGGGAGGGTACCAAGCAGTGATGAGGAGCACAGACAACAAAATACAGTGAAGGAGAGGTAGACAAGGTAGGGGCTTTCATGAAAGCTTACATTGCCCCCGCTTTCTGCAATGAAAATGCTTGTTGAGTGCAACATTCAGCTCAGACCCAATTATAACTGCCAGTTCTGTATAGGGCTGAATAATGGCTTCAAATTCCTAGACACTGACATCAGATTTCTGGGTCCAGGGGTGATGGAGAACCTGTGATGTTTGGCATACCTGCATGCTAGCTGTACGGCCATCATCTGGGCACGTCTGAATGGGCAGCTGCTATGCATCTGCCTCCAAAGCCTCATGCCAAACTGGCAGCACAGGAAACCTTCCAAGAGCCCTCTGATAATACCTTTCCTACCTGCTGAACAACTGGGCAGGGTTTGCCAACTGCAACTGTGTTTCGTTATTACCTATATAACCATGTTTTCCTTTGGTAAGGTTTCCCCCAGTGGTGCTGTCAGTATAAGACTTTGAGGACAGATGCCTTGGCTCCCACTGGGCAGAATGGGCACAAGTGTTTCCCTGCCAATGCAGCAGGGTTGGCATATCACATCTTTACGTAAATGAATATTAATTTCACTTAATATTCACTTAATATTAATATCCACTTAATATTAATTCACTTAGGCGAATTCAAGACCACCGAAAGAGGGGATCCCCAAAAGACTATGAAGTACAAAAGTCTAAAACTACCTAGCTGCTTCACTCTGGAGAACAGCTATAGTTTGGACTATTATGATTACGATTTTAAGCTAGCATCAGGTCTGGACCAAGATATCTTGTTGCTTGGGGCAAAGAACAAGATGAAGAGGAGCCTGCTGAACTGGAGTTTACATTTACCTTCAATGTTGGCGATGGGACAGTCTCCTCCACCACGGCCATGAGCGATAATGCTAGCTTAGGGGCACAGGGCACACAGCTTTGTCCTCTGAGACCTCACTGCCATTGCCTGCCAACCGGTATCAGCTGCCTGAGGCAACTGCCTCATTTTGCCTAATAGTTGGGATGGTCTTGCCCAGCATTTTGGGCCATTCCTTGGTGAGTGGCTGCATTCTGCTCCAGCTGAAGCACCCTCCACACAGAGACAAACAAACTGTGTCAGGACAGCCTCATACGCAGCGATGGCAAAGAAATGTCTAGCAGGTGTGGTCACGGTCTCTCTCTCTCTCTCTTGTCTCCCCTTGGGAGATGTTTAGCGAGAGACCTGCCCTTTTGCGCAACATGCTTCCTTTCAGTCTCGAGGCAGCAGTTGACTCTGTGGGAGTGAGCGCAAAGAGATAAATCACTCCGAGCAGAAGTGATTTAGGAGGACCCTTGGAGGACATGACTCCGCCAGAGATTTATGGAGCCCGAGGACAGAAGGGAACTGGTGCAATCGTCTCGTCTAACCTCATGCATCACGCAGGCTAGAAGGATTGTATTTCCACTCGGGATCCAATCATCCTGCACTGCCTTTAATCAGAGGGTTCAAACTGGTTTAAGTGTCCTCCTCTTCTCGTGGTATAATTATTTATTATCAGGGGAGGCTGCAATGTCTGGGCAAATGGGGCACTGCCTCATCAACCCTCCCTAATGGGTGGCCCTGGCTTTCAGCTGGCTCCTTCCTAATCTCAGTGTTACCCCTTGTAGAATTCAGCAGGGAGGAAGAAGGGAGCAAACCTGGAATTAATTGGCTGTGCCCTGTCATTGGCTCTGGTGTGGTCCACCCTTGGCTTTGGCTCCGCCTCCTGTTGGCCTCTTGCTCTGCCAGTCCCAATGAGCACCAGCCAACATTGTAGCATCATCATCATCATCATCATCATCAATATAGTGTCATCACTCTAGGGTGGTCACTTAGGCATCTCCAGAAATGAGGCCAAGAGAGGGAACAGATTTGCATTATGCTAATATGCACAGATGTACTATAACATCGTTCAGCCCGGACACTGAGGTCCAGCTCCAAGGGCCTTCTAGAGGTTCCCTCACTGAGAGAAGTGAGGTTACAGGGAACCAGGCAGAAGGCCTTCTTGGTGGTGGCACCTGCCCTATGGTACGCCATCCCATAGGATGTCAAGGAAATAAACAGCTATCTGACTTTTAAAAGACATCTGAAGGCTTAGGGAAGTTTTTAATGTTTGATGTTTTATAATGTTTTAAATATTCTGTTGGAAGCCACCAAGAGTGGCTGGGAAAACCCAGCCAGATGGGCAGGGTATAAATAAATAAATAAATAAATATTATTATTATTATTATTATTATTATTATTATTATTATTACAGAAATACAACCCAACTCACCCCAGTGAGGTGATGGACAATTGCTTTCCTTCCTTTCTTTTGTAGTTTGCAACAACAAGAAAAATAGTAACCTTTCAAAAAGAATCAAAAATGCAAAATAATTTGCAATTTCACAGCTCAAACACATGAGATTGCATAGGGGTAAAACCAAGCCGACAAACCGTAAATGAAATATGAGCAAATAAACAAAACAAAACACCGCCAAACCAAATAATTGATGGGTGATTTCAAGACTCTTGTCTCCCTTATTCTGGGCTCTCTGGACTTGGAAAGGACAGCCCTTCGAATAAGGGACTGTCCTGTGTGAAGTTGGGGACATGGTTATCCTGCAGCACTGCACGCAGTTCTTTACCAAGTAACAGAAAAAAGGTCCCTGCTGCAAGGAGTTTGCAATCAAAATTTTGGCAGAGGAGCAGGAGGGGAAGGAATGGGATCAGCAAAGGTGACAAGGGATGAATATGGGTAATGCATTCAACCAGATCATCCCGATAGTGTCACAGTATGGACAGATCCTACTGGAGCGAATAGATGTTGAGATTCAGTACAAAATATGTCTTCCATGTACAGAGACCAGGAATTGGAAGCACAGAATGCTATGCTCCATCATCGGAATCAGAAGAGCCACCTGGATGGGCCTGGTGCCAGCGCATTCTTTGAGCATGCAAAATGATCTTCTCTGGGGGGCTTTTATGGTTTGCTTCCTGAAGGTGCTTGACAGACAGTCTTTGATGGCTGGTGACTACTAGCTGGTGAGATTTATAGCACACTCCAACTGCCAAGGAAATACTTAAACTAAGTTTTTGAATGTAGCCAGGGAAGGAGACATATGCTTATTCTGCAGCTAGGTGGCAAGAAGCTACGTTGGGGATGGGAGTGGGCAAATGCCCCTGTGGCTTTTGGTGAACTGATCTTGCACTGGAAAACTTGCATATTCGCTTGTTTGTTTTCAAGTGAAAGAAAACCACAAAGTTCTTCTAAGTCCTACCTTCTGTGCTGCAGGAAACTTTTGCCCAACATGGTGCTCAAATCTATGATTCTGAGATTAAGAGTCTCGTGCTCCATTTAAACAGTTTGTACCCCTCAATTTCTACACTCCAGCCGTGAGTCTCATCCCACAAGTTTCAGTAATGCCTATTAGGTCATGTTTGCCACCCTGCATTATAAATGCAATAAATGAACTGTTGGCATTTATCGGTCTCAGGAGACACTGGAGAAGTGCACCTTTGGGGGTGAGGTCAGGCTATTGGAAGGTTGCAGTGCCTGCTGTGGCTGTAGAGAGTGATATGGGAGAGACATGTTTCATTGCATCTGGGGCAGAGGAAGGTGTCGTCTGTTGGGAAGGCTGCCAGGTCCAGGCCCAGTTTGATGCTAACAGCCCCTAAGAAGGGAGAGCAACAGGGACCCTGAAGATGTTCTTAAACTGTTAGCAGGAAGCTCAAAACCTTTGCTATTAGGGTGAGATGCAGGTAGAATCTACACACATATAAAAAAAAAACTTTGTGAAAATGCTTTTTAAAAAAGTTTTGAGAAATATATTGAATTTGCCATAGCTCTCCATTGGCATCTAGGATCACTTTGTATAATGTACTTTGCAACACACTTAAAACGTTTTATTTGCAGCCGTATAGCTGAGTCCATAGGGTATTTCTATTTGAATTAGATAAGTTATTTCTAGTAAGTTTGTGCCCCACTTTCTCCCCCCCCCTTTTTTTTTGGTTATGGCCAACCTAGTTTGGCACTGGTCATGAAGTCCTATATGTCTGCAGTAATTTTGGAGGCCCACAGAATACACACATCTTTGCACCTGGCCACTAATGATACAGAGAGTGCAGGGGAATCTGCAACAAATCATGTAAAGTGCTCCTCTTCAGGGTACTCCATTCCCTAACCTCCCTATGTTTTTCTGTGCAAAAATCCCCCAACTGGACTGGCCATTGAACATGCTCAATCTTCAGTGGGCTGCTTTTTGCCCCTTCCTTCCCATAGACTGCAGTCCTAACCTCCCACTGTTGATAGCTGGGTTGGGGTGTGGTGCAGATGTCTCCCTGCCAGCCTGTGCAGAAGTCAGGGCCAGGACTGGATCCAAAGCTTCATCTTCCTTGGAGAAGGTTCTGCTGCATCAGCTCAGGAGATGGCGTACCAGCCCCAGCTTCTGCCCTGCCTGGCAAGAGCTGGCAAGGCTTCAGATCTGCTCCTTTGATCTTTCCCATCTTTGCTGTGTCTGTGTTGGTATTTGTCGGTGTCTGTTTTGTACTGAGGTTCCCCTGAACCTGCTGATACCTTCCTCTTGTCTGTGGGCTGTGCCATTTTAGTTTGGGCAGCCAAGTGTCCTCCTTTTCAGAGAAGAGTGCTCTATTTTGAAGGGATGTCAGAGGACAATCCTCTATTTGAAGATGTCCTCTGCTTCATGGCTGTCCAGTCCAAGTCTGGTGTAAAGATAAGGTACTATAAGAAGGGAGAGCAGGAACCTTAAAGTTGCCCACCAGCAGGTAGCAGTCCTTTGGCTGGCAGGCTGACCAGAGACACAAGTCACCTGGTGACTTCTGCACTATGGGGAGATACCTTGCATTTCTATTTAAATCATAGCAATTAATCCTAAATTTGCACCTATATATCACCATCTGCAAACGTTATGCAAATTGGCGAACTCTTCTTTTGGCGCTGCAAATCCTCTTTTATGCCGACACATAACTGGCCACATAAGGATCGGTGCTTGGGGCAATGACATTGCTATTGTTATATATATATATATAGATAGATAGATAGATAGATAGATAGATAGAGATATATATAATGACATTAGAGCTTCCCCTGTGCAGCCAAAGCCAGGATACAGTGGAATGCGTCTCAGAGGTCTCAAGGCAAAAGGAGGGCATTGGAACAATCCCCAGGACTGGTTGGATGAAGAAGAAGAAAGGGATTTGTTACGGAGTCTGCCTTCTACAGACAGTCACGCCTGAGAATGATGCACTGGCGAGGCGGGGGGGGGGGGGATGAAGAAGACCAGCTGGTGTGACTGGCAGAGTATTGGATCTCGAAATAATTGCATCTTCCCAAAATATGCCTGAGCCCCACGCACCGGGCAGGCACTGGTCCATGTGGGCCCATCGTGCGCTCTGCCTCTCTGCAGTCGGCTGTGTCAGAGAGCCAGAGTCCCAGAGGGACGGGAGGCTGAAATTAATTGTTTAAAAGCCACTGGCCTTTCCCAGCAAGCGAGCAAATGGAACCTCACAAAAGCAGCACTGTTCCATTTTATTGGATTGAAAACAGATGCTCGGCTGCTGCAAGTTGAGCTCCTCCTGACGCTGTCAAGGGATGGGGTGGGGGGCTGCGGATGGGGGCTGGCATGGCGGGTGGAGGAGGAGGAGGAGGAGGAGGAGGAAGGGGGAGAGAACATGTCAACACACAACACACCAGACTCCAGTGGGAATTCCAAATTTTACTGGTTTTCTCTGCCAGACTTCTGGGGCTGCTGGGATCACGAACAGAGCCTACGGACATTCTCCTTGGCTCAACCAATTTTTAAAGGAGGGTGTGCTGTGTGGCCACGCCTAAGGGGATCCTGATTGGCCCATGTCAAGGTTCCAAGGAAGGGGTGTGGCCTGAATTGGATTCGTTTTGTCTCAATGGGGCGGAATGAGAGCTCTTGTGCCCCATTCCTCTGCTCCACAGGGATCAAAGGTTGGTGGTCGCTACTGATAGGGCCATTCTGAAGGAAATCACCCCTGAGTGCTCACTGGAAGGACAGATCGTGAAGCTGAGGCTCCAATACTTTGGCCACCTCATGAGAAGAGAAGACTCCCTGGAAAAGACCCTGATGTTGGGAAAGATGGAGGGCACAAGGAGAAGGGGACGACAGAGGACAAGATGGTTGGATACTGTTCTCAAAGCTACCAGCATGAGTTTGACCAAACTGCAGGAGGCAGTGGAAGACAGAAGTGCCTGGCGTGCTCTGGTCCATGGAGTCACGCAGAGTCGGACACGACTAAACTACTAAACAACAACAACAACAACACTCCACTCTTCCAGGACACACCCAAGGGCCCTATCCACCATAGAGGGGAGACAAGGGAGATTTTCAGGTCTCAGCTCTCCAGGGGTCTTTCCGTTTCCCAGAATGTGTTTCCTTGCTACAGTAGGTCCTGCCAGACACAGAGACCTACTAGTCCCACTCAAGGCTCCAAGACTCTGCAAGCCCAGAGGTGTTACACCCATCTTTGCAGAGCAATATTAGACTGACTAATGCAGCCTTGTCATATTACAGACTTGCTGCTCGCCACATTGGACATATGCAGAAGCGGTGGTTGTTCTGGAATGACACGGAGGGGAGCTGCCTTTGCCAGGTTTTGGCCAAAGAAATCGGTTGCAGGGAAACCGGAACAGCAAGGAAATCTCTCAAGAGGACTAGGGCTGATGTGAAGCGTCACAGAAGTCTGAGAGTATGCACAACTCAGGAAGCAAGACAAGAACTTCATTGCCTGGTTCCAACAAGAACAGAGCAGCAACAGGAAACTCCTGCTTCCACCCAGGCACTATGGGTTCATCCACACTCCTGTTTGTCCTGTGATTTCTGGTCACGGGTTTGGGGAGGTTCTTTTTTTGTCCTGCCTTTTTCCCTGGGAAAACCCACCGTTTACCACTGAATTTGAGCAAACATCCGTCAGGTTTTCTGCAGATTGACATTTGTTCCAATTCAGCAGTAAACAGCAGGCTTTCCCAGGGAAAGTGCTGGACAAAAAAAGACATGGGTCCCAGAGGTTCTTGGACCCGTGACTGGAAGTCATGGGACAAACGAATGAAATCATCTAGTGACTAAACTATGTCATGACATTAGCCACGCGGGAAACCTACTGTATACAATACTCCTGGCCAAGCTTGCGCACTAGTCTGAGCTGTTGTAGTTCAAAACATATGAACATCACTAGGAAGCAGAAAGCTGGGTTGAGTCAACAAAAGCAAAAGCAAAAGGGGATAAAGGCAGGCCAATTGTGTGGAGTGAAGGATGTGTTCTGGCCCTCAGGCTCAAAAAGGGCCTCAAACCTGTTCACATTTAATGAGTTCTTTAGCTTGGTTTTATGCGCTTCAGACTAAAACGTGACACACACTCTCAGCTTAAGCAAATAAGAGATGCAATTTGATTAGACGTCATTGTTCTTTCTTGTCGGCTAATACAGGTCTTGTCACATTACAGAGTTTCAAAATGTTCATAAATATTATAGCTAGGGGGCCTGAGAAGCCGGAAGTGGCCCGGGCATCTCTAGACCCCTGAGAGCCGTGGTTGACCTGATTGGCCAGGTTAGAGCTGCTCCCTGATTGGCTCCCTGCCTCTCCTTGACCTGCTTGTTCAGGTCTCGTGTGCATTGGAAAGCCCCCAAAATGGCTTCCTTGAGTTGACTGGTCCATTTGCCACCTGCTGAGTTATGTCTCCTCATCCGCTTCTGGGCTCCTGAGATACATTACTGCTTGGCTGTGGAGAAAGCCTAGACAGGAGCCCAAGACGTAGCACGGACAGGGGGGCCCCAAGCAGCCGTTTCAGAGCAAAGTGGCTGTTGCAAACGTCAGGCGCACACTTGCTGAACAGCCCTAGGAGAGCGCTGACACAGAGCTGCTGCTTATCAGCTCCATTCCGCCTCGTAAAACCCCGGCACAGAGCTTCCTGAAATTTACTGGCTTGTTCTTCACACCCTCAGAATATATCCCTTAAAACTGTTGGAATGAGTGCTGATGTCAGCAAGTGAGACCTCTTGCTGCTAATGAGGCTCCGGGAAGAGGAGAAATTCATGAGTGACTTGGAGAAGCAAGGCCAGGGGAGCTCACACTGTATCTATGGGCATGCACAGCCCGAGAAAGCACGCGGAGCCGGCCCTAGCGCTCCCCCCTCCCTTGGCTGGAGCATCGGTTATGGCACAGAACCACAGAACCAGCCCCTTCCAAGTCCTTCCCATCAAGACTTGCTCACCTCCGCTCCTCCACTGACCCTTAAAGGAGTTCTCACATGTTGACATGGGTTCAAAGGCTCGGGGCACAATGCTGAGAATTTTTTCAGGTCTCTTGGTGAAAGAGTGGGTGGCTAGTCCTCATGGAATGCCAGGAAAGCTTCACATTATGTAGCACTGGGCAGTGAGGGGGAATTGTGGGTGGAATTTTCTTTTTTTTAAAAAAGTTTTTTTTATTCAAAATTAAAACAAGACATATTATCCAAAAACATATCATCCTTGTTTCCCCCCCATTTTTCCTCCCTCCCCCACCCTCTCACATAAAACCCACCTGCCCCCACCCTCCGACTTCCCTAAGTTCCAGTCTTTGGTTTCTCTGAGACTGCTGTTTTCTGCACGTTACAAAGTTGTATAGATCCTCAAACTATTTAGCTGATTATTATCAATAAAAAGTTTGTGAATGTTTATTCAAAACCTGCCAAGGAGTCCAGTTCACTTTGTTGCGTCTTCAGATACTTTGTAAAGGGTTCCCATTTATCCTTAAAGTCACAGTTATCCTTGTCCCATAGCTTATATGTCAGTTTTGCCAGTTCTGCATAGTCCGTCAATTTTTCTTGCCATGATTCTTCAGTTGGGGTTTCTTCAGTCTTCCATCCTTGTGCTACCAGAACTCTTGCGGCTGTTGTCGCATACATGAAGATGTTTTTCAACTTTTTTGGCAGGTCTTTCCCTACAATCCCCAACAAAAATGCCTCGGGTTTTTAAAAAAATGTTCAATGGAACATTTTCTTCAATTCATTGTATATCATTTCCCAAAATTTTTAATTACGTTACAATCCCACCACATATGATGAAATGTTCCTTCCTTTTCCTTACACTTCCAACATATATTTGAACTAGTTTTGTACATTTTCCCTAACTGCACTGGTGTTGTGTACCATCTACGTGTGGGTGGAATTTTCAATGTTGAGGGTTAGGAGGACTTTCAGATTTTGCTTCCCTTCGCTCTGGGCAGTCTTGCAGTTTTGCTTAATTTATGTTCAGTGCAGGTTAGGGTTTGTGGTTTTTCTCCCTTCCAGTCAGTGGAGATGCTTCTGCTGTCACACCAAACTGACTGCAGCCTTATGTGCTCTGTGCATTCTATGACCTTGTTCCCTGGCCTGATGCTTCTGGGTCATATGTACTCGACTCAGAGTAAGCGGGTCTGAGCTATACAATCAGCAGGCCCACACCATGCAGCTCTTCCTGGGTTGTCCTATTTCAGACATGCGGAGATTACATATTTAAATGACCCACTTCCTTTTCATAGAATCATAGAGCTGTAGAGTAGGAAAGGACCCCAAGTGTGGTGTAGTGGTTAAGAGTGGTAGACTCGTAATCTGGTGAACCGGGTTTGAGTCTCCGCTCCTCCACATGCAGCTGCTGGGTGACCTTGGACTAGTCATACTTCTCTGAAGTCTCTCAGCCCCACTCACCCCACAGAGTTGTTGTGGGGGAGGAAGGGAAAGGAGAATGTTAGCCGCTTTGAGACTCCTTCGGGTAGTGATAAGGCGGGGTATCAAATCCAAACTCTTCTTCATCATCATCATCTAGTCCCACCCCCTGCAAAGCAGGAATCTCAACTAAAGCATCCATGACTAACAGCCATCCAACCTCTGCTTAAAAACCTTCAAGGAAGGAGAGTCCACAACCTCATAATCCACATAGAATGGTAGCCTGAGAGACAGATTCTACCATGGTATTTCCCCCCAACATGCTAATTCACTGGGTTGAGCTACTTCAGACATGGAGATGTCACATATTTAAACGGCCCACTATATTTAAAGCAACAACAACAACCCTGTACACAGAAAGCTAGCCTGAGAGGATTTGACCAGAGCTTTCTTCCTGACATGCTAATTTTCTATGTGCAAGGAAGGTTTCCCCCTCCCCAAGTGGGAACATTCAAGCAAGCAATTCCCCACATGCTCTTTGAAGTGGTGTAGTCCAGGAAGAGCTGCACCTTGTGATTCTCCCGATCATGTTGTTCATCAGCTCCATTATTAGGGTAGTTTTGGGCTCATGGCTTCTTTCCCCTTGATTCTCCATTAAGATGGTCTCTACAGTGTCGCATCCAGCCTACCAGTTCTTATTGGTCTGGAAGTGACAGCATCCAGTCAAGCCTATAGAAGCGTTATATATCTACGTGTCTGTTCCCTCCCCACCCACATTTATTTATTTATTGCACCTACTGACTCTGGCATTGGTTTATGTAGCGGGTAGACTTTCCCCCTCAAACCGTAAGAAAGCAAAGGGAAGCCTTTGGCATCCTATTTAGGAATACTTCTTCCTCCTTCCAGTCTTATCTCTGTCACTCAACGCACTGCAATTCACAAATCAATGCATGGTTTTCCCTTCCCCATAACAATATATATATATATATATATATCTGCAAATCCTTTCCCAGTGTCCCTTCCTGTTCCATCCAGGACTCTGCATGAGCTGCCTCCCCCTCCGCCTCCATCTTTGACGTGTAACAATAGCCCCAAAATGCCTTTTGTGGTCTAAGTATAGACACGCGCCTCTCAAAGCAGACCCATCTTCAAAGTACTCCGGCATCGGGCGAGCAGAACAGCTGACCTCCCCTCTGTGACCTCCCTAACCCAGCCTGCCTTCAAAACGTTTTAATAACTTTTTGCTCTACCCACAGCAAAGCGCTGGGATCCTGCGAGCGGGTGCTCCCCCACAGCTCTCTGAAAGATCCCGACAGCCACAATTGAGGCAGCGCAAAAGGAGCGGGTGCCCTTCTTTCTTTCTTTCCCTTTCAGAAGAGAATTGCCTGATGGCGACTGGCACAATAACATATCTGGGCATCTCAATCCTGAGTTTTCCTTCTGTGTCTGAGAGCTCCCTGCAATTCTGTGCTGGGAAACAATAATGAAAGCCCACCATTCAGTTTGCTGCCCCACAGATCTCTACAGCAGGTGCCGAAAGAGACCATCAGGCTGTGAACCAGTTGCTGCATTCAGCACAATTCAAGAAGAATAAATTCAAATGTACCATTGTAGGCATGATTTCTACCCCTTTCTTCCCTGTGATTATTTGATGTCAAAAGGTGGAGCCATAGAGGTAGAATGTACCAAGAAGAGCTCTCCATCTCGGGATGGGGAGAACTGAAAAACATACAGTTTCTTGGTTATAAAAATTGCTACACACCACCCTTGGCATCAGTATTGTACACCACCCCAAATCTCCAAGCCATGAAAAGCTCCAGGGGTTACAGAACTTACCCAGGGTTTGGTTTCCTTGGAATAAATGTCAGCGAAGACTATGGTGTCTTTAGGATTTTATTGTTAGCATCCATCTCGAGAGACAGTGGGGTGTGCCTCTGGGAGTGAAGTCTGTCAGTTTGCATTTCTTAGTACAGAAAGTATTGATCTGATGTGTAGAGATCTTTCCTATTCTGCTTAATTCAAGAGGCTTCTGGAAGCTTCTCTGTGTGAAAGAAACAAGCAGAAGGTTCGTGATGTTTGGGTTATTCCTTCTGGGAAGCTGAGTACAGCTGGTGTAAACTGATTTTGTTACCTCTTCTGTCAAGGTCATGGTGACTATAATAATAGGTAACCAAACAATTAAACCCCTGTGTTGCAAACAATTATCAGAAATAGCCAAGGCAACACGATGACCAAGTACAACAATACAATGTCACTATAAACTCTGTTTATTTGGTTTTGCAGAGAGTGCATATTTCATATATTTCATACTGCTCAAGGTTCTGTATAGGTCATATAAAGAGTTTATGGTGACATCATATTGTTGTACTTGGTCATCGTGTTGCCTTGGATATTTCTGACTATAATAATAGGCCAGAAGGAGCCTGTGCTTCACTTTCTTTCTCTTTCTTTTCCTTTTCCTTCTGGTGTGGTGTTCTGCACATAGTATGCTTAGTGTTAAGGTTTAGACTTCTTATAAGTTATTGTAAGTTTAAGTGAAGTCTGCTGCAACTGGATTTCTTATGGACAGTGCCAATCCAGAATGTATTGGATTTGTGACCATTATGCTCATTTGCCTTCAGTAGCAGTAAAGCTCCGCTGGATGAAATATGAATTGCCTCTGGTCTATTTTTTGGGAATCTTGCAATGTGTTTAAGTTGTTACTCTGCAAACTATACATTGGAATCTGCTCTGGATCAATACTGAGTAGACTTTCAATGACAAAGTCAACTGAGGAGGAGGAGGGGCTGGCCGCCCCAGAGTCTCCTCGGAGTAGGAGGAAGTGTAGAGTACAGGAGCAACGTCAGCCCAGCAGGAGGTGGGGCAATCAGTGGAAGATATCCTGCTGGCGTAGACAACATCATCCAGTGGAGCCAACTGTTTCATCTGGTGAGGATTGAGCTGGGAGAGCTCGGACTGCAGCTACTGTGTAATTATTAAATAAATCTAAGAGCAATAAACCTGCCAGTGTGTTGTGTCTTGGTGTGAGAGAGACATTGTAAATCCTGACAACAGCTTTGGATCCAGCACAGAGTAAGCATGTCACTGCGTCTTCAAATCCCAGCTCAGCTCTCATGCTCACCACACTGGCTATTGTTCTCCTACCTAGCAGCTAGGTGAGGGGTGGTGGTGATGGAGAAAGGCCCATCCGCCTGGAGGGCACCATCACTTGGATGCAGGTCTTGCAACCCAACTCATTCTTTTGGGATGCTGATGAGGACACTTAAGTGGCCAGCTAAGGACATTGCCTTACAAAGAAACTAGTCTCACTGTCTCACTAGTTCAGCAGCCTCCTCACTTGGATTATAACCTTCACCAGGTACAGGACCCCAAGAGTTGGAAGTGACTCAGGGCATCCTTGACATACAGTACTTTTGTAGTATGGCTGCCATACGTCCAGAAAAAATAGTTAAGAAACTTCATGAGACATAGGAAGCTGCCTTATATATGTCAGGCCATTGGTCAATCTAGCTCAGCGCTGTCAACCATGACTGCCAGTAGCTTTCCAGGCTTTGAGGTGTAATTAGGGATGGGAGAGGAATTTGTTTTGGTTTAGATTTGAATGTGGATATACCAACTTCACAGACTCCCAAACAATATATGAACTGAAACTCAGTTATTCTTTAAAATCTGCTTTTCTCCACACACAAAAATTATGTGCTTATCTAACCAAATAATGTGTTCCAAAAAATGGGTACATGTAAGCAGAAAGCATGCAAACAAAAATGCAGATATTGCCTTCAAAAATTGCCTGCAAAAATGTGTACACCAAGCAAAATTGCATACAAAAATGAGTTTATTAGGAGAAATTTGCATTAAAATGTTGATGAATGTCCATGATGCCTTTCCAAATCAATTTTTTTAAATATGGTCAATGGCCAGCATTCAGAGAAAATAAAATTGCAAACTGATGCAGGAATGCAAAGAACTCAAGCTAAGGCTGGAAATATGCAAACCTGAGAGAAAACCGAGCTGATTTATTCATCCATCTCTAAACAGGATTATTTCTCAGCCTTACCTGGAGACACCAGGGACTGAGCCTGGGACCTTTCCCTTGTAAAGCATACGTCCTGTCACTGAGCTATGAACCTTCCAGGATAGGGAAGCCTTCCAGAAATGTTGGACTACAACTCCCAAATTCTCTGTTCCTTGACAATGCTGGCTGTGACTGGTGAAAATGGGACCCTGGGAGGAGAGGAGGGAAGTTCTGTTGCAAAAGCAGTAATCGGCTGCATTAGTAGAACAGGAGCATTGGCTATGACCCAGTGAAATACCGGTAATCCAAATATAGATAAGATCAGCAGTTTTGAAAACAAATACACATAATAAAACTACATGTTTCATTATTGTAAGTCGGCCAGAGATCTGCGTCTGATCTTTGAGAATCCTGGATCAAAACGACCCGATCCACCCAACCAAACAGACCATTTTGCAAATCACAATGTTGTGGTCCGCTACCATTTGACATGAAATTACACAGTTCTTTGCTCTTTAGCTATTAAAATATACCACCACCCCCCCCCCATGGAAACATAGCAATTTAAAGCGTTTCAGTCTTGCAAACTCATAAAACTCTGATTTTTTTTTGTTACAAGCACACAATACAATTGTTGGCAAACGTAGACAGACGACTTGTAAAGCTTGCCATATTCAAGGAACGTTAAAGGAATATTCAATATCCTGAACCATGCATAGAAGTACATATTTGGAGAGGAACGTGGAGAGGAAAACCGAGGGCAAATGTGGGGAAACAATGGAATGAAGTAGCAGGAAAACCATTGAGAAAATGAAGAAGAGCGAAAGGAGAAGGATTCATAATAATAATAATAATTTATTTTTTATACCCCCACCCATCTGGTTGGATTTCCCCAGCCACTCTGGGCGGCTTTCAACTGAATATTAAAAACAATATAGCATCAGACATTAAAAACTTCCCTAAACAGGGCCGCCTTCAGTTGTCTTTTTAAAGTCAGATAGCTGTTTATTTCTTTGACATCTGCTGGGAGGGTGTGCCACAGGGCAGGCACCACTACTGAGAAGGCCCTCTGCCTGGTTCCCTGTAACCTCACTTCTTGCAGCGAGGGAACCACCAGAAGGCCCTCAGCGCTGGACCTCAGTGGACAATGGGGGTGGAGACGCTCCTTCATGTATACAGGACCAAGGCCATTTAGGGCTTTAAAGGTCAGTACCAACAGTTTGAATTGTGCTCAGAAACGTACTGGGAGCCAATGAAGATCTTTCAGGACCGGTGTTATATGGTCTCGGCAGCCACTCCCAGTCACCAGTCTAGCTGCTGCATTCTGGATTAATTGCAGTTTCCAGGACACCTTCAAAGGTAGCCCCACGTAGAGCACATTGCAGTAGTCCAAGCGGAAGATAACTAGAGCATGCACCACTCTGGTGAGACAGTCTGTGGGCAGGTAGGGTCTCAGCCTGTGTACCAGGTGGAGCTGGTAGACAGCTGCCCTGGACACAGAATTAACCTGCACCTCCATGGACAGCTGTGAGTCCAGAATGACATCCCTGGTAAGTTCATGGTAAGTTGCCCAACCAAGAATTCTAGAAAACTGTATGAGGACATGACCTGGGGGGCCAAGTAGTGTGTATTTGTGGTACATCTCCCTGGCAAAAACAACAACAACAACACACTCTTAAGAACATAAGAAGAGGCTGCTAGAACAGACCAATGGCCCATTTAGTCTAGCATCCTGTTCTCACAGTGGCCAACTAGATGCCAGTGGGTGCATTAGAACATAAGAAGAGCCTGCTGGATCAGGCCAATGACCCATCTAATCCATCTCCCGCAGTGGCCAGTCAGATGCCTGTAAAAGCAGGATCCGAGCACAAGAGCAACTCTCCCCTCCTGCGGTTTCCAGAAACTGCTATTCAGAAGCATGGCCGCCCCCAACCGTAGAAGGCAGAGTGTAGCCATTGTGGCTAGTAGCTGTCAATAGCCCTCTCCTCCTCCATGAATTTGTCTCAACCCTCTTTTAAAGCCATCTAGTTTGGTGGCCACCCCTCCCTCCTGTGGGAGCAAATTCCATCGCTTCACTATGCGTTTCATACAGGGGTGAACAACAGTGCTCATTTGAGGGCTCTGAAGTAACAAACATTGCGCTCTTGTGCTCATGTTTTGCTCCCTGTTTTCCCACAGGCATCTGGGCATAGCTGTCAACCGTCCCTTATTTGGCTGGAAAGTCCCTTATCCCAGCTCTGTGTCCCGCTGCTGTCCCTTACTGATGATGTCCCTTAAATTTCCCGGGTTTCAAAGGAAGAAGCTCCTCTCCTTCCCTCCCTGCCGGCCAGGGAAGAGGGAGGCTCCAGCTGTGTTGCTTGGCTGCATTGCTCACCCAATAAGGAGTCTAAGAACAACTGGGGGGTGGAGCTTGCATGCCTTGTGCCGATCAAATCGGCCGCGTTGCCTCGGGACTCGCCTTGGCTCAGTGCTTCCCAGCGGAGAGGTGACGGTGGTTTCCCTTGCTGCATCCCCTTTGCCGGGTTGCTGCGCTGTGGGAACCACCGCTTGAGGCTTTGTTTGGCTGCTGGCTGGGCTTTCTGCCTTTGGCTCGGAGGGGCTCAGAAGTCGAACATACCTGTGCTGTGAAAATCCCTTATTTTGGCTGCTGATCCTTTATTTTCGAGGCTGCTGGTCCCTTATTTTCAAATCTGTAAGTTGACAGCTATATATCTGGGTGGGTCCTGTTGGACTAGATGGGCCATTGGCCCGATCCAGCAAAACTATGCTTATGTTTATTATTATTGTTATTGTTATTATTGTTATTATTTATGCATTTTGCCCAACCAGGCAGATAATGTTTTATCTGATGTTCGTTTCCAATCCATTGTATTTTGTTGGATATTGTGGTTTCATGACAACATTTCAATTGTGGAAAACTGCCTTGAGTGATGTGTATGCATTTGAAGACCTACTTGAATTCATTTTTTTTCTGCCACTGTTCTCTCATCCTTTCCTGGCATGATTATTTCCTGTGTTTCATTTTACTTCTTTGTCACCGTCATTTACTCCATTCTGCTCTCAAATCCACTGCCCATTTGTTTTCATTTTCCTTTAATCTCCTTTAACTCCACATTTCTCTTTTGCTACAATCCCTTCAGTGGTTTCTGTTTCCATATTGGATCCAAGTGCAGTCAATACTTCCTGTTTTTAAGTAACTCTGCACTAGAATTGAACTGGTTATGCAACTTGAGTATATACCACAGATCAGGAGAAATACCACAAGGGCCAAGAGGACACCATCAGCTGCGAAAAAGGCAATTTTGATGCTGGGGATCATTAGGAAAGCAACTGACAACAAAACTGCCAATATCATACTAGCTATAAAGTCCTGCGATGAAGGCAGTATGTATGCTTCTGACTACCACTAAATCACAGGTGGGGAGAATACTGTTTTGCTCATATCCTCCTTTTTTAGTTTCCTACAGGCATCTTGTCAGCCACTGTGAGAACAGAATGCTGGACTAGACGGACCCTTGGCCTGATCTCACAGGCTTTTCTTATGGCATTTTTAATTAAATTGTTTGCCTGTTATGAAAAGCATCCACATTCTCTTTTGGCAACTTTATTCCACATTATCAAAAAACAGATTATGTGAACATTAGAGAATAGCAGTTAAGAGAGAGGGCAGGAAGTACTATCGTCATTCTGAATTGGCTATGTAACATAATCACACGGCCAGATCTGATTGGCTGCATTGTGTTGATATACCAGCATGCTAGTAGCATTAAAAAAATAAAAAATAAAAATAGTATGAAAGCTAGGTCTGAGAGGCATAAAACATGGCTCCCCAATGCACAAAATCTGGGCACGAGCTTTTCAGATGATATTTTGGGTCCCCTGAAAACCCCCTTTATGTCAGGATGTCCACTTTGTGAACACTTGATGAAACCCTACTCTTACTTCTGTACATAGAATCGTAGAATTGTAGAGTTGGAAGGGACCATGAGGGTCATCTAATCCAACCCCATATTTTGCCCAATTCGAATCATTCCATCTTTCACATTTCACTTTCTTTCCTTTTCATCAAGAAAATAGCATAAGCAAAGTCATCTTTTTTTGACAAACCCTTTGATAACTCCCTCATGCCTCCTTTCCCTTTCCCTGCAACTCACTGCACTCCCAATAAACGCAAAGTATTTGAAATATTTTCATTCCCGCCCCCCTTTTGCAATATTGTTTTCAAATTATATGCCTCTCTGAGGCTGTGGAGAGATGGCAGGATAGCAAGCTAAAGAAAATACAGGAGAAGACAGGCATGGAGGTTGGGTTTTGGGTTTTTGTTATTTTTTAGCCACAGAGCATTCTTATTTTGAGACAAGCTTTCTCCCAGTTTTGCCATTTCCCCAACAGGCATATGTTTTAGCAGACAGCCAGTCTTGCTTTATTTCTAAGGAAGGGAAGTCCCCCCGCCCCGCTTTTTACAAAAAAATTTAAGTGCTGCATGAATATTCATAAATAGGTTTATCATTCACCATTATTTTGTTGTTGTTTTTTTTAAAAAAAATCCACAGCTCTGGAGATCAGTGTGTGTGTGTAAAGAGTGTTCGTTTCATCAGAGGATATCTTCAAATATCATAAGGGCTGTCACGTGGAAGAGGGAGCATGCTTGTTTTCTCCTGCTCTGGAGGGTGGGACTCGAACCAATGGCTTCAAGTTACAAGAAATGAGATCCCAACTAAACCTCAGGAAGAACTTTCCGACAGTATGAGGTGTTCGACAGTGGAACAGATTCCCAGGAGATGTGGTGGACTCTCCTTCCTTGGAGGCTTTTAAGCAGAGGTTGGGTGACCATCTGTCATGGATGCTTTAGCTGAGATCCTTGCATTTCAGGGGGGTTGGACTAGATGACCCTTGGATCCCTTCCAACTCTAAGATTCTATGATTCTAAGAGGGCATCAACCAATAGGTAGAACCTCAAGAGGCAGGGCTTCCCTGTTTGAATTTCACTACAGCAGCCAAAAACTAGCACAGTCATTTTTAAACTAGAATGAAGCAGCAACTACACAGAGGCCTTTAGAGCTGGCACACACTGATGACATCATTAGAATGTGCTGCATGTGGGATGTGAAACACAAGAGCAGTCAAGTACAACATTCCTAGAGTGAACATGTTTACACATGGGGAGGAATGTTTGTCCAGCCAGCAGGTAAACTTCCTGTTTCCTTCTGGGCTGGGACAGACTTCCTCTGCATGTGACTAGAGGTGGGCGTGGCCTCACCTGTGCAGGTAATGACAAAAGCACAGGGCAGGGCAGCCATCTCTGTCTCTTTGACTACTTTCATCGAAGAAGCAACATCTGCTTAGCCAAAGATGCTCCCTTGGCCTCCAGCCAAAAGAGGACAAAGGGATTGTCTCCATATGAGATAGTTTCCAGGTGTATGTTACTTTTCTAAGCTAAGTCTGCCTTCTGGGATCCGACTGTGAACAGAATGTGAGTAAACTCTTTTTATATTTTTATAGAAGACTGTGTTGTGTCTTATCTTTTATAAGGGAATAATGGAAAAATACCAGAACAGTTATTATAGAGGCTTTAGCGAGCCTGACCAAACGCATCCGCTGTGAGTTTAAAAGGGGGAATGTTACTCTGCAAAATTGTGAACTTGTTAGCACAAGTTGGAAAGGCTATAATCAAACAATATATCCTCTCCTGCATCCCTGAACATCCCCACACTGCATTAGAGGCTTTCCATCAAGGACTGGAAGCTAAACCTTTGAGCTCCCAAGGAGAACCCACTGCCAACACCTGCCCTAGACTCTCCCATTAAATAAAACCCTCCCTCCCTACAGAACTCCTTTGCAATGGTGGTTTTGCTGCCATAATCGTTTGCTGCAGTGGCCCTGATGGAATATGCATTGCGGGCAATTTAAACTGCCTCTCCTGAGCGTTGCTCAAAATGTGTCACTGTCCACCACCAAGTAAGCTCAAGAGTGACCATGGAAAGAGAAGGAGGCATAACAGACTTTGCCCAGTTCCCTCCTCAGAACTGGAGCTGAATCAGCTTCCAAAATTAACTCGGAGAGCAATTTTGGGTGGAATTTAGTGATAACGTTACACAGCCTTGCAATCCTTCAGGGAAGGAAAACACCCAAAGACTCAGCATCCTAGCTAAGGCTACAGTGCCAGATGCAGAAAGGATGGAAACAATCACAAAGCCCACAAGTTGCCAAGACCAAAATCATCAGAGAGCTAATGTTTAAAGCTTCTCATGGATTGTTTAGGAAATTCTGTTGCTCAAACGCTGTCTGACATTCCGGGGTCACCAGAAACCTACGTTCTGCCAGCAGAGGCCATAACGACTTAATAAGTTTGGGAAAGGACTTTAGGTTAGTAGTACATCCTCTGTCATGCATGAAGAAGGTTCCTGAGGTCTCCAGGTACAGCTGAGAAAAGCTCTTGTCTGAAACTCCAGAGCGTGGCTGCCATTCAGAGTAGACAATACTAAATGGACTAGTAGTCTGGCTCCGGATAGAGCAATTTATTGTGTAACACAACACCATGAAGGGTTTGGCTTGTGAAAATGAGCATAGCTTCCTGGCAGAGCATCTGCTTTCCATGCAGAAGGTCTCACAAGGAATCTAAGACCCTACCTGCCTGTGGACTGTCTCGCCAGAGTGGTGCATGCTGTAGGTATCTCCCACTTGGACTACTGCAATGCGCTCTACGTGGGGCTACCTTTGAAGGTGGCCCGGAAACTGCAATTAATCCAGAATGCGGCAGCTAGACTGGTGACTGGGAGTGGCCGCCGGGACCACATAACACCGGTCCTGAGAGATCTGCATTGGCTCCCAGTACATTTCCGAGCACAATTGAAAGTGTTGGTGCTGACCTTTAAAGCCCTAAACGGCCTCGGTCCTGTATACCTGAAGGAGCGTCTCCACCCCATTGTTCAGCCCAGACACTGAGCTCCAGCGCCGAGGGCCTTCTAGCAGTTCCCTCATTGCAAGAAGTGCGGTTACAGGGAACCAGACAGAGGGCCTTCTCGGTAGTGGTGCCCGCCCTGTGGAACGCCCTCCCTTCAGATGTGAAGGAAATAAGCAGCTATCCTATCTTTAAAAGACATCTGAAGGCAGCCCTGTTCAGGGAAGTTTTTAATATTTAACGCTGAATGTTTTTAACACTTGTTTGGGAGCTGCCCAGAGTGGCTGGGGAAACTCAGCCAGATGGGCGGGGTATAAATAAATAAATAAATATCTTCACCATCTCCAGGTTGGGCTGGGAATGCCCCTGGTCTAAAACCCTTGATGTCTGCTTCTGCCTGTCAGTATAGATAACACTGAGCTAGAGGAATCATCAAATCATAGAACTGTAGAGTTAGAAGGAACCCCAAGGGCATCTAGTCCAACCCCCTCAAATGCAGGACTCTTTTTCCCAACATGGGGCTTGAACCCACAACCCTAAGAGTTTCATGCTCTATCGACTGAGCAATCTAAGAGTTGGAGCCTGCTTGTTTTAATGTCAATGGTCTGACAGCTTAAGACACCTTCCTATGCTCTTGCATTTGATGGAAAAGCTTTAATGTACCTTGATAACTCTTTGTGGCTTGATTTGAGGCTGTTTTTCTTTGGCAAAGAAGGCCAATTGTTCAGTTCTTAATGCGGTATATAAGAATTTGGTGACATCATGTTCTAGTTCCTTGGAAGAACCAGGGCCAAGCTGTTTTTAGGAGATATGGCCACACAAAGAGGCCCGGCCATTCCGAAGGAAGCTATTTCTTTACTTTATGTTTCATATCTCTAATGTGTCTTCTTGTTCAATTAGACTCAAACATCTTTTGAGCTTCCGCTAAAATTTAAGCAGAAAGGAACATATTTCTGTTCTGGGCATTTGGGGGCCTGGGATAAGAATGGTTTATACAAATTGGCATTCTGTGGAAACTCTTTTATTGGTCTGAAGAGCGGAGGGCCAAAACCACATGACTTTTTAAAGATACATAAGATGAATGGGTTGACAGGGCTGCATTTTCTCAGTCTGCTATATCCGAGCTCCAAACTAGTTTGGTAGATTACTTTCAGGACACGGGGAGTCACAATGGGAGAGCATACCCGAGACTCCTTTGGTGGTCCCAAACTGCAAAGGGTTTAAGGTCATGTTGATGTCAGTTGTATTAGTAGCAGCTGTGCAATGCTGATGACACGCTCTCACTTGCAAGTCATCCCTGATAATATTTGCAAATATGTGATGTGAGGACAACATGAGCACAAGGACCTTAATATCTCTAGGATCCCACATGAACCTGACTGGGCAACGAGATTGCCCTCAAAGACCTGTTCTGAGCCTTCTTGCTAGTTCAGGAATAGGACACCTCAGGCCTGGGGATGAAATGCACTCCTCCTCTATTTGACACATATACACACACCCCGCCAAGTCCCCCATGACCATCCCATGAAGCTGAACATATAAAAGAAAGTACAGTACTTATTCACGCAGTGCAGAGTTAAACTATGGAACTCAATCTGGATGGCTTAAAAAATAGAATTAAACAAATTCCTGGAGGAGAGGGTTATTGATGGCTACTAGCCACAATGGTTATGCTTGTGTCTCCACATATGGAGGTAATAATAATAATAATAATAATAATAATAATTTATTTGTACCCAAGCCATCTGAATGGGTTGCCCCAGTCACTCTTCCAACATATATAAAAACATAATGAAACACTGAACATTAAAAAGCTTCCCTATAAAGGACTGCTTTCAGATATCTTCTATGGTTGTACAGTTCATCATCTCCTTGACATCTGATGGGAGGGCGTTCCATAGGCCCTCTACCTGGTTCCCTGTAGCTTCACTTTTTTCAATGAGGGAACCACCAGAAGGTTCTCGGAGCTGGACCTCACTGTATACCTTCAGGTATACAGGGTTGAGGCCATTTAGGGCTTTCAAAGGCCAGCACCAACACTTTGAATTGTGCTCGTAAACGTACTTGGAGCCAATGCAGATCTCTCAGGACCCGTGTTACATGGTCCCAGCAGCCGCTCCCAGTCACCAGTCTAGCTGCAGCATTCTGGATTAGTTGTAATGCTTCAGAATGCCCATTGCTGGACACCACAGGGAATTAGAGTGATCTTGTGCTCAAATCCTGCTTCCTGGTTTCCCATGGGCATCTGCTCAGCCACCGTGAGAACACTGGCCCGATCCAGGAAACTCTTCTTATATTCTTTGGACACCCAGGCTCTTTAGGTCTTTGGAAAGCCGGAGATGTTTCTCCTGCTACATTGCATAACGAAGCTAGGAAGCCTGCACTCTTCCCAGTGCCTGCTATTGTGACTGATTACTGTGCTTATCCTGTGTACATTTTCTGCTTTGACTAGAAGCATCACATATTGTACCTCTTACATTTCATGGCTCCTTGCCCCCACTATGTATCCTCCCCCCGCCCCCGCCTCACTTTGCATCCACTTGTATGCACACACATATCTCTGCCAACTGAGGATCTGATGAAGTGGGCTCTCATCTATGAATGTTTATGCCGCAATAAATCTGGAAGTCTTTAAGGTGCCGTAAGATGCTCTGTTGTTCTTGGAGCTCTAGATGTTATGGCCAGCACTGTGAATCAGCCCTGGAAAGTAACTGCTACGGTTTCTTCGGTGCAGAAGGTTCCGTGTCCTCTCTGACTTGCCTGCCAGCTGCCGCCCCTCAATGCTTTTGGAAGCAGGAGTCTAGAGGGAGGGAGCTTGCAAGGGTACGGAGGGGAGACTCATCAATGCCATATTAAGCAAGAGAACCGCAGAGTTCAAATTAATGCAATCCTCTTTCGGCCAGTCCCAGTCATATGGGAGCAAGCTTCATCGAGCATTTTAATCAACTCAAAAGGCAATTTGCTCAGCCCTCTGTTTATAACCTTGACAAGCGGGCAGGTTATTTTTAAGCACATTGACAAATGCGGGAAGCGAGTGCTGGCTCCTCCCCAACAGTCCCCAGGCTGTGTCTAAAGGGGAGCGATGCCATTCACTGCTTGGTATAAACACACGTCGTATCGAACCAGGTAACCAGTCTCCTGGAAACTCATGAACCGGGAAAATATGGTCTAAACACTGAAGGAGGTCATGGATTTTCATTTTGGGTAAGGAGGTAGGGAGAGAAACAAGTGCATACCCAAACCAAAGGCTAAACTCATCAACAGAGGGGGAAATGGTGTGGACTGTTCGATTGCAGCTCTGGATGAATTAATCCAGAATGTCTGCCATGGCAAGAATTCATCCTCATAACCTGGATTAGAAATAGGCATTCAGCTCAAAGACGTGCTGCCAGACCTCAGCCATCTGCACTGACCTGTCCAGGATAAAAACGAGCTAACTAAGAGCATAGTTGCTTCATGACAACTGAAAGCTGAGCTACACAGCCAGCAGGATCATGTGGTGCAGCTCTTGCTGGACGGCAGCACTTCAGAACTTGGGAGTGTTTTGAGGACCAGATGTGGCCCTCCAGACCTCTCTGTCTGGCCCTCAAGACTCTCACTTAGCCACTCCCTTTCTCCAAGCCACATCCCCTCACTGGTCTGCCTCCGTCCCCTGCCTCAGTGCTGTTGCCTGGCTGGACTGCATCCTTGAACTGTTTTCACGATTCTTGTTTGCCTGGATGGATAATAGAGAGGTGGCTATGGTGTGTGTGTGTGTGTGTGTGTGTGTGTGTGTGTGTGTGTGTAGAAACCTCTGGCTTTTGCACAGCTGGAATGTAGTCCATTGTACAAAGATAAGAGTCATATCCTTTTGGCCTGTTCACTTTTGCCTCTGATCTCACGCACCATGTGGTCCTCGGAAGGCTCCCCGGTAGGAAATGTGCTCCTTGCATTGGACAAGATCCCTTATCCCAGTTCTAGACTGTCAGCTTCCTTCTTAAAACCTGGCATCCAGAACAGGATATGGTACTCCGGATGCAGTTCTGCCTGTCTTGCTGGATCAACTTTGCAAACCCGGTTAGGAAAGAGCTGGTGTTATTTCTGCCGTGTAGCAAAAAAACTGGTAATGGGGGTGGAAAGTGCAGTTCCCGTCTCCTCTGTGAAACCGGCCCTACAAAACGGCGCATTCCATTAGGTCACTTTACACGGTATGGGTAGCCAAGGAGGACTCAGAGGCAACTGGGCTGCCTGACAAAATGCAACCTGCCCTTATCCCCCGGCAACTGTCCCTGCCACGTTCCTAGAAGCAGCGTCGGCAACGAGAGCAACTGGGATGAATGGAAAGGTCCAGTTTCTGATAGTAATCTTTGACCGCCAAGTGTGCTTTTCCACGACGCGCCATGGATCTGATAAGGTTTTAGATTTTTGCCAGTCGGAATCTCATTAACCAAGTGAAAAAGGGCCGAACCTGAGCAATATGGCTGGAAAAGAGCGACCTGGAAACCTGAGACCACGGCCAGCTGTCTTTCTAAAGTGCTTTCCGTCGATTGGGTCCCAGGGTAATGTTTGCTTTGGCCCGCTGCTGCTCTGGGCTGCGAGAACAGCTGTTCAGATTTGCTGATGATATCACAATTAGCGGCAAATTGTTTAATACTTTCCCAGAGAGTAATGTTCATTCAGCCCTTTGTGATGGGAAGGGCCCTTTCTCTATCTCCCACACCCCGTCCAGGCCAATTAACAGAGCTCAGAACGACTCAGCTCTGCCCTGCAGGCTGGCAGGCTATTATCACTGCTTTACTGCTGCCATCAGAAGGGTCGTTGCGGAAGCAGAGTGCGCAGCTCCCCACGAGATGCTTCCGGCAGATTCAGTTGACGATCCACAGAAGCCCATTCATCCACCATGTACGGCAGGAGCAAGGAGCCTTTTTCACTCAGAGGGCCACAATGCCTGAAGTGCAACCTTCCAGGGGCCATGTTAGCAGTGGGCGGAGCCAGATGCAAAAAAAATGGGCAAGGCAACAAATAATAGAATTGTAGAGTTGGAAGGCACCACAAAGGCCATTGACTCTACCCCGCTGCAGTGCAGGAAGCTTTTGCCCAACATAGGACTCGAACTCACAACCCTGAGATTAAGAGACTTGTGATCTACTGACTGAGCTATCCTGTACAGTCTATCGTTGTGCAGTTGGCTACATTCCAGTCCTGCAAAGTCAGAGGTTTCTACACACACAATTTCCATCCTCCTTCCAGGCAGCAAGAGGCATTGTCATAGTTCAAGCATACATTTCAGCCATACAAAATCACTCCAGGAGGGTGCTGTGTATGGGAGGGGCTATGTCCTGGAGAGAATCCTGAGGCCCAAATACAGAGGCTTGGAGGGCCTCATTGGGCCCCTGGAGCTGAAATTACCCACCCAAGCTTGAGGACTCAGATCAGTGGCTTAGTTCCTCCTCAGAGCCATAGCTAGGTGATCTTGCGCCCCTTGCAGAACTGTCCAGATTGCGCCCCCTGGGCACTGACAAATTAGCTCTTCTTTCCGCCTCTCCTCCAAACCTCCCATTCAATTCACGCTCTATTAAAAACCTTTTCTTATGAGGCAATAATCAATATTTTTGTTTATAGACATATTTATGGACATATTTTAAAGCCAATTTTGCAACCCCCCTCACTTGCACCCCTGGCAGGGGCCCACCTCACCACCCCCTAACTACGGCCCTATTATACCTGAAAAACCATTGCTGGCTAGAGTGTCATTTTGCAAGGCATGGTCAGCACTCAGTAGGGTGGGAGACAGGGAGGCCAACAGTAGGTGGCGCCAGAGCCAATGACCGCCAGAGCAAACTACCGTATTTTTTGCACCATAACACTCACTTTTTTCCTCCTAAAAAGTAAGGGGAAATGTCTGTGCGTGTTATGGAGGGAATGCCTACGGGTGGCATGCCTACGGATTTTCCTCCTCTAAAAACTATATGCGTGTTATGGTCGGGTGCGTGTTATAGAGCGAAAAATACGGTAATTATCATTTTGTTCCCATCCTGCAGGCAGGCAGGTGGGGGCCGACTCAGGACAGACTGAGCTTGGTGGGGAAGTGCTACACTCAGCCTAATGGACTATCCTCTGCTTTCAGCACTGCTGTCTAGATCACCCTCTTCAACTGGACTTTTCTGGCTGTGATTGTTCCACCTTCGCACCATCTGCTGCCTTCTGATTCTGTGCTGGCTGCCATCACCAAGTGGTAATTTAAAGTAGCCTTGCTGGGGAAAGAAGCATAACCACCCACAGCTTTTGCAAGGTGGAGTTCCCCCTAGGACGGCTGTGTGTCCTACCTTACAGAAGACAACCCTCGACTCAAAGGCATCCTCGCCGTGTTTCTTAAACTTGGGCCCCAGGTTTTTTTAGACTACAACTCCCATCATCCCTCTGACCGCTGGTCCTCATAGCTAGGGATGGTGGGAGTTGCAGTCCATCAACAGCTGAGAACCAAAGTTTGAGAAATGTTAAGGAGGTGTCCAGTCCAACTCTGATTTAGAGGCACAAGAACCCAAAGGAGGAACCTGGGACTTGCTTGCCAGTAATTAGCACCTGGGCAGCGGACACACTCACAGCCAAGATGTATTGTACTGTACCTCTATTTAAATTATCATTATTCCTAAGAGTGGAATTTAACACAGTGCTACACAGATCGCTCCATCAGCACCATAATTTCTGCTTGTCTGGTGGAACAATCTGCCCTCATGTGCTGTTCTGGTGGTTCTCCTGATCCCTGCCCCCAGTTTAGGTGGACGCAGGAGGAGAGGGGAGCCCCACCACACTAGCATAAATCCTTGCATGGACTTCCTCTGGCAGGAGCCATCAGTTAAATTCTGCCCTGAGCTTTTAGCTTTTAGCAAAAGCAAACTTTGTGCAGAACTGTCCCTTCATTTTTTGGTGAGGCATCTCTAAATGCCCTCCCCTCCCCCTTCTGATCCCTCTGCCAACCACACCTCTGTCTATCTATAATGCAAACTGTTGCCTTGGTCCTGACAAGAAATTTAATTCAGAGTTGCAGAAAGGTGGAAAAAAGGATGGAACAGAAATGTCACCCTTAATTGGTTGAATATTTCCCTCTATTGCCTCTCTCTCAGCCCCTCCAGACTGATGTTTTGTAGTGGGCGGATACTGCATCATGTTCTTGATGCAGTAAGAGCACATTAGTGGTGAATTTATTCTGCTTTAATTTTCTCTGCGATGCTCACCCAACGCTACTGCGTTATTGCTGTCTGGAGGGGCTGTTGTGCAACAAAAGGGGAACAAAAATAAGGCAGGACATCTTTAGTGCAAATGGTTATGGGATTTCAAGAAGAGGTTACTGGATAGGCACTGATTGGAAATGAATCAGTGGGGCAGAGGATCTCCAGGGCTTCAGAATAAAGGATCTCTTGCAGTCCTACATGGAGATGTCAGGGGCTGAACCTCGGACTTCTGCACACGAAACAGATGTCCTGCTGTTGAGTGGTGGCCCTTCCCAAATAAAGACTTGCACACTCTTCAGTCATGTGCTCTTGGCAAGAAAGAGACAACAGCACTTTAAATGAGGTAGTAAGATAGGACAACACTTGGAGATTATATGGTGGCTTAGAAGAGGGAGGAATGTGCAGGTAAAGCAGCTAACACACCTGTTTTTCCAACTCTAGAAGCTTTAGCTGCCAGACTCTGCAGTGTATTGGTTAGAGGGTCAGCCTAGAATCCGGAAGACCAGGGTTCAAATCCTCACTCGGCCAAGAAGCTCCCTGGGTGAATGTGAGCCCGCCTCTCAACCTACTCTATCTCACAGAGCTGTTGTGAGGACAAATCATAGAATCGTAGAGTTGGAAGAGACCCAAGGGGTCATCTAGTCCAACCCCCTGCAATGCAGGAATCTCAGCTCAAGCATCCATGGCAGTTGGCCATCCAACCTCTGCTTCAAAACCTCCCAGGAAGGAGAGTCCAACACCTCCCAAGGTAGTCCGTTCCACCGTTGAACAGCTCTTACTGTCAGAAAGTTCTTCCTGGTGTTTAGTCAGAATCTTCTTTCTTGGAGCTTGAAGCCATTGGTGCGAGTCCTGCCCTCCGGAGCAGGAGAAAACAAGCTAACTCCCTCTTCCATGTGACAGCCCTTGGGATATTTGAAGATGGCTATCATATCTCCTCTTGGTCTCCTCAGTCTGCCCCAAATAAGATGGGGCAGAGCCATGCATGCCATCATGGACTCCTTGGGGGAACGGTGGGCTGGAAGCACAATGAAAGTTGGGATAGAAACATGATAGATGAATAAATAATAGTGTATATGTGTGTGCAGCGCGCACACTGGTATATTTGCACATGATGTGCTACATGCACGGACTGATTTATTTCGTCTTCGCGTTTCTCAATGAACTTTCCCCCAGTGTAAATAATAACAGGATTAAAGTTATTTTTAGGGTTGGCCAGCATCCTTGGAGTTCCCTCCCCTCCCCTCCACCCGCGTCGACTTGCTCCCCCATCATCACCCCTAATAACAGGCACATTGTTTGTAGTGTTTGACTTGGCAAGGCCCCAGGACCAGGGTTCACACGTTATTATTATGGAAGTCAATTTGCTTTGAGTGGGAGGGGTGGCAGGAGGCAGGGTGGGGTGTTGGGGGCTGGGGTGGAGAAACGAGACTCTGGGAAAGCCTCCAGCTCGGAATGACTGTGAGCTGTGCCGATTCTGGACCCTTCACCTCGCCGTTCTTGCCCCCCTCCCCGCTTGGGAAGCTTTGCCTTTGGCTCTTGCCCAGCGAGTAATGCAAGGATCAGAGTCAGATCCAAGGAAGAAGGAATCATTTGCTGCAGAACTGGCAGCTCTTGAAAAGAGCAGGGAGCCTCAAAGGGTTTCTCCTATTCACGTGGGGATTCGGATGGAGCCTGGATGCTGATGGCCAACGTATGCTTTGATCCTGGACTTGGGGCCCCTGTGGCTTTGAAGTTAAGACTTCTCACCCACCCGATTCCTCTCTGTGGATGGTTGTAATAATAACAAGCAACTTGCTTCTTTTAAGGGACCCCTACTGTCCCTCCCACTCAACCAGCACTAAATGGGGCCTGAGCAAACCCTAGCAAAGCCCTCTGCAGAAAGTTGGAAGTTTCACGGGAGAGAAGATGGCAGAGATGTGCCTGGAGCAGGACACAGACAATCGCTGGGGGTTTCTTGGAGGAAGCGTTGCTGGCTGTAGTGTGCATGCCCATCCCACATTCATCTCTGCTCATGACAACCGTCATGCTGGAACGGACCACATGCCCTGGCTCCCATCCTAAAACCCGACAGCAGAGGCTCTTATTTGCAACTAAGGAAGTGATCTATATTAAAGCAGCACAGAGGTTTATTAACTTATGCATAGGATGGAGAAAGTGAGCAGAGAAACGTTTTGCTCCCTCTCTCATAGCTCCACAAGTTGTGGGCAGCCAAGGAGGCTGAATGTCGGAAGATTCAGAGGAAAGTATTTATTCACATAGCACATAGTTAAACCACAGAACCGACTTCCCCCAGGAGCCAGTGATGGCCTAGATGGCTTTAAAAGAGGATTAGAGAACTGCGTGGAGGCAGGGGCTATCAATGGCTACTGGCCATGGTGGCTCTGCTCTGCCATCCACAGCTGGAGGCAGCAATACTTCTGAATACCAGCCGCTGGAAACCACAGAAAGGGAGAGGGCTCTTGTACAGAGGCCGTGTTTGAGGGTTTCCCACAGACACTTGGTCAGCTGTGAGAACAGGATGCTGGACTAGATGGGCCATTGGCCTGACCCAGCAGGCTCTTCTAAGGTTCTTATGTTTGTAGAGGAACAGTACAGACACAGCATCAGGAAAGGAGCTAATAACAGCTACTAGAACTACCTGGATTATTACCGCTGTGTGAAGACTGTAAGAGCCAACGGCAAGGACATCAAGGTGTGTGACTGGTACCACAGGGTCTACAAATCCCTGTGTCCCGTTTCCTGGATTCAACCCTGGGATAGTGAGCGTGCATGGGGAACCTTTGCTGGTAGAATATAAACTTCAACGTCCCTTTGCCTTATGGACCCACAGCAGATGTTCTTCCAGACCATCTGAAATAACTTGGTCAAGCTGTTAGTTACCTCAGCAGATGTGACTCTGGGTTAAGGTTATTTTGGTAGGTTTAAAGAAGGGGGAAACAACATAAAATGTTCATTCAAAACAAGCTGAGGGAATAATCATTCTCAATAAATTTGTTCCTATAAAAAAAAGGAAAGGAGCTAATTGAACCCCAGAGCTCTTCACAAAATGAAGGGCTACTGGGGGATGCGCTCGGTCTAGGAGCAAGGGCCAAAGTTCACAAGTCCAAGATTGGTGGCAAGACTACACGGGAGATGAGGCGTTCCAACGAGTTTCCCATGCCAACCCACCAAGCTTTAAAGTCGAGTCACGGCATGGCACTTACTCGCCATAAGGCCTATTCCAACAAGCATGTCCAGCCTGCAAGTAGGCATGATGTTTAGGTGGGTACATCTCCTCCCTTCTCAGAAGGCAGTCCAGAGGTGAGGAATCTGTCCAGATCATGTTGTTCTACAACTTCCACCACCACTGGTCATTGGCCATGCTGGTTGGAGCTGATGCAGGTTGGAGGCCAACAACGACTGGAGGACTGCAGTTTTTCTTGCACCAATCCAGTCTATCATTGGGTTTCCATTGGAAAATGACAAGCAGAAGATGGAGTTCTTGTGTTCTTTGTTCCCAGAATTTGGAGATTTTATGCTTCTGTACCCAGAGGAATGTGGGTAGCTGTCTCATATCTAGTTAGACCATTGTCTCATCTATCCTGATGTTGTCTACAATGAATGACAACAACTCGCCAGGCTCTCAGGTAAAGAAGGTATTTCTCCCACTTGGAAGGTTGGACCTAAAACTTAGAATCCTAGAGGTCTACCCACTGTTCTAGTCGTAACATTTGGAGCCAAAGGAAAGAAGGACCTTTTCCCATGCAAGACATGGGCTCTAGCACTGAGTTATAACCATTCTCTGTTCCTAAACAGTGGAGCTATTTAGCTGTCGCATAGCCCTAATTCTCCATGACTTTATCTATTCTGGATGAAAGGCAGATAAAAAGGAACAGCTCCTAAGCGCAAGATCTAGAGATGTAAAGGGGGGCGGGGAAGCAGGGAGGGATAGAAAATCCCTTTGAAATAAGTTGCAGAGAGCTGTCAGATGAATTTCCTGGTGCAAAAAAAAGAGTAGCTTTTCCTGCTCATGTTATGGGGGATTGAAGTCTTACTGAGCATGCTTAGCAAAGGTGCAGCATTAAGGACTCATCCAGGTTTCCTTTAGCACCATAACTAGAGGCCTACACTTGAATATTCTATGTCCAAGCTGTTCTGCTTTGCTTTTCGTCCCAGCAAGAAACATGCATTTCACTGCTAAGTCAAAGCAAACAGCAGTCCACAGAAAACCCTATTTTCATTTGCTCCAATTCAGCGGTAAAATGCAGTTTCCCCGGGGAAAGTGCCAGGACAAGAACAAAATGGACAGACATGGCTCTTTAAAATGAGGACCTGCGCTTAGAAATGTGGCACAAAAGGAAGTCAGGATGAGCCCCCAGAGAAAGCAGGGTCTCCCCCACCCTCACCCTTGGGAAAAGACCTTCTTCAGAGAAGACCAGCAGTTAGCTTAATACTTCCCAAGCTCCTGGTGAACATCTTCCTACATGGTTGAAAATGGAAGCAGGGATCGTTCTTACATCCCCAAGACATCCCCTTTCTACTGTCCAAATCTAAGAATTCCCACCCACAAAAAATACCACCCCTAACAGGAAGGAGACAAAGCAGGCGATCTCAATTGTTACAACACCCACTCGACTTCTCCAGGCAGTGAGAGGTTCCAGGCTTTGCTTCCCCTGGAGGAGGTCCCTGGAGGTTTACCGAAGTTCAGCAATACTTGTGCTTATTTACAGATATACAGGTTGCATGTAGGTGGCGGCTCAGATGAAAAGCCAGAGTTTGCTGCTCCAATTCCAGAGGTGCAGGGAGGCAGCTAACACCCTAAGATGCTCATAGCACTCAGCTCTGGGCTCATCCAAGCTTCCCTTTGTCCCACAATTTCTTCCCTTTGGTACATAACTTCTAGGCATGGGTCCAATAAGTCTTTCTTTTGTCCCACCACTATCCCTGGGAAAAACCACATTGTTTAGCACTGAATTGGAACAAACAAACAATCCACAGAAAACCCAATCAACATTTTCTTTCAGGAAAAGAAAAACATCTCGGACTCATGCCTAGAAGTCATGGACCAAGTGGAAGAATGGATGGCCCTTCATGTTGGAGTCCCCCCCCCACATGCAGGGTTCATCATCCTTAACCCAGCAAATTGTTTGCCAAAATTACAAATACCCAAATACAGATGGTCATTTACCCTCGCTAGATTCAATGTGCTGCCATCTGCCTTGTTGCAGGGCAGATTCAAGGGTAAACCATACGTGTAACGAGTCTGCCCCTGCAGCTTGATGGAGGTAGAAACTGTCTCTCATGACTCCGCAGAAACGGCAGCGTAACAAGTCTAAAACTCCTGGTAGAGGACAAGGATCTAGAGATCGCGCTAAGGGTGGCCAAATTCTGTGCGACTGCCATAAAACTTAGGGAACAAGCTGTACTATCAAAACGATTAAGGTTTTAAATGACAATTTTAGATTATACTTTAGTGATCAAGATTTAATGTATATTTTTAACTGCTGTTATATCTGAATTGTCTCTGTCAAACACAATTGCAATTCAATGTATCCCTGTTGTGTTTTATGATTTTTCTGATATTGTAAGTGAGCTGGAACTGGTCTGTGACCGTAATAATAAAATTCATTCATTCATCCTTAACTGGGGTGAGGGGCAGGGAGAGAGGTAGCTTCTCCCAGGAATTTTCTAGCCATTTATAAGGCCAGCTATTGAGAGCAATATACCAACCTCCCTAATAAAAGTAAGGAGTTTAGCAACTCTGCTAGGCCCATTTACGTAGTTGTCAGCACTTGCTCCTGGATCCATTAACCCTCCCCTGTCCAAACTTTCATGGAGCAAGCTTGTTTTCTCTAGCTCCAGAAGGTAGGACCCCAACCAATGGCTTCAAGTTGTGAGAATGGAGATTTTGGCTAAACACCAGGAAAACCTTTCTGACAGTAAGAGCTGTTCGGCAGTGGAACAGACTCCCACAAGAGGTGGTGGACTCTCCTTCCTTGGAGGTTTTTAAGCAGAGGTTGGATGGCCATCTGTCATGGATGCTTTGGTTGAGATTCCTGCACCTTTGGGGTCCCTTTTGTCTGCCACCAGTGAATTCGGCCAGTAGGAAAGTGGTGTAGTCACAGCAGTGACTCATTCAGAGGCACAACATGCAACCTCCTCTGCAGGCTTAGAATTCTCTTTTGAAAGTGATGTTTCAGTTCTAATATGGGAAGGAATTACCTGCACATGGCAGAGGCTGAAGAGCAGTATGCCATACAGGGATGCAACTGACAGCTCCTTGGGAGTCAGAGAAGCCTTCTGTGATGTTATTTCTCAAAGCACAGTGCTGGTTCTCTCATGGCACACTGGTTAGATAAAGCCCCTCGCCTCCCCAATGATGTAGTTTAATGGTGTTGTGTGCTGTTTTTATGCAGTACTGAGTTCTATTCCCCCAGTCGGTGGATATTTTAATTTCCTCTTTTCGGCTCCAAACTTTTCCAAAACTAATATCTTCTGTAAAATGCAATATAATGAGCTGTATTTTATAACTAATTTTCATTACTCATTAAATCATGACTAATGGAAAAAAAAGTTTGGCGGGGGAAGGAGCAAGGTGCAATAGCAGTGCAAATGTCTGAGTTGGAGAGCTGGTGTCAGTGTCTCGAGAGCAGAAAGCCATAACTGCGCCTTTATTTCTAAGCACTACATAATTCCCAGATTAAGAAATACAAGGTATATTGTTGCATCGATGGATGCTGACAAAATCCTTCCCATCCAGATTTCTCCTTAGATTTGGGAGGATCTCTGGTTTTGGATTTCTGGATGGGAGGATCTCTGGATGGATTTTCCCGCTAAATTGATTTTTGATTTTATTGTTATTTACACTTTATACCGTATTTTATGCTGGTTTTTTTGGAGCATCAATTAAGTGTTTTAAACTTGTTGTTAGCCGCCCTGAGCCTGGTTTCCTGAACCAGGAAGGGCGGGGTATAAATAAAAAATTATTATTTATTATTATTGTTTATTTGTTTCCAGAATGGCATACACTTGGTGTCTTACCAATTCTCCATTCTTCGTAAGAATGTAAGAAAAGCCTCCTGGAAGAAGCCAATGTTTCATCCAATTTTTGTGTTGTTGTTGTTTTGAAATATATATAATATAAATAATTTTTATTTTGCTTTACAAGGATAGATACATGATAGATGATAGATAGATAGATGATAGATATAACAACACTACCATACATATTCATATTTACAGATTTCTCCGAATCTCTGGACCTCCCACCTTCTCCTCCGTGGGTCCTATTGTTAATCCTTTCAACTGCATATTATTCAGTAATCCATATTTTATGTTACTCCATTTTCTCCATAATATTTGCTACATTACAAGTGTTGTTGCAATCCTGCTAATGTTTTCATCTGCTTACAGTGCTCTCCTAGGTAACTTATAATTTCCCCCCATTCTTTGTTAAAGTTTTGCTCTTCCTGGTTCCTGAGCTTTCTGGTCAGTTTTGCCATTTCAGCATAGTCCAACGGCTTAATTTGCCATTCTTCTCTGGTAGGGTAGGTAGTAAAAGCATTCTGGTATCTTTTCTCCATCTCTCAGGTAGTAAAAGCATTCTGGTATCTTTTTTCCATCTCTGGGCTAACAACATCCATGCGGCTGTCTTCGCATACATAAAAAGTACTGTATTTTTCGCTCTATAAGACGCACCAGACCGCAAGACGCACCTAGTTTTTGGAGGAGGAAAACAAGAAAAAAAATATTCTGAATCTCAGAAGCCAGAACAGCAAAAGGGATCGTTGCGCAGTGAAAGCAGCAATCCCTCTTGCTGTTCTGGCTTCTGGGATAGCTGTGCAGCCTGCATTCGTTCCATAAGGCGCACACACATTCCCCCTTACTTTTTAGGAGGGAAAAAGTGAGTCTTATAGAGCAAAAAATACGGCATTTTCTGCTCCTTTGGAATATCGGTACCTACAATTCCTAATAAAAAACTTCTGTTTTTTTAATGAAAGTTATTTTAAACATTTCCCCCCCCCAATTCATTATATATCATTTCCCAGAATGCTTTTACTACCTGACAGGTCCACCCCATATGATAAAAGGTACCTTCTTTTTCTTTAAATTTCCAGCAGATTTTTATACCTGTCTTATACATTTTTGCTAACTTACTAGGAGCCAAATACCACTGGTACATCATTTTCATAAAATTTTCTTTCAGCATATTGCAAACCGAAAATTTCAAATCAGTTTTCCATAACCTTTCCCAATCTGAGAGTTGAATATTATGCCCCCAACCCATCCAATTTATGTTAACTCAGAATTCTCACCGTGGCTAAGTATATTTCCTCCTAGGTTAGTTTTGCAGGCTTAATTAGATTAGGCTTCGCTTGGTGCAAAAATATATGAATGCAAGAATAGCTTGTTGTTGTTTAGTCGTTTAGTCGTGTCTGACTCTTCGTAACCCCATGGAGCAGAGCATGCCAGGCACTCCTGTCTTCCACTGCCTCCCGCAGTTTGGTCAAACTCATGCTGGTAGCTTCGAGAACACTGTCCAACCATCTCATCCTCTGTCATTCCCTTCTCCTTGTGCCCTCCATCTTTCCCAGGGTCTTTTCCAGGGAGTCTTCTCTTCTCATGAGGTGGCCAAAGTATTGGAGCCTCAGCTTCAGGATCTGTCCTTCCAGTGAGCACTCAGGGCTGATTTCCTTCAGAATGGATAGGTTTGATCTTCTTGCAGTCCATGGGACTCTCAAGAGTCTCCTCCAGCACCATAATTCAAAAGCATCAGTTCTTCAGCCATCAGCCTTCTTTATGGTCCAGCTCTCACTTCCATACATCACTACTGGGAAAACCACACGGGCCTTTGTTGGCAAGGTGATGTCTCTGCTTTTTAAGATGCTGTCTAGGTTTGTCATTGCGTTTCTCCCAAGAAGCAGGCGAGCTAGCTGAATCTAATTTGGCATTCTTTTCGCACAGTGGCCAACCAAATAGCTGTGGGAAACCCAAAAAGCAGGACGCAGGCCCAAGAGCACTCTTCCTTCCTGTGGCTTCCACCAGCTGATACTCAGAAGTATTACTGCCTCTGACCATGGAATCAGAGAGCCCCCGAGGCTATATTTCGCTTCCTGGATGTGGTTCCGGACAATGTGCAGGAGTAGTCGCAACGATTTTCAGTTCGTGTCGCCTTCTTCTTTTCCTCCCTCATATGCACCGGCACATGCGTGCATTCATTCAATTCCAGAACAGTAAGAAATCTGCACATGATTGCACCAGGATTCCTTCTGGTGTTACAATTTAATCATTGCAAATGCACAGCCATCCCTGCTGAGCATCTGGGCATCTGACATGGATTCCTTCTGGACGGCAGTCTAGAAAAACCTACTGCCAAATGATTTCTTGAGTCACTGGGAGGTGGAAGTGGGGACACAGATGCAAACTGCTGCAACCGTACACAAACCACTTCTGAAATTAATTTGCTCCCAAATCTCCCCTGTTTCATTCCATTATCATTTTGTGGGTTTGGATTTCTCCACCTTCCATGCTGCGTGCCCTCTTGGTTTAACTTGGGGAATTTTTGGGATGCTCTTTATAAGTTCTCTGAGTTGAACTGAAAGGCAGAAATGATAGCAAACAGCAAAACCACGGGAGGTTAGAGATGGAACTGAGTAAGGGACATTGGCACAAACCTCTATATTGGCTCAGCCCTATTTTTTGCAACCTCCTTTCCTCCCACACATGTTGCATCCTTGGGAGCTGCTAGTCTGGGTGCAACCTGTAAGTGTTTTCATGCATGGCATTGAAATCTTATTTTGTGTTTCTCTCATGATACTTCTGTGCAACTTGTTAATGCATAATAGGAAATGGGAGAGAGGTTTTATGAATCAGGAAGTGTATTTCCACGGAATTCATTTTTTCTTGCTCCTATTTGAGCATAGGACACCATCCCAACTTTTAAATGTTCAATTGCAAATCTAGTAATTGCAAGTCCCCCGCCTCTGCCATGCGCTTTTACTAGAACTGAGCCTAAACTATTCACAACTTTTGGAAATGTTTTTATTTTCAGCGACTATTTTTTTGGCAGACCTTATTTCCTTTGCCTTCTCTTTCCTTCACTTGGGCTTCATCTGCTCTCAGTGATGGAATTCCACAACCCAATCTGACCGTTGTTGTGGAACCGTCTCATTCCTTATGTGCTCCCTGATTGGCTGGGACCTGCCACTATGACTAATCCAGGAAGCGCCAGCGAAGGGGAAAATGGTGCTGAAGCAGCAAAAGACGGGGGGGACGACCAAACAGAATTTAAAGCGAATGTTCACACCATCAAAGTGTTTTTCAGAGAAGCATTTCTGCCCCACCAAAATAGCTATTTTTGGCCTGAAAAGTGGAACTGGAGAATTACGACTCAGCCCCAGTTCTCAGTGCCATGTGTGAAAACTCCCCACGGCTGCACTTTTATGCATATTTACTTAGGGGAAATCACATTGAATTCAGTGAGCTTTGCTTCTGAGTATGGTCAAACCTAGCAGTTTGAAAGCACGTCAAAGTGCAAGTAGATAAATAGGTACCGCTCTGGCGGGAAGGTAAACGGCGTTTCCGTGCGCTGCTCTGGTTCGCCAGAAGTGGCTTGGTCATGCTGGCCACATGACCCGGAAGCTGTCTGCGGACAAACGCCGGCTCCCTCGGCCAGTAAAGTGAGATGAGTGCCGCAACCCCAGGGGTCCCTTTACCTTTACCATGGTCAAACTATATAAGTAGGGCAGTTCCCTAGTTCTTGGGCCTGTTTAGTCAGAGCTGAAAGATTCATATTTTAGAATGCAATTGGTTCTTGGCTGCCTTAGAGGAGGTGGGTCGTATCCCCCTCTGCAGCTCTGGAGGCAAATATGGCAAACCATCATTAAGAATCTAGCAGTAGCGCCAGTCTGTAGGAAGCAATGAAGAAGTTGCACAGACTGGAGCATTCCTCATGTGTGTTAATGCTCCAGATTTTTCTCAGCAGTTTTGAACTGGTCCCTACAACCCCTGCATTGCAAAGCTATCGTTCCCATGTTTTTTGGAACCCATCATTTATAAAACCACACGGGTCGCATTCCATTTTTCTTCCTCCTTGTCCTGTAGCCTGTGGTTCCCGATATTCACCACCCTCCTCCTGCACTCATATTTTAGCACTTCCTTCTCCTCCTGCACCTCATTAGGTTTCTTTTTAAAAAACCGCACCCAGTTTTCTTTCATTCTTTCTGGAAATATAAAACTGTTTGCATCCAGAAAAAGGATAGAATCCAGAGAAGGGAGAGCCTGGTCCTTGAGGGGGGTCCTGCAAAAGTGTTCTTTGAACCAGGGAAGCTGTTGCACTGCAGCTCGCAATTTTGCAAAGAGCAGGAGATTTGGCTTCACGGGTCTCCCTCCTGAGGCTCTGCAGGATTGCAGAAGGGGATCTGGCTTTTAGGATGAGGAGGATGGCAAAGCTTTGCCCTGCCTGTCCCAAATAAAGAACGATACCTCTTATCTTAGCCATGTCAGCTAAGCCACTGATTGAGCATCCCGTAAGGGCTGGCCACTGCGAGAACAGGACAGAGGACCAGATGGGCCTTTGCCAATTGCCAAGCTCATCTTCTTTCATTCTTATCCCCTGGTTCAAAGCAATGCAAAATTTGAACTTGCATGCTTCCTCTTGTAAACAGTTTTATTAGCCTGTGTAGTTTTACCTATGATAGCCCAATCAAGATCAACCAGTGGCTTAGTTCTCAAGTGATGAACTTGCACATGCAGATCACTTCTGTGACCAAGTATGAGTGAACCAGCTCTTCCTATCACATGGAAGTTTTACTGAGCGAAATACTTAGGGCTGTCTCAAGACATTTTGAGGTGAACCATAAAGCAGCAGACATTCCTTGCATCTGCTGCCCCTGTGGATCTTGCCACCTGAGGCTGTTGCCTCACCTTGTCTCATGGGTGGGCCAGCCCTGACTTAGCTGGTTTTTGTATGCAGTATACCCACATCTTTTGCATATTCACCTTGGCCTGTGTGAGAAAAGGATGCGGGACTATAGAAGGGCAAAACAATTAGAGCTCCTCATCTGAAATCCTATGAAAGGTTAAATAATATAACAACACAAAGAGAAATAGCCCCAAATGCAGCTGTTATTCAAATGATTAATATATCAGTTGAAATGTAATTAGAAGTTAATAATAATATGAACCACAGTAATATAAGAACTGGTGGAATGTATTGATCAAGGAGTGTGGGGAACCACTTTAATTAAATTGTACAAATTTGGAATTAATTGGAATTAATTTGATATTAATTGGTGTTTGTATAATTGGCATAATTGGGGTAATATTGGGTAAATATTGGCTTCAATCGTGTTAGATTTGTTTCTGTCTGTGTACACACTGAAGGGCATTAATGAAGCAAGGGTGCATTTAACCTATGCAAAGGTGTTCACATCTTGGCTAGAGGCAAAATAGGAATGGTTTAAGGACCCTGATTGGTGTTTGAGAAGCAGTGCGTCAAACAAGATGCATTTGGGGTAATATGGTGCAAACTTGGAAATGCAGTGAGTACACAGCAAACAGGAGTGTGAACACAACCCAAGCAACCATTGTCAGAGCGCCCCCACCCCCATTCACATGCAATATTAGGAAGTTGAAACAGATTTCCGGATTTTCATTTGAGGCATTTCCCAATCATTTGCCCCCTGCTGCAAACTCACATTATTCTGCATTCCACTCCTCTGCTTGCTGGGAAATATTTGTATTTCTAGATGACGAAAGCAGGAAGAAGGTTCAGCTTTGTTTGCAAGGCTCTGAGAAGCTTCTCTCCTTCCATCCTCTCAAAACACAGCAGAGTGCAACACGGCTATTGGCTCCTGTCTGGGGCACAATGTACATCCTAGACTAGTCTAGTGCCTGAATTACAAGGGGATCAGAGAGGATACCAGACTCCTTTCTCCAACGGTTGTTTTTTTTTGGGGGGGGGGCAAATTTTGTCCTTGCTCAGGGTGCCATATTACCAAAGTCCATCCTGCCGCCTCTCCCTGCCCCCAGATTTTAGCTATTTTATTTACGTATTTATCCAGAAGATTTATGGTTTTCTAGGCCCCTTACGAAACACTCACAACTCACAGCCCAGCAGTCTTTTGTCCTCTCTGCTTGTTGGATGGGCGACTGGCTCTGCAGTCCCAGCTCAACTCGCAGTCAGAACAGAGTGCGCTTTCTGGCACCGAAAACAAAGACGCGGCACAAAGCTACCAAGTAGTGGAAAATCAAGGAGGCTCATCTTAAACTCGCCCCCATTAGACTGTCAACACATAAAGGAAAAGTTCCTTGGACGCTGGGTGGGATACAGAAATAAAGAAATGCAAGCCTTTCTTGAAATCGGTTGGGTTTCAGCTTTTAAGTGCAGGCTTAGATTCCACTTTTAAAAACATGGTTTTCAATGTCAGAGGTGGGGAAATCATGGGTCTTCCAGATGTTACTGAATCTGAAATCCTACCATCCTTTATTTGAGCCATGCTGGCTGGGGCCGATAGGACTGGCTGGAATCGAACCACCTCTGGAGGACCCACTGCTCCCCCCCCCTTGCTTTGAGTGCAATCTGTGTTGAGCCCCATTCATTTCTGCAGAGTGAGGTTGCAATTCTTCATCCACATCCATGCAACCTAAGGTGTGTTTGGCTTCCGGATTGGACCAATGGCCTACCTAGTTCAGGATCCTGCTCTCACCGCAGGGGCCAACCAGGTGCCTGTGGGGAACCCCTAAGCAGAAACCAAGCACTCTCCCCACTTGTAGCCCCCCAGCATCTAGGCATACTTCCTCTGACTGTGGAAGTAGAACGTAAGGCTGCATGGCAAGCAGCCCTTAACAGCCTAATCCTCCATGAATTTGCAGGGGAGGCTGTGGCCAGGTGACTCCATCTACTGTCAAGGTGTCAACTGTTGATGGCCACCTTCAAGTCCTCTCCTGCTCTCGCTTCTTGAGGGCTCCTTATCTTCAAGATAGACTTGGATTGCACAGCCCTTTTAATAGAAGATGTCGATGGACAACTCAAGGCCCCAGTTACTCTTCCTTTTCAGGATCTTCACTGTTAAACTGGACTTGGACCAGGCAGTTCTTGAAACAGAGAGTGCCTTCACAAACAGAGGGTTATCCTCTAAAAAAGACCTGTGACCACTCTTCCTCAGCATAAGGAAGACAAATTTTATTTTTGAGACCAGCCTGTTGTTGGTTTCAAAAAGCTGTATCCTTATAATGTTTTTATTTATTAATTAATTTTTTAAGATACAGGAGAATATGATCCCTTTTTAGGTTTCAGAATGCAGCCCTGGCCATGATCAAACAGTTATTTATGACTGCATTTCTAATATTCTTTTTTCTTCCGGAGATATGCACATTTCAGCTACTTCACTCTAGGCAACGGACCTACCGCCAGGCAGCCGAGATCAAAGAGCCTGGCAGGAAGGAGAAGCCCAAGATCAGCCTGGCTTCCCTGGGCTGAGAAGAGTCTTCTGGGATGGTGCTGTGCCAAGCGGGGGGGGGGGAGGGGGGAATCTGATCCAGTGTGCATTTAAAGGCAAAGGTACCATATCCATGTTTTTCAAGACAAAACATGAACCAAAACTCAGCCGTCCATTCACACATCTCTGAATTTTGCATCGCACTTTTCCAGCCAAGCAATGTGTAAGAAAATGAACTTTGCTGGGGTAAAGGGAGCCTAAAAATGCATAGATTAGTGAAAACAACACAGAGAAACTCATCATATTAAGAAATATTGCCTTGCAAAAATGTGTACATTACTCAAAACTGCATGCAAAAATAGGGAGAAATTAGGAAGGAAAAAAAGCAAATTTTTGTGGGAATGTGGAGAATTGAATTTCAGATTGGGAAAATGAAAAATGTGGTGAACTGAAAGGGGCAGCTCTTCTGTCGCTAGCACCAAGGCAACAGAACATCTCAACCCGGTCCCTGTGGCTACAGGGGCCTGCTGCTTTGCCATCATCATTACTTTTTGCAATGTATGGCAATCTCCCACCACGCTGCCAACTCTTCACCCACCCACCCATTCCAAATTAATTTTTCAATTATGATTTAGCAAGGCACTTTGCTAAAACCCAAATACCTAGCACCTGTTGCCTTGCCCCTTGCTGCACTAAGTGCTCATTTTTATTTACTTATTAAAGTGGGGGTGGGGGAGAGAAAGGCTGTTCCCAACTAAATGAATCTCCTCTTCACATCCCAGAACTGCTGTTGGATTTGATACCCATAAACCCCCTGAGGGATGTTCTGTTGGGGCATTGTGGGAAAGGATACCCTTACACCTGGCAGAATAGCTAAATGCAGTTTCCATCAGAGGTAGATTTCAGGGAGTGCGACTCTGCAGGGGCTGCCACAACAATGGAAGGCGAGAGGTGGGGAGCACTGAATTTTGGGATAACACAGAGCACTGCTGAAATTTTGACGTCATGGCTTCTATATTCAAAGGCAGAGTACTGTTGGATATCAGACACACTGCAAACAGATTTCTGTTTCCTTCATGACTGGCTTGGGGCTTCCCAGAAGCATCTGAGTGACTTCTGTTGGAAACATAAAGAAACCTGCAAGGACCCTCAGACCAGTCCTTCAGGGGTATTAATACAGTCGTGAGACATCCCTCCTCCAACACAAAACCTAAGGAAGCTGATTGCATGATCTGGTGCAAGTTACCAACTGCCGTGTAAGAGCAAGAAGATCTTGCATATGTGCGACTCATCTCCAAAGTAATCCCCACCACTTCCATCCTATATAGTGGGAGCGATGAAACGGAAAGAGCAGGTTTATTTGGTGGGAGAGAATAATGCGGAAAGGACATACAACGGGTGTGTTGGTTCCAACAGGCAGAAATCTCCAGGCTCTCTAGTGCAGTGTGCTGCTGCTGGTTACTTGAATCACTGGCAAGCCTGGGGGGCATCTTGATTCTTGACACTCAATAGGAGAGTCCGGAACAGGTTGATCAACCTTCTGTTTTCCAGGAGGGTGCAAAGCAAGCACATGGCAGGGAAATTGCACAGCAAGAACCTCAAGGAATTAGACTGAGGCGTAATCTCTACGCTGTCCCATGAAATCTGGAGAGTAGTAGTAGTAGTAATAGTAATAATAATAATACAGAATTCTGGCCAAGGCTGTGAGGTTTCAGGGGCTCCACAAGGTCAAGGAACAACTCCCTCCAAACGAACGTTGGCAGAAAGTGTGCATTTGTTTTGGAACGAATGAAAACTTGGACCTTACAGGGGTCATTGGGTTTGATACTGTGCTGAAAATGTTTTCTGTGGAGTGTTCCCCCCCCCCCAACTGTTCTCCATTAATTAATTATCAAAAGGAGAGGGAACATTGAGGCGAAATTCTTGTGGAGGGCTTGCAAGCTTTTGGTTGCACTTAACTTCCTTTTGAGGGGACCAAGGGACTATTTATGGGGGGGGGGTGTCCTTTAATTCGACAAGTCACTTGATTTGGCAGCCTCCCTGGGTGTCTCCACAGCTTGACCACCCCATGATGTCCTTGGATGGGTTTTCCTAAAAGTGTGGGCAGCCAGCCTGCCATGTGCCTGATAGATACGGATCATGGAGCAATTCAGTTCGTTTCGTATTCCTTGCAAAGTTCGTATTTCACGCAAAGTTCATACGTGGTGCAAAGCTGCACGATAGGCTCTTTCCAAAAAAAAATGTGTGAACCAAAACACAGCCCTCTTTCCAAATTTGTGCTTCTCTGAATCTTCCAACACAGTTCTCCAGCCAATATGTACACAAATGCATACGTACTGTGATGAAATGTAGATAAAATGCATATATTTGTGAAAAATAACAACAACATTCATTATATTGGGGAAATAAATGTGCTTGCCAGATAAAAATCCATACTAAGCATGATTATATTAAGAGAAATTTGCATAAAATGCTGATGAATGGAAACTGGTGTGGAAATGCAGAGAACGAAAGCAAAGTTGGGAGTTGATACATGTGTCCCGCTAGTAGAAGCCAGTGCAATGGCTTCCACTAGTGCAATGGGGCTTCCCCCATCTCCTCCCTCTGTGGGACCCCTATATCTCCCCAAATAGGCTCCTCAAATAAACAGAAAACCCTCCAGAGCAGCATTTGGGGAACAGAGCCAGTGTGGTGTAGTGGTTAAGAGTCACGTAATCTGGGGAACCGGGTTCGCGTCTCCGCTCCTCCACATGCAGCTGCTGGGTGACCTTGGGCCAGTCACACTTCTCTGAAGTCTCTCAGCCCCACTCACCTCACAGAGTGTTTGTTGTGGGGGAGGAAGGGAAAGGAGATTGTTAGCCGCTTTGAGACTCCTGAAGGGGAGTGAAAGGCGGGATATCAAATCCAAACTCTTTTCTTCTTCTTCTTCTTCTTCTTCTTCTTCTTCTTCTTCTTCTTCTTCTTCTTCCGACCGGCAAGCCCAAATGCTTGCACTGACAGAAAGATGCCCATAGTGCTAAGTCGAATTCCTCCCATAAGATTGGGAAAATGAGGAACTGAGAGAAACAGATTGGTCCATCTTTATTGGTGAAAGGCTTGACTCAGTATGGGGTGGGGCATAAGTTGAACAAGTAAATGTGCATTAATGGCAGAAAAAGAGAGACTCTGCTGTAGTTGTTTGTCTGCCTTTGTATCCTCTGCCTTTGGGAACTGTCCAAGAAGAGGATAAAGTTCTTGCCAGGCCTGTAAAATCCCTCCCACTTGGCAGCCATCCACAGAGAAGGACAGTTGATTTTTACCTCAGACTGGTAACCTATACTAAACCTTGCAGCATCTCCCTCCACACACACAAAGCCATTGTCCACTCCAATACCTTGGCTCTCTGCTCCTTTTAACCCAGCATCTGAGGCAAGAGAGACGGGCATTTTTAAAAGGGCAAAATGAAGTTTATTCTGTCGAGGAGACCACCAAGAAAGCGTAAAGGAGAGAAACAAGCCCGTTACGAGGGAATTGCGGCATGGTGTGCAGTTCTAAACATATGCTGAACAAATATGCATCTCTATTAAAACAGCAACAACACGCTCTTCTCTAGATGCCCAGTTCATTTGGAGAGACCATCTGTTCTAGGGAAATAGATGCCACACGCTTATAAGGCAAAACCCAATGTTTCATGTTTTATTTCTATGCAGATCAACCGTTTTTATTTTAATTTAACACAATCTATTCGCCACTTTATCAAATGCAAAAAAAACCAAAAAACCATTTTTGTTTAGACAAGCCTACCCAGACATGTAGAATGTTGAAGTATTGTTTTAATCTGCTTTAGTTTATTTGTTTGTTTGTTTGGTATACCGCCCTATACCTGCAGGTATCAAAGCAGTTCAGAAGATAAAATCACAATATAAAAACACAAAATGCATAATAAAGATTTAAAAACAAGAAACCAATAATCCCCCCTCCCCAACATGTTTTAAAAGGGCATTGGATTTTATCTTTTGAATGCTTTCCCCTGCTTTTTACTGATAATTTTATTGTTTTTATTCTCTTTGTAAACTGCTTTCAGGTGTTCATCTTTACAATCAAGCAGTGTATAGATTTTATGACAGCCATGGAGAAATTACTTCTTACTTCCTATGGGGTGGGGGTGGGGAGATGGGAAAAGAAGGTGATTTCAGAATGCAGGGTGTGTGTGTTTGGAATGGTTTTAGTGGGAAATGGGTGGTTCCTTGCAATGGAGTCACTATCCTGAGATCACCCAGGAGATCTTTAAAACCCTGCAGCTCCGGGCCCAACCTTGAGACTTGGCAACCGTAGCAACAAAATGCATAATTAGTAGGGCTGCACATGGGTCCATTTGGGGCATAAACCAGGGTTACAGAGTGACCCCAATCCAACAATTTGGGGGGGGGAGTGGATGGGAGGGAGAATGGAATGGAGTCTCATGAAAAGGGGCATGGCTGGCTTGCTGGCTTGTACTGTGAACCAAAGAACTTTACACTGCAACATTTTATTGCTGGTTCCATTAGAACCACCCTGATTGACCCTGTTCCCCACCATAGGAGGCAACGCCTAAATAGTTGGAAACCCCCCCCCCCAGTTGACAGGCACTGCCATTCAAATGGTGTGTGCACACCATGTCATGTGATCGATTATGCAAGGCCTCCAATATTTTATTCGAGTTGGCACCCCGTTCCCCACCCTCCAAAATGCTGGAACTGTACTTCCATTCACTCATTTTACAAATGCCTGGATCTCATTCTCTGCATCTCCCAAGGTTCCTTAAGATTCAAACGCATTCCATATTTTTGCTATGCATTCCCTTGAAGACACTCAGTCCTTGATGTACTCTCTATTTATGACCTTTAAATGCTCATCATCGTTCTGTGCCCCACACCCCGGACTGGATGCTTCAATAATGGATCGGGCAGACACTCTTCCTAATGAGCACAGTCTCTCTCTCCCCCTTTCACTCCTTTCTCTCCAGGCTATGTTCGATTTTAGACAAGCCTCCTTCCACAGTCTGTTGCAAACCCTGAACCCCTTCTGTCAGCCTTATAAACGAGCGATCCAGACTCCCAAGTCCCATTTTCTCGGCTGGCAACCGGCCCTTCGGAGGACGGCGTTCCCACTCGGCTCAGAGACTCTGGGACGCCTGGCCCATAACTTCGCGCGAGAAAAGCCCATAAACACACTCAGAAGCATTTGAGGCTGTGGCGCAGGGATGGTTTGCGAGGAGGGGGCCGGAGGAAATCGGGTAACTGGAATCAGATTATAAACTAAGTCAATAACATTACAAGAGTAAATGCCTGTTGGGTACTGCCCTCTGGGGCCATTTCAACCCATGAAAGCTACAATTAATTTTACAAAGTAAATCGCTTGGCTTTAGAACCTCCCTCCGGGTAAACTCTGTAACCATGTGCGGTAAAAGAGAGCAAAAAAACACGCACAGAGTATTATTTTCTAATTTAAAACCAATTGCGTCTTTGGGTTTGAGCGACGTTCAGATCAGAGCTGTCCGCTGGGGGGGGGGAGGAGGCGACGCATGGGGAGGAGAGGGGGGTTGAGGGCAATGGGAAGTGGGGGGGGAGGGAAGGGGGTGGGCAGGGGGGGAACCTTTTGAAAGAGAGGTAGCTGAAATTAACCTTGGAAAGCATTCAAATGAGGCTGTGTAATAAGAGAACCACTTCTCCGGGCAAATTTGTTAGGATTAGGTCTAACCGAGCTGTGGAAGAGAATTCAGGGTGGCTCCCAGCCAAGGCAAAATGAGGCTCCTGGCTTCGTCTACTGCAGGGGAGTTTAAGCTAATGGCTTTGGTTCAAGCTCTGATAGGAAAAAAATCCAGGAACAAAGACACTAATTCTTCCCAAAGCCCCCCAAATCTCAGTTTATACATTTCTGTTTATGTTCATTCATAATGGATACACACAGCTGTTCTTATCATTCATATTCAAATTCCATATGCATTTTTATTATTTATTGCCTCGTCTTCAAACACACACGAGGGAGGGAGAGGGGGGGAAGAGAGAGAAAAAACGTGATGGTAAACTTCTTACCAAGCAGGAACCTCTGGAAAGCAGCCTTGTTTCCTGGAACGGTGTGGCTGCCATGCCCCGCAGTTGCTCCCAGACTGCCCCCGTAATGTCTCTTCACGGTTAGGGGGGACTCTGTCTATGTATGCAAGCAATGCCTGGCTCATGGGGGGAATTGCTAGCATAGTCTAGGAACACAAGGAAAGCCCTGCTGGGTCAGCTCAATGGCCCATCTTGTCCAGCACCCTGTTCTCGCAGTGGCCAACCTGTGGGAAACCCATAAGCAGGACTTGGGTGCAAGAGCAACTCTCCTGTACATAAGCATTACAGTGGTACCTCGGGTTAAGTACTTAATCCGTTCCGGAGGTCTGTTCTTAACCTGAAACTGTTCTTAACCTGAAGCACCACTTTAGCTAATGGGGCCTCCTGCTGCTGCTGCGCCGCCGGAGCACAATTTCTGTTCTCATCCTGAAGCAAAGTTCTTAACCTGAAGCACTATTTCTGTGTTAGCGGAGTCTGTAACCTGAAGCGTATGTAACCCGAGGTACCACTGTACTGCCTTCAATCATGGAGGCAGAACACAGCCACCATGGCCAGTAGCCAGTGATAGGCCTTTCCTCCATGAGCTTGTCCAATCCAGTTTGGTGGCAGTCACTGCCTCCTACGGAAGTGAGTTCCATTATATAACCAAGTGCAGTGTGAAGAAGTCCTTTCTTTCATATGTTCTGTAATCTCCCAGCATTCAGCTGGATGTCTACAAGTTCCTCTTCCTCCTCCTCCTCACTTGCTCCCCAAAAATGGGGAGGCTGGAGAAGCTCCTGCCATTGGTTCCTTCCTCTCCTTCCTCTCCTTCCCCGGGGGCAACAAATGCCTTCCTGCTGACCGCTCGCCTGGGCTCCCCTGAGCCTCCCTCTTTGCTTGCAGTCTGGCACCTGATTCCACTCCAGAGGGTCTGTAGCTGCTGTTGTCTTTTGGGTAGGGAGGGAGAGGGCAGGATCTGGTAACAAAGAGGACACCGCGCTTTGTGTGCGTTTCTAGCACAGCTGGTGCCAGTTTTGCCCAACCTGGGGCCCTCCAGCTCTTTTGGAGGGACTACAGCTGGGGCTGGTGGAAGTTGTAGTCCCCCCAAAACCATGCCCTCCAACATTTCTCCGGTGAAAATAGGGATGTCCTATTCCATAATAATATTTTTATTATTTATACCCTACCCATCTGGCTGGGTTGCCCTAGCCCCTCTGGGCAGCTTCCAACATATAGAAAAACATAATTAAACATTTTAAAACGTCCCTATACAGTGGTACCTCAGGTTAAGTACTTAATTTATTCCGGAGGTCTGTTCTTAACCTGAAATTGTTCTTAACCTGAAGCACCAATTTAGCTAATGGGGTCTCCTGCTGCCGCCGCGCTGCCGGAGCACAATTTCTGTTCTCATCCTGAAGCAAAGTTCTTAACCCAAGGTACTATTTCTGGGTTAGCGGAGTCTGTAACCTGAAGCGTATGTAACCTGAAGCGTCTGTAACCTGAGGTACCACTGTATAGGGCTGCCTCCAGATGTCTTCTAAAGGTTGTGTAGTTACTAATCTCCTTGGCTTTGGGGTCGCATCATTCCATACCCTCCCACATTTCCCTGATGAAAATAGAGATGTCCCAAGGAAAAGCGGGACATTCTGAGATCAAATCAGAAACCGGGACAGCGTCTGTAAATCCGGGACTGTCCCTGGAAAACAGGGACACTTGGAAGGTCTGTAAATTTTACTTGCAGCTTATCAGAGCATCACAGAGAAGCAAGGAGTTGGGACATGGCTGTGTGGGTTGCTAATTCCCATCGCAGTAGAGAAAATCTAGAGGTGGAGCAGCCCAGTGTGGAGAAGAGGGAGAGGGAGAGGTTTCTCCTCCCTCTCTCATAACACTTGAAGTCATGGACACCCAATGAAGTTGAGCATTGGAAGATTCTGGTCGGACAAAAGAAAGTACTTCTTAACACAGTGCAATTAGATATGAATGTAATAAAAGTAAGCAAGTAAGGAATTAAATAAAGTTAAACTATGGAATCCACTCCCACAAAGATGTAGTGATGGCTGCCAATTTGGATGGCTTTGAAAGAGAGATCTTTGAAAGATAAGGCTATGAATGGCTAACAAGGGTTTTTTGTAACCTGGGAACAGTCGCATTCTCTCCCTGTAGAATGGGGCCCAGTTCTCTTAACATTTTCTCAAGGGGGGCGCAGATAAATGTCTCAAAAAAAGAGTTCAGGAGGGGGTTACTCCTTACCTTATTGGGTCTCGCCAGGAAGTGTGGCTCATAGGAAACTATGGAGAGAGCCACTTCCTGCCAACTACATTTCCCAGAATCCCTTGGGAGTGGCACGGCATCACTCCCAACGCATTCCAGAAAGAGGTCCTGGCATGGAGCTGCAGAAAGAGACTTGTGCTACTGCTAAAAGAAGTTTGACAAGGAAGAAGAAAAACCTAGAGAGCCAAGCTAAGTGAGGTGAATGTCAAAACTCTGCTGAGGAAAATCAGGAAAAATAATTACCACCATCCAATCTTTCTGGACAACTTCAGTTCACACCCATCCACCCAAGGAATGGTTGAAAATGAATGTTTGAATTCTTTTAGCGTAGCTAAAAGGGCGATGCTCTGTTGTGGCCCAGAGGTGATGTGGGTGAATTAAGAGGGTGGTGCCCATCTAAAGCAGCCTCAGAACAAAGGGATGCTGGTGTCCTCTGCAGAAGGCTTTCAGGGAGGCCATTGGCATTTGTGCCCTAAGAATGGGTGGGGAAGCTTTTTCACCCTGAAGGCCACACTCCCTTCCATTCAACCTTCCAGGGGCCACGTGCCAATGGTGGGTGGGGCCAGAGGCAAAACTGGGCAGGACCAACAAATGTAAATTTTATCTTTATGCAGTAGCTTCACACATTTGCACACCCCTGTCTTCCACCAAGAAAACCTATCAGCGTTATCAGAGACCAAGGATACCTTCCACCCAGGCAAATGAACTACGGAGGTCTCATAGCTGGACAAATGATTCATGTGGCTTGGGGGGAGGTTTGGGGGGGGAGAGAGAGACCTGGGGAGTGGTCTGAGGGCCAGGGACCAGAGCACATGGGGCAAGGCCTGCTCAAGACATTTCGCAACCTGAGACAACAGACAAAATGGCACATGTCCATCATAGAATTGTAGAGTTGGAAGCATAGGATCCAACTCCTAGGAGCCAAGGTCCCTTCACCCCTCCCCATTAAAATATTTGAGGGGGCACTCCCCCAAAGTTGATGGGCGTTGTCTTTGAAATGGTGTCCATGTACCACATCATGTGACCAATTATGCAAGTGGGGCATACCTGGGGCCCCCAATATTTTATTCAGGTTGCCTTCCCGGTTGGGAAGGGACCCCAGGGGTCGTCTAGTCCAACTCCCTGCAATGCAGGAATCTCAGCAGAAGCATCCATGACAGATGCCATCCAACCTCTGCTTCAAAACCTCTGAGGAGAACCCATCTCCTCCTGAGGTAATCCGTTCCACATATAGTAGTGGCCCCTACTGCAATACTAGTAACAGGGTACTGCACTGCCCCCTGAGGGAGATCAGCAGGGTACAGATGGAGGGCAAGTTGTAAACCACACAGCTCTCTTCTCCAACAGAAGTGTCTGGTCAGGGAGCTCAGGAGGAAGAGCTGAAGGCTACCACCGCCTCCCAGCTCAGGCCATCTGAGGCAGCAGCTTCACTAACAGTAGGACTGGCCCTGACGTGGCTGGCTGGGCCTAACACCAGGCCTGATATTCTTTCTCTCTCTCCCCCCAAATGGACTTTTGAGGTTGTAAGAGCAAAGAGTGACCCTGGTTTTAACTTAGGGGGGCTGGTTTGCGGCGGGGGAGTGTGGCTCAGCTCTCACATCGCAGTCACGGAGGCAGAGGAAAGAGTCTGAGGGAAACTGAGCGCGCCTGATGTTGTGCCAGTGGCAATTACAGCTCCCCGACTCCTGCCCTTTTAAAGTACTTACGTGATGCATTAAGCCATAAAGGGATGACAGGTTTGAAGGATGGGGATGTTTTACAAGTCGAGGGGAGGACTGAGGTAACCCTCGACATGGAGGAGGGCAACCTATATCCCGATCGGTGGGAGCAGGTCTGGAATATGTCCTTGATCCCAGGGCACAATGACTGGCAGAGGCACTGCAGCGCATTGCCTTACAGGGGCCCCCTTGCAGCAAAATGCGTGCGCCGGGGGGGGGCAGTGCTATTGAATAACACTGAACTCGCCACGAGGCTCACAAAGGGAAGTGTGTTTGGGAAGGAGCATGAGGCGTCTGAAGGGAGGGTGGCTGCGAGGACCCAGGCAGACGGTCTCCAGTTCCCCAGTCAAATTTGGCAAGAAGGTGCAGGCATGAACTCGCAAGCTGGCAGAGCAAGTTTGTTTTCTAGATAAGCCTCAACCGAGCCGCTGCTGCTGCTGAAGTGGCTACTTCTTTCTACTACACACTTACTATTGCTGCCACTACTGGTATTAGCTACTCTTAGGATACTACTGCCCAGGCTGCTTTTCCAGATGGAGCTGAAACCGGGAATGGTTTTCTCTCTCCCCTTCCCCGGTGAAATTAAAGTGAGAGATGCTCTCCTTTTCCATCCTCCTTTCGCGAGGATTTCTTGACAACATGCTGCTTTGAGTGGCCACTGCCATCAGAGCCCCTTCCATCAGGATGCAATTGCCCCGTATGCGTCCTTCCTCAGAGTGAGGTGTGGGGGAACAGCTGAAATCTTGGGGTTCTGGAGGTGGGTGGAAGGTAGAGGAAGTAGCTGCACTGTGGTGGTGGGGAGCAGCAGCTGGCTGCATTTCCTAGGCGGCCTCAGGTGGCAAAATGTCTTAAGCCAGCCCTGTTGGAAAGGACCACTGCCAATGGAACAACTCCATCTAAGGCTGCTTCAGGTGCTCATCCTCTTACACAGGGGTGGGGAGCCTCAGGCTCAGAGGTCAAATCCGGCCACACCCCTTCCCAGGCCATGTCTTTCATGGGCCCTGCTCCATCCCTTCCTCATGTGTTCTTGCCTAACTAGAAGGTATTGTTGAGTTCCTTTGCCCATATTTTGCCTCTGTCAACACTCACCACTAATCTGTGACCTCTGGAAGATTGTCCATAAGGGAAAGTATCCCCTCTGCTGCAAGAGATTCATTTCACCTGTTGAAAGGAGGGGATGCTCAGTAGGACCTTCCCAGCAGGTATCTATCTAAGTGTTAGTGGTGCAGCTTATAGAGAAAGAGAAGCTCTCTGTCCGACATATTGGATCTGGGGCATAGTTGCCCTAGTGCCAGTATTAGTCAAAGCAGGTCATCTATTCTGGATTACATCATCTAAATAGAACTGAAAGGAGACCCTTTGTTCAGGGCTGCCCCAAGGCTTTCTGCTGCCTAAAGCAAAGGGCAATATCTCCTGTTCATGGATAAGAGCTGAATAGACTGGCAGGTGAATTTTGCTTCAGCATTGGCAATAGGACAGCATCATCCACTGCACCCGAGGGCAGCAGGCTAGCTTAGGGGGTTCGTAACAACCCAGCTGGCACACACACAACTATTATCTCCAACAAAGGGAAATGGCAGAAGGCCTCAGGAGGACTTATCTTCCACCATCTTCTGCCTGATGGTACGGCCGGCTCTGCCTTTATTTCAGACCTCCAGGATTCCACATTAATAACCATGCATGTTCTGCTAGCACCCTATCCAAGAACATATTGTGACCAGAAGAGCCTCACTGCAGCATTTGTGCTTCAGGAGAATCCAAATTTCCTATTTTAGTGCCTGTCCTTAAGCTTTCAGGGGATAGTGTGAAAAATGCACAACAGTGTTTGCTGACAGCCTGGAGAACTCAACAACCAACAATGATGGACTTCTTTTGACAAGATTCCTAGAATTCTAAGGGCAGGAGAGCCTAGTGGATCCTTATCTCCATCCTTCTTTGCTGATCGCTTGCAAACTCACACATGGGTGCACATGCACCGGGGCAAAGGCAGCTGGTGCAGCACTTTGACTTTGTTTGGGTGCAGGCTGGGTAACCTTTGACCTTCCACATGCTGTTGGACTCCAGTTCCCATCAGCCCTAGCCAGCATGAACAGGGGTCAGGGACAATGGGAGCTGTAGTCCAACACAGTATCTGGAGGGCCACAGGTTCCCCCGCCATCTCTGCTCTGATGCATCGGTTCCAAACCCCAATCAGAGAAACACACATCTGCTGTCAACAGTAGCATATCCAGTGGGGTCATTAAAGTTTTCCTTCAATATTTGTAGCTTCAGGGTATCCTCCTGCAACTTTTATAACCATTGCCTGTTCCAAGTGGCAAATGCAGAATTGCTCTCCCATCTCTTTGAAGGAACCTTTAAATATTTGAAGACCATGATCATGTCATCCTCACCCTTCTTTTCCCTCGGCTAAACAATTCCCGGTACCTTCAGCTTCTTCTTCCTATGTCAGAAGCATGAATGAAAGCCTTTATCACCTTGTTGCCATCCATGAATTCAGCTCCATTTTGTCAACACATTTTTTAATAGGTGGTCTCCTGGCTCAAAGCCCCAGGCGTCATTTTTTATTTAAAAGGAAAGACTCTTTTGTCATTTTGGTTGTGTCACCAGAAATGTTATTATGGAGGTAGAGCACACTGACAATAACATACACAATGCAGAGCTCTTCCATATATAAAATGGTTTAGTGCAGAACATTAGCGTTGGTATTAATAATGCAGTTCCTGCTGATCTGAACAACAGGAAATGTTGTGCTCAACCAGGGTGCATTGCATCTGCAAGCTTGGGGTTCAGCAGGATCCCCAAACGATGTCTTAAAAAATGAGCATCTTCTGCAGGCCTTTGCAGAGTTTGACAAGAGTAGGTTTAAGCCGCAGTGGGTTGAGGACGCTCTCAGGATCTTCTCCATTTTCCCCCAGCCTGCCATCCGCAAGAAACCGTGAAATCATTAGCAATCTTGATGGAAGTAGGGAGTAAAGGCAGCACCTGTGTTGGAAAGTCCCAGTGGGGGCAAATGAGAGTAGACATCACTGAAAGTGATCCATGATGATGTAGTTCAGGAAGGTGAATCCAGAGGAATGGTGGGTAACAGAGTCTTAGCCAAGGAATTTGCATTATATTCAAGCACTGCAGGAGTCAGTAGGTAATGCTGATGACCATCCTGCCCTATTGTCCCATTTTCATCTGAGGAAGGGTATGTTAGCCACAGGATCGCAGACTGAACAGGCAAACAGACCACCTGGTCCTGGTCTTCCCCACTGCAGGGAGGCCTATTGTGTTTCTGTTTAAATTACAGGAGCTATTTCTAAATTTGCATGAGTGATATAGCATCTTTTCCAGGAGCTTTCCTGGGCAAAGGGAGGAGAAGGGAGATGGCTGTCTCCACAGACTCATAGAAGTGGGGGCAGGGAGCAACCTCAGCCGCTTCTTCAAATCGCAAAGTACACCCCCATCTGAAAGTGCTGAGACTTCCCCACCCCCGAATGTGCCGAAACAGGCAGGGCCAAGTGCTTTGGCCCAGCACTAAATTTTATCTTTAATCAAGTTATCTTTCCACCCATTTACCCGGGACAGATGTTAAGCTAAACAGCCTGTAATTTCCCAAGACCCCCCTGGATCCCCTTTTGATGTTGCCTTGGCCACTTTCCAGAGGTTGATCTGAGGAACAAGTCACATATTTCTGTTGGAAAATCAGGGATTTCACATCTGAGTTCTTTAAGATGCCATCTGGATCGAGTGATTTGTTTGTTTTTGTTTTGTCAATAAGGCCTAGGACTTCAACTCTTATCGCCACCATTTGCCTCAGTTCTTCAGACGCTCTTACCAAGAAAGTGAGTTCAGGCACAAGCATCTGCCCGACATCTTCTGTGATGGAGATGCAGGAACAGAATTCATTCAGCTCCTCTGCAATCTCCTTTTCCTCCTTTTCCTTATGCAATACACAGAGTCACTTAGATGATGCAGGGTGTAAGGAAAGCCCAGGGTCCAAAATCACCTAGCCTCACCCGAGATAGGCCCGATAAAAAGAGGACCAATGGGTGATTCTTGGAGACAGGGTCATGCTTCCAGAAGAGAATATGGCCTCTCCCTCTTTGCTCATTCTGCATCCTGTTGACACCCAGCCCCAAAGTGCTTGTGCGCAGACTAAGGAGTTCTCATCTGCAGTTTGGCCAATTCTGACAATCTGAGTTATGAGGGTCATTAACAGGGCATTGACTTACCATTTTTAGCCACTGAAGCAACCAAGGAAGGTGTGATGGTCTGCCCCTTCCTTGCCCTGCTCTCAAGGGGCTCCCACTCATTTCAAAAGGTGGTGGAGCCATAGCACACATGCAAAAGGAGTCCTAGTGTGTGCCTAGGGAAGACAGCTCACGACAGCATCACCAAAGGACCCATTTCTTTGAAACAACAAAGCTGTTCATGGTTGTTCACCAGATTGTTCTTTTAAAGAGCAGTATATCTGAGATGAGGGATGTCCTAGAATCCCAAGTAGAATAGAAATGGGAGCAGAAATTGCCAGTGTTCTCTTATTCATCCTATCTCTGAAATGGAGATCAATTCAGCAAATGTGATCAGCATTCGCTGCTGTTGCTGCTTTCGGTCTGCAAATTATACAATATTAGTTATGTGCCTCCCCTCAATTTCCACTGTGTCTCCTTTGCACCGAAATGAATGGGGTGCAGTGACATAATGACAATTTTGTAAATTATGTAAGTGGCGTAATTTTGCTGCAGCGGACAGCAATACAAATGGAATAATCTTCGGCAGAAGACAAATTGCAGTGGAAGGAAAACAGCGCTGCATGCGATGAATGCAAGGTGAACAGATAACGATGCCTTCTTACATCCCTATCTGAGATTATGCTAATTTTAAGGGACTTATTATTCTCTAAGTCTTTTCTTTTGTCTCTTCCCCCGCCTGCTTGTCTGGAATTTCCTTCCACCGTGTTTGGAAACTTGCAATTCCATGCAAGAGTTTTTCAGAGCATCTTGTGTCTTTGTCCCACACTCCCTTGCAAAGAAGCAATCTAGAAATACATTAAAGCAAGAAGTGAGCGTTTGATTGAATATTTGCATCTTTTTAGCATTTGCAGTCACATCTTAGGGGGACTGTCCTTTCAGATTAATCCATTCTCATTAGGCAGTGCTCATAAACGGGGCCATCTCTGCTTAAGATGATCAGTAATAGCACTGTAATGTTTCTTGGCCCTCAGAGACAGCAGCGCACAGCAAATGCAGGCTGAGCTCAACAGAATCTTTCCTGCATGCCAGAACACTCTGAGCTGTGAGAGACCCAACTGGCCGCAACCGGTTTGCAGTGCACCAGAGCCAGGAGGACTCCTGGATGAAGGCCTTCCAGTGACAGCCTTGAGCATCTTCCCCTCTTAAAATCAAAGACCAATGCACAAATCCTGCAACAAGATCATCAAACAGAATTGCTTTAATGGATGAACGCAGAATGGAACATTTTTACAGCAGTAGCATCAATCTGGAGGCATCCCCCATGCATTTAGCCCCAAACATGGATTTCCTCTTCAAGGTCAAGCAGTGAAAATACCACCTCTGCATATTTGCTGCAGAAGGGAGCTATGCTGAATGTAGGAATCTGCCTTATATTGACTCAGATCACTGGTCCATCTAGTTTGGTGTTATCTAAAAGCATATGAACCTAAGAAGAGCCCTTCTGGTCCATCAACTCCAGCATGCTGTTCCCACCATGGTCAACCAGTTGCCTACAGGAAGCTTGCAAGAAGGATCTGAGTGCAACGGCACTCTCTATAGTCATTTAAGGCGACACTCACCTGTACAGTCATCTGCCCCAAGTGTAATCAATATGGCACCCTCCAGCTGCTGCTAAATCACAACTCCCATCATTTCCTATCATTGGCCATGTTGGTTGGGGATGAAGGGAATTGAACAACACCTGAAGAGCAGTAGGCTGGTTATCCATGATCTACTGCAGGGGTCAGCAAACTTTTTCAGCCGGGGGCCGGTCCACTGCCTCTCAGACCTTGTGGGGGTCCGGACTATATTTTTTTTTGGGGGGGGGAATAAACAAATTCCTATGTATACTATGCACACCAGGCAGGTCCCATAAATAACCCACAAATGCATTTTTAAAGGACACATTCCATTCAGGCCAGACAGTATTGTAGCTGATAAAAATTAAAAAAAAAAAAAATTCTTACCTCCACTGATGATAGTCATTGTTTGGATGGGGGGGGGGTCCTTACCTGGGTTTGGAGCTGTTTTGCAGCCTGCTGGGCCTCCTGTTGCTGGCACCTCTTCCACGGGGGAGGGATGGGGCCCTTTCCGCCGGCAGTGGAGGCCAGATTGCCGCTGCACTAGCAGCAGGGCGAGCTCCAGACTGTGGGAAGGTCTCCAGAGGCCTTCCCTCAGTCCGGAGCCTTCCCGCTGGTAGTGGAGGCCAGATGACTGGGCAGCTGCTGATCACGCACAGCCGCCGCCTGCCCATTTGCCAGGGCCTCAAACAGCTTTGCAGGTGATTGGCTGCGACTGGTGCCTGCCTTTGCTCACAAGGAGGGAGGGAGGAGGTGCCATCGCAGGCGTGAGAGGGAGAGGAGAAATGGCAGCACAGGGGAAAAAATGGCGGCTGGAAAAAAACCTGAGGGAAAACCTACACTGATCCACAGACCATTTGCGGGCCGGATCCTGAAGGCAACTGGGCCGGATCTGGCCCACGGACCGTAGTTTGTCAACCCCTGATCTACTGACTGGTGGCAGCTCTTCCCCATGACAATACAGCTCTACCTCTTCTAATCCCTGGTGTGGTTGTACAATTGGTGTGTGTGTTTAAAATCATTTTATTGTACATGCAGTGCTATGGAAAACAGGGAAGAAGAAACATTTTCAATTCTTTATTTTGCATTTTTCTGTTGTGAACTGCCCTGGGATCTTCGGGTGAAGGGTAATATACAAATTTAATTAATAATAATAATAATAATAATAATAATAATAATAATAATAGTGATGTATGGAAGTGAGAGCTGGACCATAAAGAAGGCTGATTGCTGAAGAATTGATGCTTTTGAATTATGGTGCTGGAAGAGACTCTTGAGAGTCCCATGGACTGCAAGAAGATCAAACCTATCCATTCTGAAGGAAATCAGCCCTGAGTGCTCACTGGAAGGACAGATCCTGAAGCTGAGACTCCAATACTTTGGCCACCTCATGAGAAGAGAAGACTCCCTGGAAAAGACTCTGATGTTGGGAAAGATGGAGGGCACAAGGAGAAGGGGACGACAGAGGACGAGATGGTTGGACAGTGTTCTCGAAGCTACCAGCATGAGTTTGACCAAACTGCGGGAGGCAGTGGAAGACAGGAGTGCCTGGCGTGCTCTGGTCCATGGGGTCACGAAGAGTCGGACACGACTAAACGACTAAACAACAGCAACAACAACAAAACAAGACTGATGGTTAAAAAGGTGTTTGATCCACAGGTATGTCTATCTGTCACTTCAGTTGTGAAAGCAGAAGGCTTCCCACAGGCATCTGGTTGGTGACTCTTAATAACAAGATGCTGAACTAGATACTCCATCAGGGCTCTTGTTATGTTCTTAAGAAAAGACGTTCAACTCAACACACCATCATTATGCCCAAATACTGCCTTATACAGAAAGTGGCTCTGTTTGGAGGCTTCCATTGTGAGAACTGGGGTGCTAAGGGTGTTAGGGAAGGAGTAGTACCTCTGGTACCACATTGTGCTCCTCCTGGGGCAGATGGGGCTAGTCAACCTAGGAAGTTAGCCCATCTAGGAGAAGGAAAACTCTGGTCACAAAGCTCTGCTGCCTTGCAGGACATCTTTAGGAAAAGAGAAGGCTAAGAAGCCCCTACACCAATCCAGAGAGGAGTCCCTAAGGCGGCTTGTACGTCTCTTCTGGCAACCCCCGCAGTCAAGCTGGTGCCAAATGTATAGCTCTGCTTTCCATAGGACAACATCAGTGTGGTCAAGAGGGGAGTCTTGTCATCTGGGCAGCCCAGGACCTCTATATACACTACCCAGGCTCATGCCCCACAGAGGTCACAGTGTTCCTAATGCCCCACAGAGGTTCAATGTTCCTAATGCAACAAAACCAACACAGATTCACTTCACCCACAAAGGTGCAGTCCATTCTCTCTCAAGGCAAACAGAGGCTACCAACAGCAACTGTGAGAGCAGAATGCTGGCCTACCTACACCTTTGACCTGAGCAGAAAGGTTCTTCTGACGGTCATCTGTAAAGGCTCAACAATCTGAGTTCACTACACTTCCTTAAGACTCCTTTGCAAAAGCTCCAATTGTTGCGAGCCATTGCCTGGAAGAAGACGCGCACTGCATTCTTCCATGAAGGGACCTCCGCTCAACGCTACGATCCAAGGATTTGATGGACCGTTGCCCTTCCTCCCCCAAAGGCCCTCGTACAGCCAGTCCCTCGGAAACTCTGGCTACTCGACTCCCTTTGTTGCTTGACATACATCTGATGCAAGTGGGAGAGGTTTATGTTTAAATCTCCCATCCATTGCTCTGGGCACGCGTGAGGTAATTAGAAACAGACCTGATCATAAATACACTAAAATACTAGAAGTAATGATAAATTAGGCCTATCCATTCGTCACCGGGAGTAGATAGGGCCCGCCCCCATTCTGACTCAACTCCTCTGGCAGTTCCAACAAAAGACGACATGATCTATGCCAGGGTCCAAAGGAATCTGACTGCAGCCGCATCAGCCCATATGGAAAAGACAGTTCCTCTCTTCCCTGATCTTCCCCAGCTTTTTCAGCATGAGAACTTAATGTGCACACAGTTGTTCTTACTTGAGATGCCCCCTTTGTTCACTGTGGGGCTTAACTGGATGTTATAAGAACTCTCATACTCTGCATCTCTTTCCCTACCAACTTCCTCAAAAGGTCTAGGCCATGCCTAGGGGAACCTGTCAGGTGTCTTTGGGCTTCAGCTTCTACAGCTAATGCAGCCATGTTTTTAGTTTATC